>NC_081855.1:47635670-47948188 GCF_963259705.1 Myotis daubentonii | reverse complement strand
TATGGTAATGACTATGTATGGTGCCAGATGGGTATTGGATTTATTAAGTATCATAAGTTATGTGGGTTTCTATTCACTGAGTTGTACACCTGAAGCTAATATATTGTATGTCAACTGTAATTTAAAAATAAAAATTATTTATTTATTTATTTATTTATTTTTTAAATATATTTTATTGATTTTTTACAGAGAGGAAGGGGAGAGAGATAGAGAGTTAGAAACATCGATCAGCTGCCTCTTGCACATCTCCTACTGGGGATGTGCCCGCAACCCAGGTACATGCCCTTGACCGGAATCGAACCTGGGACCTTTCAGTCCGCAGGCCGACGCTCTATCCACTGAGCCAAACCGGTTTCGGCTAAAAATAAAAATTATTTAAAAAAATAACTTAAAAATTAAATGTTCTGGAAATCTGTTGCACAATAATGTGAACATACTTAACACAGTTCATTAGAACTATATACTTAAAAACAGTTAAAATGGTAACTTTTTAAACTTCAATTAAGACATAAAAATGTGCCCTGGCCAGGTGGCTCAGTTGGTTGGAGCATTGTCCATACACCAAAAGGTGTGGGTTCAATTCCTGGTCAGGGCACATACCTAGGTTTCAGGTTCAATCCCCAGGTGGGGTGCATACAGGAGGCAACTGATTGATATTCTCTCTCACATCAATGTTTCTCTCTTTCTTTCTCCCCCTTTCTCTCTCTCTACAATCAATAAAAACATATCCTCAGGTGAGGATTAAAATATATTTCCTGTACACAAACATAAATATATAAAAATACAAATGTATATGTGCATTATTGGGTGTAAGAAGGCCTGAATACTGCTCCAAGACTGACCTGTGTGACCTTGGGCAAGGCACTCTTAGGAACTCAGGTCCTCTTTGCAAAATGGGAGGGTGGAAGAGGCGATAAAAACACCAGTGTCAGCGTCAGGCAGACAGATGTGACAGTGCTGGGTGAGTAACTGAGTGCCCTGCAAATATCAGATGGGGTCACCATCTCAAATTGTGGTTTCTGTGGTTACTCAATAAATCTTAGATTAAAAAAAGAAAGAAAGGAAGGAAGGAAGAAAGGAAGGAAGAAAGGGAGAGGAGAGAGGTGAGGAGAGGAGAGGAGAGGAGAAGAGAGGAGAGGAGAGCCAAGGTCTGTCTGTGTTAGGTGCCAGAACCTTGCAGAGGGAAAAAACAGGAACTTGCTCTTGAACTGAGAACAGGCTAGTGAATAAAAAGAAAACGGAACTAGAAAAAAAACAAACACAAAAAACTTGCAATATAATGTGGTAAGGGTCAATCTAACATATGCTGGATTCAAATACGCACAACTTAACTTCCCCATAAGAGGACGAAGGTTGGGTATATATCGTTTGGGTAAATCAAAGTTCTCCAATTAGTTAGCAGACGCAAGTTTAAAGCTCCAGACGATCTTTTACGGGTGTTTAGTACAAAAATGGGGGGGCAAAGTGTGTGTGTGTAGTTTTGTCCACAGCCTTTTGCTTAGACCCATTTTTGTTATTGATATTTTAATTCAACAATTTCTTAATGTATTAATTTTCCAATAGAATGTAATTAAATCAATTCCTGTTTAACCAAAAGAAACCCAGAATAGTTAGAACAGGGAGCCAGCCCCTGCTGGCTGGAATGCAGACTGCAAGGAGCAAGCCCAGGATGCTGGGATTAGGGGAGATCCATCCATATACTGTTTACACAATTATGCCTCCATAAAGACCATGCACAGCCAAGTTATTTAGTCTTCTATAATTAAGCTTTCTTTCTTTCTTTTTCAGTTTATTAAAAAAATCAAATTTTTAGAATTATTAATAACAAATTGGTTTTTATTTGTTTAGTTTTCCATGTCCCTATAATGAATTTATTCTCCACTATCACCCAAAGTGTACATGTTTCCTCTATTCATCTCATTTTATTTCTTGGGGACATCCATTCTGGTGCCTTCTGTCCTCCTGCCCCAATCCTGACTGATCACTCTCTAGGCCAGGCGTCTGTCACCCTAGGATTTCCCGTGGTCATCATCTTGGGGATTCTCTCCCATTTCTCACCTATGTTGAATATCCTGTCTCTAGGACCACATGTCTTCCTGATTCTTGGTTTATTCTCTCGTTTTGTGCACCACATCTCCAGTAGTTTCCTGAGAAAGGATAGATGGGCAGGAAGTAAAATTTTCAAGATTTCATATACTTTAAAAAAAAAAGATTTCAGACATCTGAAAATGTGCTTACTTTAGTGAATTCACAATTTGGCTAATTCCTAAAATTATAGGTAATAATTTGAAAGCATTCCTCCACTGTCTTTCAGTATGGCTGAGGAGCATGGTACCACTCTGACCTTTGCTCTTTTTTATGTGACCTGTGTTTTCTCTCTGGAAGATTTTTAGTAACTTCCCTCTATGTACTCACTGATCTGTTTTTTTTAAAAAATATATTTTATTGATTTTTTACAGAGAAGAAGGGAGAGGGATAGAAAGTCAGATCGATCAGCTGCCTCCTGCACGCCCCCCAGTGGGGACGTGCCTGCAACCAAGGTACATGCCCTTGACCGGAATTGAACCCAGGACCCTTGAGTCTGCAGGCCGACGCTCTATCCACTGAGCCAAACTGGTTCGGCACTGATCTGAAATTCATTTGTTTTTCATCTATTATGTGGGCCTCTCATTCTGGAGATGATTTCAGTTTGGAGATGATTTCTTTTTTTCAAATGTTTTTATTGATTTCAAAGAGGAAGGGAGAGGGATAGAAACATCAACGATGAGAGAGAATCATTGATCAGCTAGTTCCTGCACACACACCCCTCGCCCCCAACTGGGATCAAGCCCACAACCAGGGCATGTGCCTTGACCGGGAATCAAACCATGACCTCCTGGTTCATAGGTCAATGCTCAACCACTGAGCCACCGTGGCTGTGGCTGGGTCTGAGATTATTTCTTGAATTATTCCTTCAGTGATGGCCTTCCCTTCAATTTTCTATTTCTCTAGAACTCTCCTTAGTTAAATGTTAGACCTCCTAGGCTACCTCTAGCTTTAAAAAATATTTTAATGCCTATTTTTCAGGGTGCTTTTTTTTTTTTTTTAGGATATTTAATTTTATCTTCCAACCCTTTGAAGTTAGTGGTTATCATATTTTATTTAAAAATTTTTTTTTAGCCCTAGCCAGTTTGGCTCAGTAGATAGAGCATCAGCCTGCGGACTGAAGGGTCCTGGGTTCAATTCCAGTCAAGGGCACATGCCCGGGTTGGGGGCTCCATCCCCAATAGGGGGCATGCAGGAGGCAGCCAATCAATGATTCTCTCTCATCATTGATGTTTCTCTCCCTCTCCCTTCCTCTCAGAAATCAATAAAAATATATTAAAAAAATTTTTTTACACAAGCAATAGAATGGTGAAGGCCTAGGGCAGGGGATGCAGGCAGACTATACGGGGTCAAAAAAAGCGGGGGGGAGAGCCCTGGTTTGTGACACTTGATCAATTTCTGTGGTGTAAATACTCCCACCTTGGCCAATTTTGAGCTACTAATGTGATGTCACTAAATGCAGATTTGAGAAATGTACATAACTGATTCTCCCAGCTGGTACCAGGACACTAGCCAGCTTTAGTACACCACTCCAGAAAGGAACAAAAGTGATTAAGATGTTCTGTTCTACATCTTGATTGTTGGTGGTAGCATGGGTTTATACATTTGTCGAAATGTATCAAACTGTATCCTTACATGTTTGATACATTTTTTTAAAAAATATATTTTATTGATTTTTTACAGAGAGGAAGGGAGAGAGATAGAGAGTTAGAAACATCGATGAGAGAGAAACATCGATCAGCTGCCTCCTGCACACTCCCCACTGGGGATGTGCCCGCAACCCAGGTACATGCCCTTGACCGGAATCGAACCTGGGACCTTTCAGTCTGCAGGCCGACGCTCTCTCCACTGAGCCAAACCGGTTTCGGCTGATACATTTTTTGAAGTATAACTTATATGCAATAAACAATTGATTATAATGTTTCAGATACAATATTAGCAACAACCAAAATGCCCAATAAAGGACTGGTTATGTTAGTTTTACAGACTATGATGCATCCACTGAAACAATTCAGGAGATTTTTGCAAAATGCTTTGCTCTATTCTGTCAAAAAGGAAATTTCATTTTTTACCATGTGTCTGCCTATGCAAATTCTGTCGACCAATGGAGAATGTCTGACTTATTTTACAAATTGAGTTTTGTTCTTTGTATTTAAAAGTAGCAAGATGGTTGAGCCCAGATTCTGCAGCTGGACTGCCTGGTTAGGGTTCAAATCCCAGTGTTACTCCCCAGCGAGGTGACTGGCGCAACTAACCTAACCTCTTTGAACTTTAGCTTCTTGCCTCTAAAAAGGGCACAAGAATAGTACCTATCTCATAGAGTTGTTGTGAGGATTAAATGAGTTAATAAATGTAAAGAGCTTAGAACAGTACAAAGAGTGTGAGCTTTACAAATAATAGCAATGATTTTCACGAGGCAATGGTACTGTTTGGACAACAAAAATGCTCACTCTGTGCTATGCATTTTAGGGGACACAGAATTTATAAGACAAGGCCTCTGACTTCAAGGAGCTATTGCAGTGGTTCTCATCTGCTCCTTTTTTTGATTAATCCTCACTGGAGGATATTTTTTCCATTGATTTTGAGAGAGAGTGGAAGGGGCAGAGTGCGGGAGAGAAACACATCAGTGGGAGAGACGCACTGATTGGTTGCCTCCCGCACGTGCCTTGGTTGAAAATCAAACCTGAGACCCTCCTGTGCTTGGGCTGATGCTATACCACTGACCCCCACCAGCCAGGGTGAACTAGAGACATTTTTTTTTGTCAGGAGAGGGGTTTGCTACTGGCATCTAGTGGGTAGAAGCCAGGGATGTTGCTATAAAGAATCCTGCAATGTACAAGACAGGCCCCAAAAACAAATTATTTGGTCCAAAATATCAGTAGCACCAAGGCTGAGAAACCCTGAGCTATAGTCTATGGGGATAAAAGATGTGTGCGCACACAGATGTGAAATAACAGAAAAAAATATGTATTAGTGTCTGTCCCCAGTTCCTAGCACAGAGCTCCTAAAACCCGTAGTTTCCTAAGTGGTAAGAACGCTAGGGGCCTCTCTCGATGTAATATTTGGTGTGTTTTTGTTTGTTTTGTTTTTAAATTTCAGAGAGGAAGGAAGAGAAAAATATCAATGATGAGAGAAAATCATTGATTGGCTGCCTCCTGCATGCCCCCTACTGGGGACCGAGCCCACAGCTTGGGCATGTGCCCTTGCCTGGAACTGAACCCGGGACCCTTCCGTCCGCAAGCTGACACTCTACCCGCTGAGCCAAACAGGCGAGGGCTAATATTTGGTCTTGGACTCCATCGCTGACACAGGCTCCTAAAACCCCTGTACATCCCATACAATAAGAGCACGAGGAGCATGTTCTGTTCTGAGGCGACTTCGGGGGGTAGTGGATGTGGGCTGGTCACCGGCAAGACCGAGCCGTAGTGAGAAGCTGAAATTTTCGGCCTGCCGCATCCAACTTCTCTAGAGAGCGGAGAGGGCCTGGAAAATGAGTTAATAACTGCTCGTGCCTACAAGAGGAAGCGCCCATAAAAATTCCAACAGCAGGGAGTTCGGGGAGCTTCCTGTGGATGAACACAGCCATGAGCTGCGAGGACGGTGCACCCCAACTTCACAGGGACAGAAGCTCCTGTGCTAGGGACCATCCCAGATCTCACCCTCAGTAACTCTTCACCTGGCTGTTCATCTGTATCTTTTATATCTTTAACTAGGGGCCCGGTGCACGAAATTCATGCACTGGGTGTGTGTGTGGGGGGGAGTGTCCCTCAGCCCAGCCTGCCCCCTCTCACATACTGGGAGCCCTCAGGCGTTGACCCCCATCACCCTCCAATCGCAGGATCGGCCCCTTGCCCAGGCCTGACGCCTCTGGCCTAGGCGTCCGGCCCGGGCAGCGGGGACCCGCAGCTGCAGTGGCCCTGCGATCGTGGGCTCCGCTTTAGGCCCAGGCAAGGGGCCCCTAGCTCCCGGGACTGCCAGCTTCGACCGTGCCCAGCTCCCATCGCTGGCTCCACCCCTACTTCCTGCTATCACTGGCCAGGGCGGCAAAGGCACCTGATTCTCTGATCATGGCTGGGGGGCAGGGCAAAGGCGGCCCCAGGGCTGCCTTTGCCCTGCCCCCCAGGTCTTAGCTCCCCCCTGGGTTTCCGATCACTGTCAGAGGCAGGGGGCTTCTTCCTGCTTTCCCTTTCACCTCCCTGCATTGTGCCTACATATGCAAATTAACCGCCATCTTGTTGGCAGTTAACTGCCAATCTTAGTTGGCAGTTAATTTGCATATAGCCCTGATTAGCCAATGAAACGGGTAGCTCGTACGCCAATTACCATTTTTCTCTTTTATTAGTGTTGATAACCTGGTAAATGTAGGTAACTGCTTCCGAGTTCTGTGAGCCGCTGTAGCAGAACCCAAGGAAGGGGTCAAAGGGACATCTCATTTATAGCCAAGTCAGACAGAGGTTGTGGGTAACCTGGGGGCCCACTACTTGTGATGCGCATCTGAAGTGGGGGGCAGTCTCAGGGGACTGAGCCCTTAACCTGTGGAATCTGAGGCTATTTCCAGGTAGTGTCAGAATTGAGTAAAATTTGGACACCCACCTGGGGTCAGAGAATTGTTTGATGGGGGAAAACCCCACACATTCTGGTGTCAGAGGTGTTGAGTGTAGAAGGTGTGAGAATAATGGAGACATACAAGAGCTGGGTTTTCCCCAAAATGACAAAGCAGATAATGGAAACTGAGTACGTATTCAGTTAAATAAAGAAAAAAAGAACTGAAATAGAGAAGAGCCCTGGCCTGAATAGAGGATTCCCTGCTACACCTGGCCAGGAAAACAGGCCTTCGGGAGCTTTAGGTTTGGTGACCCAGTGGGCATACTTCAATAACTTTCCCATTTTAGTTTATTCTATTGGCACTTTTTAAAAAAAGGTTAAGCCAAAGTTAAAAGGTTTTTTTCTGCATTGCTCTGTGTGAAATGCCTTCCAGAGCCAGTTCAAATATTTAGTTCATCCCTATTTCTTAATGCAACCGGATAGAGTTGAACCAATTTAAAATTCTTAAAAGTACATTTTGAGGAGGGATGACAAAAATGTTACAAGGTAAATACCTTGGTTTTCATTTAAATTTGAAATTTGTTGGGAAAAATATACCAATTACTTTAATGGTGGATATAATTTGGCATTACAGGTGATTTCTGCTTAACTCTTGATGCTTTTCAAAACTTTGCCAGTGAGAAGCATGTATTACTTTGATAATCATAAAAAGAACAAAGAGAGAGGATAAAAGAGGACTGAATTAATGAAAGGAGAAAGTGGCTCAGGGTGCCTGGTCTGTCTCCAAGCTCTTTGGTAAACACGGGAGGGGCAGGAGTAAGACTCATTAAATAATTTGCTCCACCTCCCTCACCTCTCTCAGAGGCCCTGCTAGCTTAGAATTCAGGAGGCTTTCATCTCTATGCTCTGACATTATTCCTTCTATCTATGCTCCCATACTCAGTCCCTTTCTGCTTTGGGGAGGAGGATACAATATAAAGAATCATCACCTGAGTTCAGGAAATGGTTCATAGAGGTTTGGTTGTGCCGGTGCTGCAGGGTCCTGGCCATTACATCCTTCAAACATTCTCCCTATCCCTTTTCCTGGATTAAAAAAAATAATAATAATTAAACATTTTCTTCTGATCAATAACTACCTGTTTATTGATCATTCCATGTCATATCTGAAATGCCCTAGAGGGTGAGGGAAACAGTAAGTTATTGTAGTTGAATGAGCAAATTAACAAGAGTACTCTAAAAAAATTTTTTTATTGATTTCAGAGAGAGAAAGGGAAAGGGAGAAATAGAAACATCAATGATGAGAGAGAATCACTGATTGGCTGCCTCCTGCACACCCCTCCCCCTGGGGATCGAGCCCACAACCCGGGCATGTGCCCTGACTGGAAATCGAACCGTGACCACCTGATTCATAGGTTGACACTCAACTACTGAGCCACACTGGCCAGGCAAGAGTCCATTCTTGAAGACAGAGGACAAGGAAGAAACTCCAGGCAGGGGATATGATCTGGCTGGACAGACCGGACCACAGGTACAAGTGGAACACTGGGAAAGAAGGCAAACTTATAAAGTGCCTTTAACAAAGCTAGACGGTCACCTCTCACTGGTCACGAGGACATGCTGCAAGCTTAGTTATAGATACTTCTTCCATTTAACAAATCTGTGAGCACCTACTATGTGTGAGGCACAATGTTAAGCACCAAATAACACAGACAAGATCCTTGCTCTCATGGAACTTGCATTCGGCTATGGGGAGACAGCAAAAAAAAAAAAAAAAGGTAATTTCAAGTACTGAGAGATGCTCTGCAGATAATCAAATAGGGTCCTGTCATGGAGTAGCTGTGGGAATTACCTTAGATAGGTTGGTCAGGAAAGGCCTTACAAAGTGACATCTGAATCTGAGATAGGAATAATGGGAGAAACAGCAAATACCAATGTCCTCAGACTCACAAATCATGGAGTGTCCAAGGAACAGAAAGGCTAGAGCTTAGTGAGCAAAGGGAAGAGACCGGGAAAACTAGAGAATTCTTTTACAATAATGGTCTTTCTGCTTACGGGAGTTGAAGACGAAGAGCATTCTGTGAATGTTCTCTCTTGCACTCAGTCCTCCAAAAGTCATAGTCACCTCCCATTCTTCCTAATCGCAAATGAGGCCAAGGAGGTCAGCCTTGCTCAGGAAGAAACAGCCTCAGGTTTAGTCTTCCCCACTGGAGGGGCGTGGTCGGGGACATCACCCTGGGAGGGAAAACACAGCTGATCACGAATTCACTTGCTGAATATACTGGGAGCACCTCCTGGCACAAGAAACTTGCACCAAGCACCTCAGAGAGGCTCCCGGTTTTGCTCAGGCAACCCGTTTCACAGATCCAGACCCAGAAGGTTAAGGAACTTGCTCAGGATCATACAGCAGGAAGTAGCAGAGTAAGAGTGGAACTCAGGCCCAAACCGGTTTGGCTCAGTGGATAGAGCGTCGGCCTGCGGACTGAAGGGTCCCCGGTTCGATTCCGGTCAAGGGCATGTACCTTGGTTGTGGGCACATCCCCAGTTGGGGGTGTGCAGGAGGCAGCTGATCAATGTTTCTCTCTTATCAGACGAGATCGGGCGCGTTCAGGGTGGTATGGCCGTAGACAATGTTTCTCTCTTATCGATGTTTCTAACTCTCTATCCTTCTCCCTTCCTCTCTGTAAAAAATCAATAGAATATATTAAAAAAAAATAAAAGAGTGAAACTCAGTTTTTCTCTTTCTTAATTTCATAGTTTTTTGTTCACCAGACATGAATATTCCTGACATTCAAAAAGTTAGAGAATAACAAATCAAAATCCATGTACTCCATAGAGAGGTTAAGAGATGAAATTTGAGCCTATCTGGTGTGGCTCAGTGGTTGACTGTCAATCTATGAACCAGGAGGTCAAGGTTCGATTCCCCATCAGGGCACAGGCCCGGGTTGTGGGCTCAATCCCTAGTACGGGGTGTGAAGGAGGAAGCCGATCAATATTTCTCTCATCATTGATGTTTCTATCTCCCTCTCCCTTCCTCCCTGAAATTAATAAAAATATATTTTTTAAAAAAGAAAAAGAAATACAACTTGAAGCCTCCTACGTACCTCTCCTCACTCTGCTAAACAATGGTCTCTGATTCCTTCCACTTGGGAGATACTGCAAATAGCATCCTAATAGGTACCAGTGCACTTCCCTCTTCTTCCAGTCACCGAGTTCAATTAACTCTGATATCTATTTCCACTATTCTTCCTACCCTTCTCCTTCCTACAAGAATCATTTCTGATCTGGATTATTACAATGGCCTCCTAAATGGTCTCCCTGCATCTACTCTTCCCCCTTTCCAGGCTATTCTTCATATTACAACCACTATCCTTTTTTTAAAATACATTTTTATTGATTTCAGGGAGGGAGAGGGAGAGATAGAAACATCAATGATGAGAATCATTGATTGGCTGCCTCCTGCACGCCCCTACATATGCCCTTGACAGGAATCAAACCTGGGACCCTTCAGTCCATAGGCCGACGCTCTATCGACTGAGCCAAACCGGGGCTGTGGTTGGCAAACTGCGGCTCGCAAGCCACATGCGGCTCTTTGGCCCCTTGAGTGTGGCTCTTCCACAAAATACGTGCGGGCGCCACGTACAGTGCGATTGAAACTTTGTGGCCCATGCGCAGAAGTTGGTATTTTGTGGAAGAGCCACACTCAAGGGGCCAAAGAGACGCATGTGGCTCGCGAGCCGCAGTTTGCCGACCACTGGGCCGCTAGGGCAACCGCTATCCTTCTTAAAACCTTTCAACAGCTGCTCTTTGCTCTTAGGACATAGACAAAACCACTTGAGTGGCATGCAAGGTTTCAGGTGGCCTTTTCCCTATTCAACACCCTAGCTTTATCTCAACCCCTAGTTCTGCTTTCGCGGCCCCGCCTTCTTGCAGTTCCTTATAATCTCCGAGCACTCTCCTACCTCGGCCTCTGTACATACTGTTCCTTTCTGCTCCACCTGAATAACTCTCTTCCCTTTCTCAGTTAAGTTTTTCTTGAGTCCCCTGACTGTAGCATTCCTTGGTATCTGTTACGTTGACATTTATTTGTGAGATTAGCTTCTCGAATCAGCCAGGGACCAAGAACTACTTGCTTAGTCCAAAATACATGCTAAATAGAGAATAGTCAATGTGTATGTAACATATGTAACACGCCAGGCTGTGTTCTTAGCACTTAACATCTATTAACTCACATAAGAACGCCCAGAAGCCTTTTGAGGTAGGTAAATTAGCATTTTATATATAAGCGAACTAAGTCACACAAGCTGGGACGTGGCCGAGATGGGCTGGGATGAACCCAGGTGGTCAGTGCCTAGAGGGTGTGTGCACTCACTCACTGCGGTGCCTCCCGAGCACCTGCTGAACGCAGGAGTGTGTGAGTTAGACAGGACTGGACAGCAGCACCAGTAACCTCAACTGGACTAAAATTATTTCTCTCGGATCTTATGTTTGACTGGAACTTTGCTGCAAAACATTTATCTCCCCAGCGTATTATTCCAGTGACTTTAAAAATCCATTTGCCTTCACTGGTATTATCACGACTGATGTTGAGCAGAGGCGGCGGCTTGGCAAACCGCGGCGAGGGGTGCAGGAGAAAGTTGTCCTGGAGACAAAATTGTGGATCCCTTGGCGTCTGGGTCATCTACATAAGGCCAATTCAAAGATTTTCATGGGCGTCACCTCCCTAAACCTTCACTGATTACTAACGAAGTTACACACACGGGGTAGTCCTCCCTCAGTTAACAGATGAAGCAAAAGGCTGGGGTGAGAACTGCGAAGCCATCGGAAATCACCTAGTCACAGCACGGGGTGAGGAAAGCGGTCCAGTTCTGCTTCAGAAGGGCAGTGATTCTCTCTGGCCGAGAAAGAACTTTTCCTCCTCTTTTCTTGATTAAAGGTAGCTGGCCCACCTTCCCTAATTATGAGATGGCACCTCAGTGAGGACAGAGTTCCTCCTAGTTTCCTCAGTATGGCCAGAGTAGAGCAATGTATTCCACAAGTTCAAGCTCATGATCAAGAGTTCTATAAACGGCCTGCATCCAATGAACCCTAAAGCAATATGGTGAAAAATGTAACAATTCAGACAATTCTTCACGTGCAGCCCATGTAACAATATCAGGGGAAGTAAAAAAAAAAAACCCCAAAAAACTGCACATTTCCTTTATGTGCATTTTACTAAGGAAGGCTTTCATTATTAGTTCCTTCCAGAGCTTAGAACTAAAAAAAAAAAAAAAAAAAAAAAAAAGGCTAAGAACCGCGATTCTTTCTGCACCTTCAGGTGCAGGATGAAACATTTCTATTCCTTTAAGTACCTGGTACATGTGGGTGGAGATCTAAGAGGAATTCGAATACCCACCCATGTGAGTTAGAGCTTGTAACAGCACCGGCCTCAAATCCTATAAATAGGTCTAAGGGAAGTGATGATCAGTATTCACCTCCTCGAAGGGGGAAGCTGGGTGCAAGGCCAAGGGCAGTCCGGAGCGCGGGGGTCCAGGCCCGAGCAGGCCACTAACCAGCTGTGTAACCTTGCGCCGGTGGCATACCCTCTCTGGACTTCCGTTTCCACATCTGCAAACTGGAAGTTGAACCGCGTGGTCTTCAAGGTCCTGCCCTGCCGCGAGCCCGCTGCCAAGGAGGCCCAGCCATTAAAGCAGCTTCCTGTGGGCGCGGTGCAAGCCTTTAACGCCCTCCACCCCCCGCCCCCAACCCCCCGCTCAAGCCCGCGAAACCCTCAACACGCCCCTCCGAGGGACGGCGCTTCCCCAACCGCAGCCGGGACACGGCTCCGCCCCTTCCCGGGGGCGTCCCATCCTGCCCCGCGCCGGGCTCCTGAAGCGGCGGGGCACCTCCCGCCTTTCCGAGGCCCCGACCCCGAACTCTTCTCCCCAATTCTCCCGGGCGCCCTGGCCTATCAACGTCTAGTACCCCAGCCAATCATGCGGGCCCGGAGTCTTGCCCGAGGTCCCCTCTCCTCTCAGCGCTCAGCCGGTCTGAGACCGAGGCCTTTACCAAGCCCGCCCAATCAGCACCCAGCTCTCTCCTGCGCTCGGCCAATCCACGCACCCCATTCCGCTGCCCGCCCAACCAACCCGGGACTTGAAAGCAGCGGGCGAATGGATGCCGGGCGGCCCTTCAACGCAAACTGCCTGGCCAATAGGGGGCTCCGCATGGCCACGGCAGCAGCCAATCGACGCGGAGCGCGGTGCCGCCGCGGAGAGGTCCGGCCCGAATATCCCTCCGCCTTCCTCCCTCCCTCCATCTCGCTCCCTGCGAGCCGCCGTTCACTGACTGCCTCCCTTCCTTCTTTCTCCCTCCGCCACCCGAGCACCAGCCGCGCTCTGAGCTGCCCCCGGGGTCCCTCCCCCGCCGCCAGAGGAGCAGCTGCCGCCGCCGCCGCCGCCAGCAGCAAATTGGGAGGGAGGAACGGGCGAAAGGAGGAAGGAAGGGAGCCAGGGCGACTAACCAGAGGGAGCCGGTGAATGGGCTGGTGGTGACCCCCGCTCCCCACCCCACCCTCCCTTCCCACCCGACCCCCAACCCCCATCCCCAGTTAGAGCCGCCGCCCCAGAGGCCGGACCGTCGTCTTAGGAGGAGTAGCCGCTGCCACCTCCGCCATGGAGCTGATCACCATCCTCGAGAAGACCGTGTCTCCGGGTAGGACGCGGGGGCCGGGGGTCGGGCTGAGGTGATTGGGTGGGGGGAAGGGGAGCCCTAGCTCCTCTGACCCTGTCCCCTTTCCCACTTTCCTTCCCCCCAGATCGGCTGGAACTGGAAGCGGCGCAGAAGTTCCTGGAGCGTGCGGCCGTGGAAAACCTGGTGCGTGCCATCCCGCCGGCCCCCGTCCCTCTGTCTCCTCATCTCCTGCGTGCGGGCCTTCCCGCCCTCCCGGAGGCCCAGGCCTCGGGAACCCACCCCGCCCCATCCCGTCCCCCTCCCTCCCCCACCCGGTCCAACCTAACCCCGCCATCGGGAAGCCGGTGGGTGTGTCCCGCCCCGGACCCCGGCGCCTGGCCAATGGCGCGGCGCGCCGGGGTGACTGCTGGCCAATCGCCGCGCGGCCTGAGGGCGGCGGTGCCGCGGGAGGGAGAAAGAGGGAGGGAAGCGAAGTTCGGTTGCGCCGCGCTGCGTGTTCAGCAAGGGTGGGGGTGGGGGAGCCGGGCCTAGGGGCCATGTGGAGGCTCCGGGCCCAGCTGCCCGCCCAGTTCTGACCCGGGCCGGCTTCCTCCTGCCCCGTGGCCCCGGTGCTTCTCTGCACCTACTTCTCCGAGCTCTCCCCTTTCCTCTCTCCCGTGGTGTGTGTCCTCAGAGACCGGTCTGGCACCCGAATGCCTCTTGACCCTTTCCGGGCAATATTTCTGCCTTACCTGCCTGATTATTCCTTTCCCTTTTTTTTTTTTTTTTGGTTTTTGTTTTTTAATTAATTCGATGAGTACAGAATGTGTATCCAGACAGCAGGCGGAGGCTCACCCTTAAGATGGGGCCTGTTTCCAGATGAAATCAGAGGAAAGTTCCTCGTTTGTCATAACTTCACATTTAAGGGGTACAGGAAAAATGAAGATAAGTCCCCTAGAGGCTGGACTTCTGCATAAAAACGTGGGGTGGATGGGTTGAAATAGCCCGTGCCGGTCGTGTTTCTCTTTGGTGTCCCTCTCCTGTTGGAATGGAGAGCAGAGGGGAAGGTGTCTCATACTTGACATCTTTGAAAGGTAATAGGTAATAAGTCTGAATAACACTAACCAAATGTATTTATTTGGATTAGTTAGACAGATCATGTAAGGAGAAAATAGTGAAAAGGCCTATTCTATACAAACCGCTCTTGAGTGATTTTTTTTTTTTTGCCCTTTTATGTGATAGGTTTCATTACTACTTTTTTATCCTTAACTTTCCATAGAACAGATTTTTTCCCACTGGTATAGATTGATAGTATTTCCATGTGGAGTATATTCCTGTTCCTGCTTTTGCTAATTTGCAAGAAGCCTCTTATGTAATTCCTAGCATTATTTAGTTGCATGTAGTTAATAAAATAATTTAAGGAGTTGTCTTCTGTGATTGCAGAACTTGGTGGTGGTAAGAAACGCTCTGCTTTTGTTTTTTCCTGTTAACTTCTCAGGGAAAGAAAAGCTTTTGGACAGAGCTTTTTGCAGGGTAAAGGACTGTGTGTTACATTTTTTTAAAAACAAAGGGGAGTAGTTTTGGGGTTCTGTGTTAGAAAAGATTGTGCTTTTTGGGAATCCACTATGTTTAGTGGACAGCTCAAGTCCGAAGTGTATAGGAGCCGTTAGTGTGTTAACTGTTGGCTATTAAATATAAAGTCATTTGCTTTGACAGATTTACCATGACAATTTCTAAGCATTTGTCATTTCCCCCCCTATCATTGTTCCCCACTTGACGAACACTCAACTAAAATAGAGGGCTTGTTTCCTAAGCCTGTTTTAGGTTTATAAGGAATACACACTCATACAAGATTATCTGCTTCTATGAGATCATAAGCCACTCGTGAGAGTCATTCCATTTGGACTAAGGTGGTTGTTGTTTTTTTAAGTTAGAAAAAATTTTTACTTTTTACCCTGTCATAACATATTCATTTATTCAACAAATAAGTATTGAGTAACAGGCACTGTTGTAGGTACATTAAAAAAAAAATTTTTTTTCTGGCTACGAAATTGTCAAACTTGCTTTAATTCTGGGGGATCTAATGTGAAGATTTGGGCACTAAGAATGATGTTAATAGGAAAATCTGTAACTTGTTAAATGCTGAGGCTGCGTGAGTAGATGGATGACTTCCTTAATGTAACATTTTTACAGGAGTCTTGAAGTAGATATTTTGGAGTTTTCTGAGGCATTATGATATGTCCTAAAAAATTTAAGTTTTCCCCAGTGTTTTGATGCTTCATAAACTTTCCTCAAATGAATTCCCAAGAGATATATTCATTCACCAGTGCATCTTTCTTAACAGCCCACTTTCCTTGTGGAACTGTCCAGAGTGCTAGCAAATCCAGGAAACAGTCAAGTTGCCAGAGTTGCAGCAGGTCTACAAATCAAGAACTCTTTGACATCTAAAGATCCAGATATCAAGGCACAATATCAGCAGAGGTGGCTTGCAATTGATGCTAATGCTCGACGGGAAGTCAAGAATTATGTAAGTAACTTTTGTCTCTTTTTGGTTATGTAGCATAGGGAACAAGAAAAATCTATTGTCAGTTCTTTTATCATTTGCATGGGATAGAGTTGATGGTATAATAGGTTTCTGGTACCTAAACTTCACTTGAGGATAAAAATTGTATTTGATTTGTCTCATTTCAGCTTGTCCGTTCCCATTAATGGATTGGAATTCTTTTAAGATAACTGAGGTAGACTGCAGCAGTTTGGGAAACTTGAGTTAGATGCCAGAATTTGTAGACTCTCTGGAGAATTGTAGTATACAAATTGATGGTTCCCAAACTTGGATTAGCCAAAGCACTTAAGGAATTTGTTAGTATGTTTTCAAGCTCCCTCCAGAAATTTTGATTTGGAGTGTGAGACTCGGGGATATTTTTTAACCTGTCTTCCCAAGTGGTTCTTCTAGTCAGCCAGCACCCAGCTCTTGTTGAAATTCTGCCGTAGACAATTCTCGCTGTTCGGTGGCTTAGGCATGCTACTATGTGGAGTCAGGTGAATTAAATCATCGCTTGGGCCATTGAAGCCCAGAGAATTTATGAAACAAGATTGACATTAATGGTGCTTTGATCAAATATTTAGCAAATTATGAAAAACTTCCTTTAGAAACACCGGGCTTTTGATCAAGGAATTTAGAGTAGGCTGATGGATTTTGTGGAAAATTGAGTGTACCTTGTTATTCTGCATCATGGAGTTCTTGTGGCTTTTTTTTTTTTTAATATATATTTTTATTAATTTCAGAGAGGAAGGGAGAGGGAGAGAGAGATAGAAACATCAATGATGAGAGAGAATCATTGATTGGCTTCCTCCAGCACACCCCTTACTGGGGATCGAGCCTGAAACCCAGGCATGTGCCCTTGATCGGAATCGAACCCAGGACCCCTGAGTCCAGAGGCCAACGCTCTATCCACTGAGCCAAACCAGCAAGGGCTTCTTGTGACCTTTTTATTGTTGTATTAGAAATTCATATTTTTAGATGTAGCAAAAGATTTGGAATATATGGACAGATGTGTTTCGCTTTAAAAAAAAAAATAATGGAGCTTTTTTTTTTACTGTCTGTTCTACATATATAAGGCACAGTGTGAGTAAGTCACGCATCATTGGTCCTTGGTATTTGAGGGAAAACTAGTGGGGGATTCTTGTGTGTGTACTTGAGCAGGTATGGTTATGCACGTCATATTTGCCATTTTCTTGGTTCTAGGTATCAGCATTAGGTAAATTAATGCCCCTTTTTGCAGTAAGTTCTCTTCCTCGTTATATATGTCTTTCTCCAGTCTGGCATGGATATATCCATGACAAGGAATTAAGTTATGAAAGGCAACTTATTTTGTATAGTCTTTAAAATATATAGAACTATTTTTATGCACGTTGGGTCTGCTTATGTAGTAACATTTTAATCCACCCTTCAGCAGTTTGATATAAATGTTTATTTCATCAATCACTGCAAAACATTTTTTAAAAAAATATATTTTATTGATTTTTTACAGAGAGGAAGGGAGAGGGATAGAGAGTTAGAAATATTGATGAGAGAGAAACATCGATCAACTGCCTCCTGCCTCCTGTGCCCACAACCAAGGTACATGCCCTTGACCGGAATCGAACCTGGGACCCTTCAGTCCGCAGGCTGACACTCTATCCACTGAGCCAAACCGGTCAAGGCAATCACTGCAAATCTTGATTCCTATACTGTAGCGCCCAAATTGAGAAAAGACATAATTAGAACTGTAACTGATTTATTTGTTATTTTTAAAATAAATTTTTATTGATTTCAGAGAGAAAAGGAGAGAAACATCAATGAGAATCATTGATTGGCGCTGCCCCCTACTGGGGATCAAGCCCACAACTTGGGCATGTGCCCTTGATCAGAATCAAACCTGGCACTCTTTAGTGTGTCGGCCGACCCTCTATCCACTGAGTCAAACTGGCTAGGGCCTGACTTATTTTTTTGTCACATCACTCTTTGACTCAAAAGTTTTTCTGAAATTTGAGTAAGAACTTGTTGAGCCCTTGTGCATGAAGAAGAAAAAATAGCAATTATTGCCCAGCCAGTGTGGCTCACTGGTTGAGTGTGGTTGAGTGTTGACCTATGAACCAGAAGGTCACATTTCCATTCCTGGTCAGGGCACATGCCCGGGTTTCTGGGCTGGATCCCCAGTAGGGGGCATGGAGGAGGCAGCTGATCAATGATTCTCTCTTATCATTGATGTTTCTCTCTCTCTCCCTCTCCCTTCCTCTGAAGTAAAAAAAAAAGAAGCAGCAGCACATTTTTGCAATTAATGCTTTCTCAATACTGGTGGTTATTTTTTGAAATCTGGGTCTTGGACACAATTGAGAACTAGTTTCTTATTTTTCTTATTTCAGGTTATTGCCTATTATCATTAGGGTCACCTCTAGTTTTTTTAAAACATAACTTTTAGTACTCCAGAGTTGGATGTTTGTAGCCTCTAAATCACCTGAAGTAATAGCAATTCTTGAAGCAATTTAAAAGGAGAAAAGGTAAAGGTAGATGGGGTTCAGTACTCTCTACTTATGTTCTAGGACAGTGGTCGCCAACCGGTGGTCCATGAACCACTGATGGTCCGTGAAGTCCAAAAGGTTGGTGACCGCTGTTCTAGGAGATGGTGCAGTGTAATAGTATAAAGGCACCCTGGACTGGAGCTCTTGGTCAGACTTGGGTTAATGACTGTTCAACCCCTATCATTTTGGACAATTCATCTTTACCCCTCCTACTCTCTTATTTATTTTAGAGAGAGAAACACCAATTTTTGTTGTTCCACTTATTTATGCATTCATTGGTTGATTCTTGTATGTGACCTGACCAGGGATCAAACCAAAACCTCGGCATATTGGGATGACACTCTAATCAACTCAGCTATCCGGCTGGACTTTCCCTTAGACTTTTTTTTTTTTTTTAAATATATTTTATTGATTTTTTACAGAGCGGAAGGGAGAGGGATAGAGAGTTAGAAACATCGATCAGCTGCCTCCTGCACACCTCCTACTGGGGATGTGCCCGCAACCCAGGTACATGCCCTTGACCGGAATCGAACCTGGGACCTCTCAGTCCGTAGGCCGACACTCTATCCACTGAGCCAAACCGGTCAGGGCTCCCTTAGACTTTTGACATACAGTTAGTTCTGTTACAGTGCACTCTAGCTTTAGTAGCCCTAGAGAGCAAAACCTTTATTTAGAATCAGAACTGTTTGTTTATTGGGTAGAGCTGATGGGAGTATACTGTATGAGGGGAAAGATGGGGGGAGTTCATTATTAGCCACAAAGCAGGATATTAGGTGATCTGACCCAATCAGCAGAGTTGGCCTGTATAATTGGCAGCTACTCTTTGTCCTGTGTTCATGCCAGGAACAGTTTACTGTTTGCCTTTTGAGTGGACTGGTGATTCTTAGTTCATTGACTAAATAAGTTGATCATGGTAATAATTAACCCTGGATCCATTGTGGCTTCAGCCTTTGTCTATACATGTGCCTTTACCCATGACATAAATGCTTGTATGAATACCATTTCAAACAAGATATGTTTAATGATAAGTGGATTTCATTTTAATTGGCATATCTGACTAGTACTTGGTACCTGTTGATGGTGGAGAGAACAGTTCTTTGATTTTGGGGGGAAACAGATCAAATCCTTTCAGATTGTAAGTTAAATAAGGATTGGTTCTTAGGTATTGGTAACATCAGTAACTTTATGTCTGCATTTAATGATGTTACTATGAAAGTCATCCAGGGTGCTAAATTCTCAGTGACTAGAAGACAAGGTGTGTTCCACATTTCATGAGTGGGAAAATCTCTTCCTTCAATCAGTTTAGATTAGGAATCAGATCCACTTTAGTGCCCCAGAGTTAGTTACCTTCATCCTAAATTCCCACCCTTTACACAAAACAAAGCTGTGAGCATCCTTCCATTATACCAGCAAGGAACATATAAGACTAATTTTGTCATCTCTTTCGCCTTTTAATGCTATCTCTTTTCTCAGTGCTGCTTTTTTTCCTACTGCATTGAACCATTGAAATGAGTTGTCTGGCTTAGGAGAATTCCATTTGGAAGTAGGGGTTGGTTTTTTTGTTGTTGTTTTTCTGAGGTCTGAGGCAATGTTGATTGTGCTGGGATTGGTATTGAGATTGGCTTTTTTTTTCTTTTTTCTTTTTCCGACAACTGACTTATACTGTATATGCCATTTTCTTCTTTTTTGTGTTATAGAAAACTCAGAGATGGATATGAGGTGTTTAAATAGTATTAGAAATTAATAATCTTTCATCTTGTTTTTTGGTGTATGTGTGTGCTTGCAGGTTTTGCAGACTTTGGGCACAGAAACCTACCGGCCTAGTTCAGCCTCGCAGTGTGTGGCTGGCATTGCTTGTGCAGAGATCCCAGTGAACCAGTGGCCAGAACTCATTCCTCAGCTGGTGGCCAATGTCACAAATCCCAACAGCACAGAGCACATGAAAGAGTCGACATTGGAAGCTATTGGTTACATTTGCCAAGATATCGTAAGTGCTGTCTCATGTTATCTAACGTACATAACTATGATTTCATCTAGTTGCTACATGCATATATTAGGATGATCTTTACAATATTATAAAGGAAACCAAGCTACTGCAAAGTGTTTTGAAAGTAGAACTGCTTTATTTGTTAATTTAGACTCCTAAATTAACATATCCTCACATTGTTAATCATGTTCTAAAATTAAGAGACTTGAGGGTCAAAAACTCCATGTGTTTGGAGAGACATAGATTCTGGACTTTTAAGGATATTCTTTATCTTGGAGCATCCTGATCTGATCCTTCCTCAGGATCCTCAGTGTACCATGGGTGCTGTTACATTTTCATTGACTGTTTATAGAAACGGTTTGCCAGTTCTTGTAATTGGTTTAGTCATTGGAGCCACAGCACAGTATATTAAATGCAGCCTTCCTAGGACTGTTGGTGCTGCTGAAGTTACCACCCTTGGTGGCTGAGGTTTGTATGTGTTTTGGGGGAGTGTCTGTTTTGATACACAGACTTGAAGCAAAGCAGCTCCTAGCACTTGACATGGGCTTAGACTCCCTAGATGTGTGCCTAGGTATTGATTCTGGACCCTCGGATGTTCTGAAGCTATACTTCAGTTGGGAGAGGTGACCTGGGCGTAGGGGGAGGGATCACACTGCCATTTCCATTTGCACAGGACGGGGGAATGGAAATTACCTCATGTCCAGAATCATGCTAAGAAGTCAGAGATGAAGTTGATAAGTTCAACTTGCTTCGGATCAATTTAGGACTACCGGCTGCTGGGATATTTTGTCCCTAAATGGAAACGTGTGCTGAGAGATCAGAGAAAGTCATTATCCTCACTCAAGTGGATTTTACACTTAAAAAGACGGCAGATTAGTCATGAGTTCATTATTATATTTACTGTGCTTCTCCTCGTTTCAGGACCCAGAGCAGCTACAAGATAAATCCAATGAGATTCTGACTGCCATAATTCAGGGGATGAGGAAAGAAGAGCCTAGTAATAATGTGAAGCTAGCAGCTACTAACGCACTCCTGAACTCATTGGAGTTCACCAAAGCTAACTTTGACAAAGAGGTAAGTTCAAAGGGTGAGAAGTGAGAGAGTTAAATGAAAGTTTTTTAAGTTTATGATTTAGAAAGAACCGTTTTGTTTTTAAAATCATCTATGAGTGTTTATTCCAGTACTGCCGGCAATATGGGAAAGCAGCAGGTGATCCACAAAAATCTGCTCTGTAGCCCCCCATAAACCAGCTGCTAATATGGGGTAGAACAAGGATTACATGGGGAAGTAGTAGGCTGGGGTGGGACTCCACTGTTTGGGCAACAAGGTTGTTAATTTTTACATGACAATAGGCAGTTCTTGAATGAGAATGGTTCCAAGGTTGATTCCCAGGTCCAGGGTTGATGGAGGCATTCATTTCTAGTTAACATTTGTGAGAGGCTGCCATGGAATAGTGTTTGCCATTTTTCATCAGGCTTTGGGAATAATGTGACCTAAAGGATTTCTAAGCTTAGGCTTTTCCTTTTTTTCAGTACAAAGTGTACTCGGGAATCCCCACCCTCACCCCCCTTAATTAGGGCTTTTCAGCTCTGACCACTGTGGCTTGGTTGGAGCATCCTCCTGTGCACCAAAAAGGTGGTGGGTTCAATTCCAGGTTGGGGCACTTAGGGTGTGATGCAGTCGATGTTTCTCATTGGTGTTTCTCTCCTTCCCTTCTCTATAAAATCAATTTTTAAAAAACATCCTCGGGTGAAGATTAAAAAAGAAAATAAATTGGGCCGTTTCATACCTCCTGAGGAAGGTGCTTTTGAAATTTTTTTTTTTAATATATTTTATTGATTTTTTTATTTTTTATTGATTTTTTACAGAGAAGAAGGGAGAGGGATAGGGAGAGTCAGAAACATCGATGAGAGAGAAACATCGATCACCTGCCTCCTGCACACTCCCCACTGGGGATGTGCCCGCAACTAAGGCACATGCCCCTGACCGGAATCGAACCTGGGACCCTTGAGTCCGCAGGCCGACGCTCTATCCACTGAGCCAAACCGGTCAGGGCTGAAATTTAATATATAAAAAGTTTATTTTGCCTGAAAGTATTTTTTCATTATTTACTTATTTTTAATTGTGTTAAAATAGACAATAACATAACATTTACCATCTTACCCATTTTTAAGTGTACAATTCAGTAGTGTTAAGTATATTCACATTGTTTTGCAACCAATTTCCAGAACTTTTTCATCTTGCAATTGAAACTATATCCATTAAACAACGCCTGTTTTCCCCTTCCCCATTCCTGGCAACACTCTTTCTACTTTCTGTTTCTATGATTACTTAACTTTCTACTTTCTGTTTTTGTGATTATTCTAGATAGCTTATATAAGTGGGTCATATAGTATTTGATTTGTCTTTTTGTGACTTTTATTTCACTTAGTATAATGTCGGGTTCATGCATGTTGTAGCATGTGTCAGAAGTGTTGACCCATGAACCAAGAGGTCGCTGGTTTGATTCCCAGTCAGGGCACATGCCTGGGTTTCTGGCTCGATCCTCAGTAGGGGCCTACAGGAGGCAGCCAATTAATTTCTGCTCTCAACATCACATCGATGTTTCTAGCTGTCTGTTCTCCCTCTCCTTTCCTTTCTAAAAATCAATAAAAACAGAAAGAAATATTCCATTGTATGTATACCACATTTTGTTTATCCATTTATCTGTCACTAGACATTCAGGTTACTTTCTTCCACCTTCTATGGAGAATAATGCTGCTCTCAACATGAGTGTATGTGTGTATATATCTCTGAGACCCTGCTTTCAGTTCTTTTATATGTACATCCAGAAGTGGAATTGCTAGATCATATGGTCTAAAAGTATTTTTGTATATATTTTGGCACTTTTAGGCTGGGCTTTTTGCCATTACTTGGCTTTATAGTGGACAAAGAAGGGAGGTCTAAAGAAGGCCAAAGCAAACTGAAATTCTAATTGCTTAGAAAATAGGGGTTTTCCTTTTAGATTTCAGAAGATTTAGGACAATAGCAAAGTTCATTATTCTATTCTCCTATATCTTGCCACATTTGATGTGGATTTGCCACCTTTCAGGAAACCAGTTTTGTCTCTGAAATAAAGCAGATGTTTTGAATTCTCTTAATTTTTAAATAAAAAGAAACAGATTTTCCTACTGTAGCTGCGTTATTTGTTTTTATTAATCCTCACCCAAGGAATTTTTTTTAGAGAGTGGAATGGAGGGGGTGGGGGTAACATCAATACGAGATCAATGGTTGCCTCCTGCACACATCATGGATCAAACCTGTAATCCAGGTAAATGCCCTTGACCAGGAATCGAACCAGAAACCCTTCCAACCACTGAGCCAAACCAGCTAGGGTGGGACTTCCTTTGAGGGAGGTCATATAGTAAACACTGGGAGCAAACTCTATAGCCTTCACAGTGCTATTACTGTGTCATGGTAAAGCTGCTTGATTGGTCCAGGATTGTGTGGGGTCCGGAGGGAGTAAGGTTTTTCTTGAAATAATAGCCTAGCAATTTTCATATATATGGTTTATACTCTTCTAACACCCTTTTATTTCTGCAGTCCGAAAGGCACTTTATTATGCAGGTGGTTTGTGAAGCCACACAGTGTCCAGATACGAGGGTAAGTATGAGGTCATTGAATTATCTGTCTTGTCTTCTTTCCTAGTAAATGCCAACTCTAGCATTGTAGTTTGAAATGTTGAGAATCAGGTGACTTCAGAAATAAGGTTTGACCAATAAGAGTTTTTCTTCAACATTAAAGAAAAGGAAAGAATAGGACTTGGAAAGTTAACATATTAGAAGCTGACATCTTGAAAAGGGTTTAGGGGAGAAATGGTTTTTGATCCGCCTTGCTGCTTAATTGCAATAATTTTTTAATTGATTGTTTTCCAGTGTAGCCATTGAAACAGCTTTGCTATTGCTGTAACCTAATCTTGACCCTTGAAGTAACATCTACTCCAGCGGTTCTCAACCTGTGGATCGCGACCCCTTTGGCGGTCGAACGACCCTTTCACAGGGGTTGCCTTAAGACCATCCTGCATATCAGACATTTACATTACGATTCATAACAGTAGCAACATTACAGTTATGAAGTAGCAACGAAAATAATTTTATGGTTGGGTCACAACATGAACTGTTTTTAAAGGGCCAAAAGGTTGAGAACCACTGATCTAGTCTAAGTGGTATTAGTGAGTTTTGTCCTGATACGGATTACATGGAGGAATGATAACCCAAATGTACCTAGCTTGACCTTTTAGGTTATTGACCCATTTGAGTGAAGTAGTTACTTTTGTCTAATTGCCTTTTTAACTAAACGAAATGGTAAACCATGTGATCTGCTCTTTGTAAAAGGTTCGAGTGGCTGCCTTACAGAATCTGGTGAAAATAATGTCCTTGTATTATCAGTACATGGAGACATACATGGGTCCTGCTCTTTTTGCAGTAAGTATTTCTAGTTTATGTGTTTGAGCATGTAGCTAATTGCAGAGCCCATCATTCTTCTTTGTTTTTTTGTGGGTTTTGTCATTTCTATAATTCTTTACCTGCGATTATTAAATGAAGCCAATTTCTTGAGTTCCAGGGTTGTGTTTATGTTCATTAGTAGTGCGCCACGAAAGCTTGGCTGTTGCTGCTGGTAAAAAGAGTATATTGTTAAAAATCTGTTTTCTTTTTCCACCTTTCACTTCAGACAGCTTTTATAAATCTACATTTTTGAAACTTGAATGTCTGTGTGGTTAGAGGAGGGGGTCTAACTTGAACCAGCACTTATGTGGGGCCTGCGTTGCCATGTTTTTTCTCTTAAGATCACAATTGAAGCAATGAAAAGTGATATTGATGAAGTGGCCCTACAAGGGATAGAATTCTGGTCCAATGTCTGTGATGAGGAAATGGATTTGGCCATTGAGGCTTCAGAGGTGAGCCTGGGAGACAAGACAGTTGCTTTAGGGGGGAGAGCTGTTACTCTGACTGGGCTTTGGGGATTTATCCTTTGTGGATATGATTGTTCTCCTCTGGGAAAGCTTTATTCTGACTGGACTTAGTGGGTATCTCCATTTGTGTAACTGTCTTTCTGCTAGCCAAAGCCACTTATGAGGGAGACGGATCAATCATGTGGCATCTCATGTTTTTCCCAATGAGCCTGGCATGATTTATTATAAATACTCATTTTAGTACTGTGACCACAAGGGGGCAGCAGGCAATCACAGTTCAGCAAAGTGACATCTGGTGCTAAAGTACTTCCTTTTGGAAGTCCTAATCCAAGTATGGGATGTAGAAATCAATAGTTTACTAACTTCAATGAAGAAATTAGATATGGACTGTCTGGGGCGGGGGGATAAAATGGATACATATGTAATACCCTTTGTAATACTTTAAGCAATAAAAAAAAAAAAAAAGAAAAGAAAAAAAAAAGAATACATAGGCATTCACTCATTAAAAAAAAAAAAAAAGAAATTAGATATGGAAAAAGGGGTTAGTTCTGCACTTGGAATCTTTGTTTCCCATCTTTTTTAAAAAAATATATATTTTATTTTTTTTTTTTTTACAGAGAGGAAGGGAGAGGGATAGAGTTAGAAACATCAATGAGAGAGAAACATCAATCAGCTGCCTCCTGCACACTCCCCACTGGGGATGTGCCCGCAACCAAGGTACATGCCCTTGACCAGAATCGAACCTGGGACCCTTGAGTCCGCAGGCTGATGCTCTATCCACTGAGCCAAACCGGTTAGGGCTTTGTTTCCCATCTTGATTGTCTTCGTGTACTTCAAAAAACACAAACCTTATTTTGGCATTCTTAAGGTCACAAATGACATTGTGTTAATATAAATTGAGCTTATGAAAAAAGAGCATAATTCATTTTTTTAAAAATATATTTTATTGATTTTTTACAGAGGAAGGGAGAGGGATAGAGAGTTAGAAACATCGATGAGAGAGAGAAACATCGATCAGCTGTCTCCTGCACACTTCCCACTGGGTATGTGCCCGCAACTAAGGTACATGCCTTTGGCCGGAATCGAACCTGGGACCCTTCAGTCCGCAGGCCGATGCTCTATCCACTGAGCCAAATAGGTTAGGGCAAGAGCATAATTCTTAAGATTGCCTTGGTCCTTTAAGGCCTAAAAGAATCTCATTAAAGTAGACCAAAAAATAAATGCCTTCAAAGATCAGAACAAATGTTACCATTTGTTCCATGTATTTCTGTACAGATCCCTGGGCAGTGCTCATTGTATGTCTTAGTATCATAGCTTGTTTGTTGCCATCCAGAATTTGCTCTATGTTTGTCCTCAGGCAGCAGAACAAGGACGGCCCCCTGAGCACACCAGCAAGTTTTATGCCAAGGGAGCACTACAGTACCTGGTTCCAATCCTCACACAGACACTAACTAAACAGGTGAGTTACCTTCCAATTCTAGCCAGGTAAGTGATGAAACCTTGTTATGGGTTGGTTTGCTGTGGAACAATTTCCAAGAAAGAATTCAGCAACTCTTCAACTAGTTGATATTCTGATATAGATGACTTGGGAACTGCTGAGCTGGATCTATAAGATCCTCTAGGCTCTGAGTTGTTTGTAAAGGAGAACTTTGCAGCTTTGATCAGGAATGAACCACATACTGCTCTGACTTCCTGAGTGCTACGTTCAAACTAGCAGAAGAGACTTGAGCTACAAATGTTATGGTAAAGAAAGGTTGGGAAGATAGAGGTGCAAGTGTTTTTTTGTTTTGTTTGTGTGTTTTTTTAAATATATTTTATTGATTTTTTGCAGAGAGGAAGGGAGAGAGACAGAGAGTTAGAAACATCGATGAGAGAGAAACATCGATCAGCTGCCTCCCACTGGGGATGTGCCCGCAACACAGGTACATGCCCCTGACCGGAATCGAACCTGGGACCTTTCAGTCCGCAGGCCGACGCTCCATCCACTGAGCCAAACCGGTTTCGGCGAGGTGCAAGTTTTAAGCCACTCAAATACAAGTAATAAGACTTCATGAAGAAATGGATCTGAGTAAATACAGAAATTTTTTTATATGAAGTGTATCTTGGTTGCAATCATTCCCTTTTGAATTTATGCCTTATAGTTTTCCTTGGTGAGGTGTTTGGAAAAATTGTTTCTATTGCCTCATCTCTGCTGGTGCATGTAAAATGTTACCAAAGAGCTGGCAGTGCTAGTGCTCTGAGGCAGCAGTGCTATAACTTCCAGCAAAATGTCTTTGTACACAAGAATATAATTTGTTTTGGGGAAGTACATGACTCTTTCAATCTCAAAATATATGTGGAAAAGTGTCTGGTTTGAAATGGACTAGGTGTTCCCTTAAAACTTTATCTCATCTCTCAGTTTTATAGTTGCTATTTTTTATCTTTTGACCTTAGTATTTTTGCTTTTGTATATTTTGGTTGTACTTTTATGGTTTGGGAACAAATCATTATTTAGGTATGTAATTATCTGAAACTGCATAGGCACCTTAAACTATGTATATAACTAGAATCATATACATTTTTGTTCTGCGTTTTACTCTGTAAGTCTGAGATCATTCTTGTTACATGTAGTTGAAGTTTGTCCATCTCATTCTTTAATACTCCAGTGGCTCTTCCCTCCACCTGGATCTTATTTCACAAGGACGGTGCTGTGATGAATCTTTGTGGAAAAGAATCTATATATATAAAAGCCTAAGCGACTAGCCGACCGGTAGCTATGACACACACTGACCACCAGGGGGCAGCCATATATATATATATATATATATATATATATATATATATATATATATATATATATATATATATATATATATCTCCTATATAATAAAAGCCTAATATGCAAATCGACCAAACAGAACAACTGGTCGCTATAATGTGTGCTAACCACCAGGGGGCAGATGCTCAACACAGGAGCTGCCTGCAGGCCCCAGGCCAGCCAAGGCAGGTGTCAGGGGGCCGGGGGGGGGGGTGGGGGGCGTTGCAGTGAGCAGGCAGTGCCAGGCCAGCCAAGGCGGGTGCCAGCAGGGGCCCCCTGATCACCAGTCAAGCCTAGGGACCCTACCCGTTCACGATTTTTGTGCACCAGGCCTCTAGTCCTATCTACTAAAAGAGAAACATGGTAATTAGCCGTACGTCTGCTACCCTTCGCATTGGCTAATCAGGGTGATATGCAAATTAACTGCCAGCCAAGATGGCGGCTGACAGCCAGGCAGCTTGAAGTGAACATGAGGCTTGCTTGCTTCAGTGACGGAGGACTCCAACGTTCCCGCCTGCCACTGCAGGCCTCTGAGCTTGCAGTTTGAAACATTGTTACAAATATAGAAGCTAAACAAAACCCCAGAAACCTGCTTTCAGCAGCTGAGGCCTAAGAGCTGGAGCCAAGCCTCAGAGCTAAAGCTGGCCCAGAATGAAAAAAAAAAGAAAAAAAGGAGCGGATGGGAGCTTTAGTCACCCACCAGCCTGAAAACAGCCCTCAGCCCCTCACCCAGACTGGCCAGGCACCCCAGTGGGGACCCACACCCTGAAGGGTGTGTGACCAGCTGCAAACAGCCATCATCCCCTCATCCAGGCTGGCCAGGCACCCCAGTGGGGACCCCCACCTTGATCCAGAACACCCTTCAGGGCAAACCTGCCAGCACCGGGATCAGCATGACAGGGGGCAGCGCCCAAACCCCCTGATCGCCCTGCGGCTCTGTGTGTGACGGGGCAGGGCCACAACCTCCCTATCCGCCCTGCTCTGTTCACGACAGGGGAAGGCACCGCAACCCCCTGATCAGCCCTGCTCTGTGCCTGATAAGGGGGAGCTCCCCAACCCCCTGATCGCCCTGCAGCTCTGTGTGTGACAGGGTGAGGCGCCCCAACCCCCCCCCCCCCCACACACACACACACACACAGGCCCTGCCCTGAGTGTGACGGTGTGGCGCCCCAACCCCCTGATCCGCCCTGCTCTGTGTGTGACAGGGTACGGAGCCCCAACCCCCTGATGGGCGCTGCTCTGTGAGTGACAGTGGTTGGTGCCGCAACCCCCCAATCGGCCCTACCCTGAGCATGACTGAGGGTGGCATCGCAACCTCCCGATCTCCCCTGCTCTGTACATGATAGGGGCGGTGCCCCAACTCCCCAATCAGCCCTGCTCTGAGCCCGACCAGGGGCTGCACCTAGGGATTGGGCCTGCCCTCTGCCACCTGGGAGCAGGCCTAAGCCAGCAGGTCGTTATCTCCCGAGGGGTCCCAGACTGTGAGAGGGCACAGGCCGGGCTGAGGGACCCCCCCTCCTCCCCAAGTGCACAAATTTTTGTGCACTGGGCCTCTAGTATATATACAAAAGCCTAAGTGACTGGCTGACCGGTAGCTATGACACACACTGACCACCAGGGGTCAGATGCTCAACACAGGAGCTGCTGAGCTGCAGTGACTTGGCAGCTGAGGTTCTCAGGTGATACATCAGGAACCAGAGAAGAGGGAGCCCGATTCCAGGATGCAGCACCTGAGAACCACCCTCTCGCAATCCAGGACTCTTCAGGGGATGTTGGGGGATGTTGGAGAGCCGGTTTCGGCCTGATCCCACACGCCAGGCCTAGGGACCCCACCAGTGCATGAATCCATGCACCAGGCCTTTAGTAAAATATAAAGGTTTTGTTTTATTTTCATCTACGTAGCTTAAGTTCTAATGACATTTGGGAATAGCCAGAGTACCTTGTGAATGAAAGTGATTTTCTTTCCTCTCTTTTTTTTTTTTTTTAAAGCAAAACCTTAACTAGTGCTACATTCTTTCTCCAGGATGAAAATGATGATGACGACGACTGGAATCCCTGCAAAGCAGCCGGGGTGTGCATCATGCTTCTGGCCACCTGCTGTGAAGATGACATTGTCCCCCATGTCCTCCCCTTCATTAAAGAACACATCAAGAACCCTGATTGGCGGTACCGGGATGCAGCAGTGATGGCTTTTGGCTGTATCTTGGAAGGACCAGAGCCCAATCAGCTCAAACCACTAGTTATCCAGGTGAAGCTGCGGAAGATTTGGGGTGGGAAATGAGATGTTTATTATTTGTTTAAATTATTTGCTTGAAAGTGTGCCTTTATTTTAAAAAACAAAGCTGTAAGTAGTCACCCACAGAAGTTATTTCTAGATAGCTATTTGCTGCCAATGAAGGGTAAAACATATTTCTTTGTGAATGTTCAAAAAATATATTTAACTTTTTTTTTTTTTTTTACAAAAGACATGACTTGAAAGATGCAGAAAAAGCCAAAATGAACAAGTCATCTCTAATTCCCTTGCCTAGGGATAACATTCTAACTCCTGATACTTATTTCAGTATGAATATAATATGTGCAACAGGATGGGGATCTTACTGTGCAAATAATCTTTTAACTTGTTTTTTTCTCTTAATACTGTATCATAAACATTTCTTTGTAATTTTTAATGATGTGACTATTTTGTCCCTGGGACAAAATGACATTTACATAATGAAAATTCTTAGGGAAATATTGTACTTACTTTGCTATTTAAGAAGATAGAAGTCCATTATAATTTGGTTTAATATGTAGAGAACTGAACCTTTCAGTATATAGTCAAATATTGCCCTCATAGCTACTTCCTAGGATCTCAACCTAAGTAATTTAGTAAGGACTGTTGCTGAAAAGTCACACCAAACCCTGAAGAAAACTATACTGGAATTTGGTGTAGAGAGGAGGACTTTTCCCTTTACTTACTTTTATTTATTATATTATGGATATTTGACAAGCATGTCTTTAAAATGACAAAACCATCTTGATGCTTTGAGTTAAAACCTAACCATTAGAATTTCCTCTTCTGAGGTATTAGTCAACATGAGTTTTAATCTTTGTTTTGCCTTGCTAATAACTATTGTATTTTCAGGCTATGCCCACCCTAATAGAATTAATGAAAGACCCCAGTGTAGTTGTGCGAGATACAACAGCATGGACTGTGGGCAGAATTTGTGAACTGCTCCCTGAAGCTGCCATCAATGACGTCTACTTGACTCCCCTGCTGCAGTGTCTGATCGAGGGCCTCAGTGCTGAACCCAGAGTGGCTTCAAATGTGTGCTGGGTAAGGGGATTTTTCCTGGTGAGATAAGGATCTTGGCTAAACCATTGGCAAGGAAATACGAGGTGTGGGAGAGAAATGGGTCTGCCTCCCTGGAAGGCTTTTTCTGAATAGCATCTCCTTTCTAATCTCTTCAATTAAATGTGGGGGAGATGTCAACTGCATTAGCCAGTAGGAGCTGTTGACTCATGGTGACTGGTTCAGTTCCTCAACCATTTAAAACAGTCATGCTAACCCAGTGGGAAAACTATCTGGACTCCATTTTCTTTCTTCAGTTGCTTGGGGAGAAGAAATTTAGATTAAAGTAGAGAGTTGCTAGCTACAAAAAGTACAATTGCTGAGAAGGGGACAAGAGGAAAGGAAGGTAGGCGGTGTAAGTGCTGAGTCAATATGGGCTGAATGTAGTTCACTAGGGACATTTGGGGGTGTGGGGGAGGAAGTTCAAATAAGGAAATGGGGGTGCTAAAAGCCTTTCTATGATTAGAAGTAGAAGTGGCAGGCATTTGTGGTAGATGAAAGTACTCTGCTGCTTAGAGAGTTTTGGGCCGCACAAACAGATATAAATAAGTAAACATTTAATTTTAAGGATCCCTATAAAACGTTGTTTTGAGATGACTTTGACCGAAAAAGTTGAGAATTCACTAGCATTGATATATTCTAAGATAATTGGAGAGGAACACTGCCCAAAGTATCTTTTTTATTATTATTATTAGTTAAGGTATTACAAATGTGTCCTCATCCCCCCCCCATTAACCCCCAACCTCCCCCACACACACAAACTCATGCTCCCATCCCCCTGTTGTCCATGTCCATTGGTTTCTGCCCAAAGTATCTTAAGGGAAAATGAGGTGATCCTGGGGTAGGGTTCTTTTCAGGACCAGTAGTAACTCTCTTTGGTTTTAAGGCTTTCTCTAGTCTGGCTGAAGCTGCTTATGAAGCTGCAGACGTAGCCGATGATCAGGAAGAACCAGCTACCTATTGCTTGTCGTCTTCTTTTGAACTAATAGTTCAGAAGCTCCTGGAGACCACGGACAGGTAACTTCTTATTAGGTGTCTTTGCATTCAACCCCTGCCTTCTGTGTGGGGGGTTGTCTGACCTAGTCATAGAAACATAATAATAGGAGGAATTAGAAGAATCCTATAGTAGATTATTTGTTTAAATAAGAGAGAGAATAAAAAGGAAAAGAAACCATTAAGGAAGTGGGCTATGTATAAGTTCTTCAGGCTTACCTTGTTTATTTCCACTTCTCTGTTCAAAATTATATATAAAGGCATCTCATAGATTAATGAGGAAATTTTAGATGCCTTTTTCTTAGCTACTCAGGCAACCTCTTTAATTGTCCACATAGGTTCTTCATCATTTTTATCTAACTTTTTCTTATAATTATAGCCTATTTCCAAAAAGGCCATTCAATAGTTTAACCAGGTCTGGAGACCATAATGAATTGAACACAGTCATTGGCTCAAAGGTTGAAAATTTATTTCCTGGCTGTATTTTGTTGCCACATTCAAATAGGTATGCCACCATATCAGTTTCTGAGTTCTTTAATTGTTGAAATACAACAAAATGTTATAAATTTTTTAGATATATTTTTACTGATTTTAGAGAGGGAAAGGAGAGAGAAAAACAAACATCTGTGTGAGAAACATTGATTGGCCACCTCCCACACGCACCCTGACTAGGAATCGAACCCGTAACCCAGGTATGTGCCCTGACTGGGAATTGAACTGGTGACCTTTTGGTACACTGGAGGATGCTCAACCATCTGGGCCACAGCAGCCAGGGCCTGATTTCTTATTTTTGATGAAACAATGTTTACATTATACCAATTTCTCTGTTCTTTCTCAATTGGGACTTTACGATTTTTGCTGGTTTTTGCTTGCAGACCTGATGGACACCAGAACAATCTGAGGAGTTCTGCATATGAATCTCTGATGGAAATTGTGAAAAACAGTGCCAAGGATTGTTACCCTGCAGTTCAGAAAACTACTCTAGTCATCATGGAGCGACTTCAGCAAGTACTTCAGATGGAGGTGAGACTTGGGCGTTCCTGGCTGTTGGCAGAAAGGGTGCAGTACTTCTAACAGCTTTGCTTTCTTTCTTTTTTTTTTTTTATTTTTTTTTATTTTTTTATTTTTTTATTTTTTATTGCTTAAAGTATTACAAAGGGTATTACATATGTATCCATTTTATCCCCCCGCCCTAGACAGTCCCCTAGCCTCCCCTACCAGTGTCTTATGTCCATTGGTTATGCTTATATGCATGCATACAAGTCCTTTAGTTGATCTCTTACCCCCCTACCTCCTGCCCCCCAACCCTCCCCGGCCTTCCCGCTGCAGCTCGACAATCTGTTTGAGGCAGCTCTGCCTCTGTATCTATTATTGTTCAAAAGTTTATAATGGTCTCTATTGTCCACGAATGAGTGAGATCATGTGGTATTTTTCCTTTATTGACTGGCTTATTTCACTTAGCATAATGCTCTCCAGTTCCATCCATGACGTTGCAAATGGTAAGAGTTCCTTCCTTTTTACAGCAGCATAGTATTCCATCGTGTAGATGTACCACAGTTTTCTAATCCATTCATCTACTGATGGGCACTTAGGCTGTTTCCAGATCTTAGCTATGGTGAATTGTGCTGCTATGAACATAGGGGTGCATATATCCTTTCTGATTGGTGTTTCTGGTTTCTTGGGATAACAGCTTTGCTTTCAAGGCTGTTCTTTCTTTCGGTGTTAAGTATATATTTTCTCAGAAAGATATAATGCTTACGCAAAGAAGTGTTGTAATTTAAAGTTTGCATTGCTTGTCACAGTTTACTCATAAATGTGTGTGGGGTGTTTTTTGTTGTTGGTTTGTTTTTATTGATTGATTTGTGGGAGAGAGAAAGAAACATCAATTTATTGTTCCACTTATGTATTCATTGGTTCCTTCTTGTAAGTGCGCTGACCTGGAATCAAACCCACAACCTTGGAGTATCGGGAGAATGCTCTAACTCAGCAGTTGCCAACCTTTTCCACCGACCACGACCACCGGTTGGAGACAGCTGCTTTAAACAACTGAGTTACTGACCCCAGGGCACATGGGTTACATGTTATTTACTTTCCTACATTAGCATCAGTAAAGATTAGTTAATGATCCTGGCAAGCCCAGCAAAAATGGAAACATTGAGGGACTTTAGAGCTTCTTTTAAAAGTATCTATTCTGAGCATGATAATCTTCTTTTCCTTGTAGTCACATATCCAGAGCACATCGGATAGGATCCAGTTCAATGACCTTCAGTCTTTACTCTGCGCAACTCTTCAGGTATGATGGTGCCGTATCACACTCTCCAGGGAAGAGAATTATATCCCAGGATGACAGGGTTATGTGCACCCTGAACTCTGAAATGGTGCAGGTGATGCTTATGAGAAACTGCTCTGAATGATTGGCAGAAAAGTTTTTCATTTTCCTGCCTCTCTCCATCAAGAAGGCATTTGTCTTCTGCACACTGTCGGGAAGAAAACTGCTCCGTCTAGGATGGTCCTCCCTGCTATACAGCGTTTCTTGTTTATTTGAATTTATGAGTTTATTTGAGTTGAACAGGATACACCTGAAAGCAAAAATCTCAACAGACTGATAAGAATGTTTCTTTACAGCTGTTTAGCGTCGAGGCAACTTTTAGTCTTTGGTTTTCATTGCTTGTCCCAGTGTAGCCCAGTAGATTTGGTTCCCAGCTGTAATTCACCCAGCTAAAAATAAAGCCTTGATTCTTTACCATCATACCTTGAGTTATACTTAGTGTTGACAGTAGCCGTTTTCTGAAAAGCCAGAATAATTCAAATGTCACTCCTCATGACAAGTCATGCAGTGGCTGAGGGTTTTTTACTAAAGAACAAGAAAACCCTGGAACTTGCCCAATGCTTAGATGGGCACTAGATTTTAGTATTGAGTGATGCTTACTAGGTAACCTTACCTCTCTTACTCCAAACTTAATGTTTTTAAAATATATTTTTATTGGTTACAGAGAGGAAGGGAGAGGGAGAGAGAAATAGAAATACCAATGATGAAAGGGAATCACTGATCGGCTGCTTCCTGTATGCCCCGCACTGGGGTTTGAGCCTGTAACCCAGGCCTGTGCCCTGACTGGGAATCGAACCGTGACCTCCTGGTTCATAGGTTGATGCTCAATCACTGAGCCATGCTGGCTGGGCCAAACTTAAAGCATGACTGTTAAGAGGTGTTTCCTTATTCATCAGACAAGTACAGGAATTATTTAGTAACAGTTGAAACAAATTAAAGGTTAAGGTGGGAAGTTGGCAGAATATTAAATTAGGAAAAGGCAGGTTGGCTTCATTTTATCAAGACTGTTTCTTGACCATTATCTTGACCATTAGGATATATGAAGGGTTGTTGTTTTATGAATAAGAACTACACTGAGTGGCCAGGTTATTATGACCACCCCATCAGTACTTCATTGACACTTCCAAAAATACTGAATATTGAAAACTTCCTAAGCAAATACTCTCAAGGTTTTATTATTATTATTATTTGCATAACTAATTCACTTCATTGTACTGATGGGGTGTTCATAATAATCTGGCTGGTCATAATAATCTGGCCACTCAGTATATATGATATGTTCTTTAAAGCAGAAGTAATAAGACTGGAATATGGAAGCTGCTGATGGGTTTGTCAGACATAAAGAGTTGGTTTTATGCACCATGGAAGCTCATTGTGTGTGTTCTGAATTGGGAAATAGAAGGGATATTAGAATGTACTTTGCAAGTGATTTGCACTGTCAAAACATTTGAGCATAAAAGGTGTATTTGGCCTTTTATATTTATCCTGACCAGAGGATATTTTTTACATTGCTTTTTCAGAGAGAGTGGGAAGAAACGGGGGGGGGGGGGGGGGGCATCTACATATTTGACTGGCTGTCTCCCACACGTGCCCCACCTATGGGCGGGGAGTGAACCTACAACCCTCTGGTATGCAGGCTGACGCTCTGTAACTATTGAACCATACCAGCCAGGGCAGTATATTTGGCTTTTTTAAGAAAAAATTTCAAGGGATTTAATTGTGTTTCTTTTTTTTTAAGTATAGTGTTCTGATTGGAGGGTTTGGAATCAACAGATCCTGAACTCTTGTTCATTTCACAGAATGTTCTCCGGAAAGTGCAACATCAAGATGCTTTGCAGATCTCTGATGTCGTCATGGCTTCCCTGTTAAGGATGTTCCAAAGCACGGCTGGGTCAGGGGGAGTTCAAGAGGATGCCCTAATGGCAGTTAGCACACTAGTGGAAGGTCAGTGAGCAGACATCAGGCAGGGAATGTTTTTAGAATGCAAGAGCTACGATGCCAGGAAGAATTTTTTACTGTGGAAAGCATAGCTCTGTTTTCTCATTTACTGCGGCATGAGTCAGTTCAAGTTAAATTGAATGTGATTGTAAAATTGTGCATGACTGCCTTGCCACTTAATCTCCTTGAAGTAAATGGGGAGCCAGTTTGCAAATCAGATTGGCAACCTTTGGTGGGGGGGGGGAACTGTTATCTACCTAATGTGTGTCGGGTTTCTTTTCTCCCTGAAAGTCTACTTGATTATTGAGGTTTGGCTCCTATCAAGGATAGAGGAAGCAAAGGTTTCTATTTTCTTTCCTGGAACTTGTTACCTCTTGGTTTGGGTTGTAATGCTTTGGACTCGGGTTGACACATCATAGTGCCTTGTATGGGATGGAACAAAACAATGAGTGAGTTCTTGGAATTTCTGGTTGTTACATGACTTAGGAGAAGCCACATCAGACTTAAGACTCTTTGAAAGGTCATTAAAAATACATTAAAGAGCAGTTTAGAAACCTGGAATGCTTCTTTCGGCGATGCCTATATCTGAGAACCACTCCCCTGAGAACCAGAACTATTTCTAGCTTAAAGAGCATGTGTCTAGCTGGTCTGGCATCATGGGACCACCCTAACGGAGCACAGCGGTTCATTTTGGCTCCTGGAGTGGCTGATTTGGATATGCATCCCAGTCTGCTTGTCCTGACTGGCTTAAGTAAGTCCTTAATGGAATTGCACAGGGACCCAGTTGTAAGCTGGAGTCCAAGAGGACATGTTATAATCAGATGAAGAGGCAGACAAGAGGCAGTATTGCTAGCTTAGCCAATTCAAATTAACCTTGACATTCCTAGGAGGCCCTACCACTTGGTTGTTTGAGCCAGAGTGAAATCCTACTCTGGCCATGTGGCGTGGAGTTAGGCCCTTCTAGCATTTAAAATTTGGTTTGTCTGAGGCAGCCTTAATGTCTTAATGATAGTCGGTAATGAACTCACCCAACCTGGTGAGTTTGGAACTGCTAGCATGGTTATTTTTGCTCACTTCTGTGATACCCTGTGGTGGTAATAGTTTGTTTCTTTACAGTGTTGGGTGGTGAATTCCTAAAGTACATGGAGGCCTTTAAACCCTTCCTGGGCATTGGATTGAAAAACTATGCTGAGTACCAGGTAGGCTATACATTTCAAAATATAGTTGACCTTTGCACTGCTCAGGCCTACTTGTATGCAGACATTTCAATATGTTGGAAATTTTTTTTTGGAGATTTGCAGCAGTTTGAAAAAACTTGCAGACATGGATCACATAGCCTAGAAATGTTGAAAAATTAAAAGAAAATTAGTTGTGTCATGAATGCATAAAATACATGTAGATACTAGTTTATTTTATCATTTACGATCACAAAATTATGTCTGTTATAAATATAAAGAGTTAAACTTTATCAAAAGTTATATACACAAACATACATGGCGACAGTCAAGAGAAATGTAAACAAATAAAGAGGCAGTGTTAAATCATAATTGTATGACATTAACTACAACAGAACTATTACTGTAATTACTTCATAGCCACCTTCTGTTGCCATTGCAGCACGCTCCAGTGTTGTGAAAAAGTTATATGTGGATTTTGGGCTGTACCTGGGTTGGAACCCCAACCTCCACATCATTCAAAGATCAATTATAATACATTTATATTCTCATTTATACCTAATAATCATTCTGGTACAAACTCGGTTTCCTGTAGCGCAGGTAGTTCTTCCCTGTGTATCGACCCAAGTATTGAGCTATTTTATTTGTTGCTCTGAGTGTCTCAACAAAAGTAGTCAGTGAGAAGCAGGGTATTAGCTGCCTAAAATAGAGTAGTACTCTAATAGCAGTACTTTTTTTTTTTTTTTTCCAAGCCAGCTGCCTCCACCATCACCATCCCTGGTGAATATTGTCTTTTCTTAGTGATATCTCTGATAGTCTTAGTTCTCTTCCTGCCATATTCATTAAAATGAATAAATCTCAGAGAGGGGGGATGTTTTTTTCTTTGACTCTAGGTTCAAGTGTTAAAGGCCCAGCAGCTAGGTAAACAGTGCTTTACCCCTCCCTGCAGGCAGTCTTTTCTGTTGGGAAATCATTTCCTTGCTCCTCTGCAGGTTTGCTTGGCAGCAGTGGGCTTGGTGGGAGACCTGTGCCGTGCGCTGCAGTCCAGCATCCTGCCCTTCTGCGACGAGGTGATGCAGCTGCTGCTGGAAAACTTGGGGGTGAGTGAGTGAGCTGCCACACACAGCTGTCCGCCAGGCCCCAGAGTGTGGCTGTGGGCTAATGAAGAAGGGAATTACTCATTTTCACAAGACAATTCTAAAGTCAGATTATAAAATTAAAGGAAAGCATGGAACTTGGGGAGGAAAACCAGTACAACGCCAAGGAAAAGTAAATATAGAATCCCTCTATCCAGAGGTAACCATTGTTAAGTTGTGTGTATACACCCAGCATATTAAGTTGCTTCTTTTTTTTTTTTTTTTAAAGAGTTTTTGTCTTGGGTAGAACAAATTGTGACTTTTAATAATTTGCTTTTTCTGGTTATTTTTCCTTGTCAGAATGAAAATGTCCACAGGTCTGTGAAGCCACAGATTCTGTCAGTGTTTGGTGATATTGCCCTTGCTATTGGTGGAGAGTTTAAGAAATACCTAGAGGTTGTATTGAATACTCTTCAGCAGGCTTCCCAAGCCCAGGTGGACAAGGTAAGCTTAAAGCTATCTTTCAGTCCAGCCCTGGTTAGAGGAGTAGAACTTTGACAAACGTACTATAACTAAAAATGATCAAGATGATGGAAATTCTTTCCTTTGTGTCTTACAGTCAGACTATGACATGGTGGATTATCTGAATGAACTAAGGGAAAGCTGCTTGGAAGCCTATACCGGAATTGTCCAGGGATTAAAGGGAGACCAGGAGAACGTACACCGTTGAGTATACAACCAAACTTACATAGTCCAGGGTGCACCTAGTCAGATGGGCTGTGTCTTTCATTCTGTAGCTTACTTGTGGACTAGTACCTATTGCTTAAGGAAGGGGAGGAGGAGGAACGGTGCCCTTATGAAGAGAGGAGCTTTGGTGAGGGGGGCGGCGGGGAGATACAGACTTTTATTATTTTGCTCCTTCTTTGCTGCATTATCTCATTCCTTGAGCGTTGCAAGGGATGGGATACAGCAAGGCTATTGCATCTGCACCAACCTGAGTGGCAGTTGTTGATACACACACCCTCCTTGTGCAACTGAATTGAGTGATTGGGGGGTTTTTGTCTTTTACCCCTTCGATATCATGGGCTTTGTTTTTGCTGTATTATATCAGCTTAATAGAAGAGGAATATCTGCTTTTTCTGTTGACTTGAGAAATGGCATGTTAATCTGAGAAAGAATAATTTGGTATAATTATATTCAACTAGTTCTCTAGCTGACACCTGCCTGATGGGGTTAGAGTATTTGGAAATTTTGAAATGGGGTATAGCCCTGCCAGATATGGGACAAGTTCATCAGACCATCTCTTTCTTTTATAGCGGATGTGATGCTCGTACAACCCAGAGTAGAATTTATTCTGTCTTTCATTGACCACATTGCTGGGGATGAGGATCACACAGACGGAGTAGTAGCTTGTGCTGCTGGACTGATAGGGTAGGTTATACCTGGCTTCTAATAGCTGAGTTTAGCTTCTGGTGGAAAGTGAGAGGACATGTTAAAAAAAAACTGGGGGAGGCGGGTAGACTAGAGGGTAATTATCCACTTTGGTACAGAGGAGATTTCTTTCATAGAACCCATGGTGTCATGTTTTGAGTTCTCACAAGTAGTAATTCATTTAAGACATTAGCTCTACTAGCTTCATTTCAGAGCCTCCAGATTTTTCATTTCTTCCCACTAAACTCCTTATGAAGTGAACTAGGTATAAAAGCAGCATTAGATCTATGTCCATCCCATATTCTGATGTTGGTCAACAAATTGAGGGTTTCTGAACCATCATTTAAAGAAAGAACATTGGTTTTGAGAAGCTCAAAGACTTGGATTCTAGTTCTGATTTTACCATGAAATAGCGGTGGGATGATTAACTTTGGTAAGTCATTCTACCTCTTTAGACCTCATTTTTTCATCTTTTGAGGGCAGGTGTTAGACTTACCTATTTATAAGATTTCTTTCAGTTTAAAAAAGTAAATGATAGAAGAAACCCATAGCTACCTTAGCACTGGTTTCGGAGGCTCAACAAATAATTACTGAGCTCAATACATCAGGCCAGGAGCTCATTTTCCGGTGTGTTTATTTTGCACAGGGACTTATGTACAGCATTTGGGAAGGATGTCCTGAAATTAGTAGAAGCTAGGCCAATGATCCATGAACTGTTAACTGAAGGACGGAGATCGAAGACTAACAAAGCAAAAACCCTTGCTACATGGGCAACAAAAGAACTGAGGAAACTGAAGAACCAAGCTTGGTAAGAGCTTGTCTTCACTGCCCTCTTTCTTGTACTTTCTTGGGGAGGAGGAGCGTTTATTTAGATTGTTCTGACAAAGACTTCCTTTCATTTGGTATTTTGTTTTGTACTGTTTCCCATATAAGTGCGTCTGAGCTGGGCCTTTGTTCCTAAGCTTTGTACTAGTGGAAGGGTCAGACAACCTCAATCTTTCCTTGAGCCAAATATTTGATTCCTCATGGTGATGAAGAACAGAACTTTTATAACTAGAATTCACTGAAGTGCCCACATTTTGGGCCTTAATGAAATCCTCAATAATGGCACTTCCCCTAATTCTTTTTTCTACTCTCTATTCCCTTCCCTATGCCCTTTTCTTTCTTGACTGCTGTGCTTTTAGACATTGCTTAGCGCTTAGCTCTATAGAAGATATCCAAGTCAGAGTTGTCTGACCCCTGCTTGGCAATGAAGTTTTAATTTATTTTTCTCTCACATACTCAGTTATTTTACTTTACAGATCTCAGTAAAATTGGCTATTTTGAATTTTATCTTTTTACTTTCCCTTCCACCTTCGGATGTGCCAATAAATGGCACATAGGAAGGCAAGAAAAATAAGTCAGTCCTTAAAACGTTGACAAATTCTATTCTGCCCTCTGAGCACTTAATTGTAGGAATCAGAGGTGTTTGGCTCTACCAGCTGTATGTGATCTCAAAGATTGACCTTTTTTCCATCTATTTTTAGATCTTGTTACCATTGGGATGATAACCTGAGACCCCCACTGGAAATCTCCAATCTTTTGAAAAACCCGGAAGTGAGGAGTGTGCACGGATGCTGAATGTTTGGGAATGAAAGGATGAGTGAGTGAGGCTTGAAAACACACCACATTGAAAATCCTGCCACAGCAGCAGCCGCAGCCACCAACAGCAGTGCTGTTAGTGAGCTAAGTAAGCACTGACTTCGTAGAAAACCATAACGTCGGCCATCTTGGAAGAGAGAATAACTGATGGATTTACTTACTTACAAAAGAAAGCTGTCTCTTCCCAGGAGAGGCTAGAACTAGCTTTTCTGTATTTTGGCCGGTGTTGAGTGAGTGGAATGACTAGTTTGCGAGAGCAGCAGGAGGAGGTGGAGGAGGAGAAACTGGGTTCAGCTGTGGTGCTTTGTTGTAAAAGGCAGTCTGGCCTTTGCTACTGATAAGAAAGATGGAGCCTGGGTCTCGAGCCCACCTTTGGTGTACCTTTGCCATACGGTACTGTATGTGCCGGCTAAAAGGAGGGCGAGGGATTCTTTACAGTCTGAGAATGAGTGTGTGTGAGTGAGGCGGTATCCACATTCTCAACTTCAAGTCATTGCAGTTTCTTTTTCCCGGAAAAAAAGGGGTTAGACATTGCATTTCATAAAACTAACAAGTTCTGTCTACTGATGCAGCACAAGAGATGTAAAAAAAGGGGGGGAGGGGATGCTCTTTAGGTTTCATTTTTTTGTTTTGTTTTGTTTTTTAATTATCTTCTAGGGAAAACACTGACGAATGTTCAGAGCTCCCATTCTGATCTATCTCATCAAGGCGCCTTTCCTAATAATATGGTTCAACTGTGAATGTAGAATTGGGGGGAGGGGGGAGAAAAAGAAAACTCTGGAGTTAGATGATATAGAAAAAATAAAAATACAATTGTTACAAATAAAGAATGCAGACTTCAAAAACAAAAGAAAGCCACAACCCCCCCAAAAAACAAAATTTAAATGCTCAGATTGGCAGCACAAAAGAACGTTCTCTTCTGACGTGTATCAAGGCAGTCTGAACGCCCCCAGAAAATTGTGCCAAAGAGTTTAGAAAACAAATACACAATAAAGTAAACACACACACACACACATAGCAAACTTCAGGTAACTATTTTGGATTGCAAACAAGGATAAATTTAATGTTCAAACAATCTGATAAAATAACCATTTGGAAACTGCTTGGCCTTCTGTTCTCTTATTTGATTGACTGCAATGCGGTATTGGTCTCTTGCTGCACTTCAAAACCAACTAACCAACAACAACAAAAGAATATATAAGTATATATATACATATACTTAGACTAGAACTCTTGTGATGAAAGTGGCACTTGAAAAAGGTTATATTTTTCCACTGAAGTTGAAGATTAATAAAATGGTGTCAAACATTCCCCTGGTCACACGCTTTAATATTTTTTTAAAAGTGTGATGTGCTGTGATAACCATAAATCAGACTTAATTATGTTCCCTTTACACAGGGAACAGGGCACCCTGAATTTGGGTTTTAGAATCTTTCAGCAATAAGGGATGTGGGTGAGCTTTGATCCTCTTCTGGTTTTGCAGTTATTAGAGGAGTTTTTGCCGGCGTTTCGAATATGCTGCTTTCAAAAAGACCAAGGAAGATTTTTAAATGCTTCCTAGTATTTGGAGGATTGAAAAACAAGACCTTAAATCCCCACTTCCATTTTCATTCTAGCAAAAAATAGGGGCTTATGTATTTCTCTGCCATTTTCCCCTTCCTGTCCAAGCCTTTCGTTCATATGTGGGTTTGGCTCGGTTTTGCCCATCCATATGGCAGCATCTCTAATAGCTCTTGTACAGGGTATCAGATATTGTGCCTTTTGGTGCCAGGTTCAAAGTCAAGTGCCGATCTATGAACCAGTGTACAAAAAATAAATCCAGGTATTTGAAGAAAAGACGCTCCATTGTGAATAGAGTGCACCAGCTCTTAAGCCCTAAGAAGAGACCTGGCCCTCTAATGCCTTGTGTAAATTTTAGTTGTTCCTTGAGGGAGAGGGTATACTAACCATTCCTGGTAGACAGGGTTTGGTCAAGGCTTAGGGATGCGGCAGGAATATTGGGGAGAAAAAAAATGATCATTCCTCAGTGCTACCCATTTCTGTCCTGTGTGGGCTGCTTAGCTAGACAGCAGGAGAATAAAGTACACCAAGAACCATAATGAAAACAAAACCTTGCGTGTGTTTTGTCATTTTGTTCCAGGGAAGCAGTTGACAAGTGCTGTTATTAAAGCTTTCTCCCAGATCCATTCAGTGATGGAGAGGAGGAAAATGGGCTGGTTGGATTGTGGTCTTGGTGCCTCGCAGTTATTCTGCACTGGTTATGCATTTAATCTAGTTACCTTTGGCTAGTGGGTATTCCATAGTCTGGGTATTTGTCCTTAATCGATTGTACCACCTAAGGCAACTGGATGCAAAATACATTCTATCCACTCTTGTCTGGGCCTCCCCCTCCCTAGTCTTGGCACATTCCTTCAAGAATGTAGTTACCGTCTGCTTGGGAAGATGTCAGTGCAAATGTGAAGAAAATGGACATCGGACTAGGCTTTGGTTTGCCACAGTGGCAGCTGCCTATATCAATTACAATTACATTTATTAATTTTGCTTTTCATTTTTCCAGTTCCCCTCAGCTCCCCTCTGTTGAAATGTTGGCTGTCAAGAGGCAACTGTGATGCTGCCTTAGGGACTTGTGGAGAAAGGGAGGGGAATTGCTCAGTGTAGTGTTTCACTTTCAGAACCAAGTAATCTAGTCACTCATATTTAAGAAGTGTGTTAGTCTGACTTTAAGAGAAATCCAAACTCCATCAGCTTTTGATAGCATCTTGGTTTTCGAAACAACTTCAATCTGTAATTGGCATTTAGAATGCCCTTGGCATGCCAGTCTGTGATGGCATTGAAGACCTGTTAAAACACTTGAGCCCAACTTTATTAACCAAAACTGATACCACCACCTTTATCTTCTAAATAAAGTCCGCTTTATTTTTATTTTCAACATTTTGCCGCTTCATTTTTGGTTCCAGATGGTGTCACCTTGGAGGTGAAATGAGTGGTTTGAAAGAAGCTGGAACGTGTGGTGGTGATGTGTGTGAGTTGGGGAGAGGAAGGACAGACACATCTGTCTTAAGAATGGACTGTATGTAATGTAGAGGGAAATAAAAACATTCCCCACAAGTGAGGGAGTGCAAAGGTACTACACGGAGGAGGTGTCCTGTTCGGAGAGGGTGAAGCTGCTAAAGATTGGCCTCGTGCATATTTTTCAGGTTAATGATATGGGCTGCTTAAAGGCTCACCACAAAGGTTGGCTTTTTAGGTTGCAATATCTATTTAATTTCTACTTTCACTTTTGCCCCAGAAACTTGTAGAGAAATGAACACTAACTTGGGATTTAGGAAATAGGTCCTTTCCTTCACCCTGCTGCTTAGCATAGTGGCAACCTGCTAAAATACCCATAAAATACCCACTTGTTTAGTTTACATTAGGCAAATACATTGAGGGCTAACCCTAATTCTCCTACCTTAGCCTCCATGTGGCCTTTTACCTTTTATAGATGCACACACTTGTCAAATTTTGATCATGCCTACCCCCAACTGTTTATAAATTCTATACCTGTACTACTGTACCCATATATTGTGTAATCATAACAAAAATAGAATTAAAGAGCAATTGATCAAAAAGTAAATATAAACAAAAGTTATATTTTTATGTCCAGTTTTGGAGATTACTTGGTTATAGAGGTAACTTGTAATTCTAATCAGACTGCATTAAATCCTGAGTGATGGTAATTGACCAAGGACATTTCTCCAGTAAAGGTGTACTGAGAGGAAAAAAATTACATCAATTGATTATCAAATAGCAGGGAGAGATTTGCTTTCCCTGCTAAATTTGTTTTTTTCCTTTTCAACATTTCTCCAGATAACTCCTCATTCCCATATACCTGCTTCCCAGCAAACACTCAAAAAGAACACAGAACAAGGTTATAGTTCCGCCTGACCTTAGTAAGGCTTCCAGCCTGAAGTGAAAAATAGTAAACATTGAGATTTGTATTTTCCATTATAGCTTTTATTTAAATTGATTTTAGGGAGAGAGAGGAACCTTGGTTGCCTCCCATATGCACCTTGACCAGGGTTCAAACCCACAACCTGTGTACATGCTCTGACCGGGAATCGAACTGGTGACTGGTGCATGGGATGATGATCACACCAGTCAGGGCTGTTCTATTATATCTTAACTAGAGGCCTGTTGCACAAAATTGTGCAGGGGGGGTCCCCTCAGCCTGACTTGCCCCTTGGGGGATGTCTGCCTGCCAGCTTAGGTCTGATCCCTCCCTCCCCCCTCCAGCAGTCAGATATTTCTCTCACAGTCCAGGACTCCTCGGGGGATGTCACCTGCTGGCTTAGGCCCGCTCCCCGCAGGGATCGGGCCTAAGCTGGCAGTCGGACATCCCTTTCGCAGTCTGGGACTACTCGCTCCTTACTGCCCTCCTACTTGCTGCTCCTTACTGTTTTGCTCCCTGCTCCTTTGGTGCTGCTGCAGAGGCAGGAGAGGCTCCCGCCACCACTGCTGCCTTGCCAGCCATGAGCTTCTGGTGCTGTGGGAACACACTGACTACCAGGGGGCAACTCCTGCACTGAGCATCTGCCCCCTGGTGGTCAATGTGCATCATAGCGACCAGTTGTTCTGGATGTTCTGCCTTAATGGCCGCTTAGGTTTTTATTATATAGATTCTCAGCAACTTGAACAGTCACAATTTCTGTTTACTGCTGAAGTTTGGAGGGGCAGAAAGATTGACACCAGACCAAGGTCACATGGAGCTTGAATTCAAACCCAGGTCTGACAGATAGCAAAATCCAAGCTTTCTCATGTTTGCCCTATACTGATGCTATTAGCATCTTAGCAATATAAATACAAGGGCCCATGTACATATTTCTAATATGCATCTATTTCCTTCATAAGACTATTTAAAAGTTTAAGTTTGTTGCTTAGTGATTTTTTTGCCGGTTTTCCCAACTATAACGTAAGCTCCCTAATGCAGTGCCCTTGGCTGTCTTATTTATTGCTATATCCCCAGACTGGAGCGGCATCTGACGTATTGTAGACCTTCAATAAATATTTGTTGAACTAATGACATGTCAGTACAGGGAGTTTCTGGAATGGCAGCAGCCTTTGAAGGGCAGAGCATCCAGGAACTTGGGAACAGCAGGGCCTCAGAAAGACTTGGGCTCCTACTGTTCTGCTTCTCATTTGCTGGGTGTCTTCAGGCTAGTCTCTTAACCTTGGGTTAATTGGAGGGTTGGGAACAGGATTAGTCAATAGTTAATCATCATATGGTGTCCATTTTGTGCAGATGTCAGGCTAGTAATAAGCATCTTAGGTAGATTACTAGTAATAAAAGTGATCCCCTCTATAACAAAGGCATCATTTTAGTCCCATTTTACAGATAAGGAAACAAGCCCAGAGAGGCTAAGAACCTTGCCCCAAGTCATGTGGGCTAGCAAGCAGTGCTGATTCCATAGAGTCTGCTTGTCCCATGGGGCTGTTGCATAGTCCTGTGGTAGGAGCAGCAAATGGGTCTCTGCTCTCCAAGTTTAGTTTGTGGCGAAGCACAGAGAGCCCTGGATGAAGTTTTGTAATTAAGTAGCAAAGCCATTTTGTCTTGATTCTATTATGAGGTCCATTGTTAACCTTTGGCAACTGTCAGGCTCTCCATTCGGGGACGAATGAAGTCAACTTTCCTCGCCATTGGGGTTTGAACCATCTTCTGCACTTCTGCCATTTTCCCTCTGAGCTAGAAGCTTTCGGGAACCAGGGCTGGGGGTGGGATATATGTTGGATGGAGCTGCTGAGTGAACTCCCCATCTGAATTACCCAGTGCTGTCAGATGTCCCTGGGCAGGAGGCCTTCGATGTCTGAGCTCTTCTCTCCCCAGGTGCTCACAGGCCCCAAGTTCCTGAGCTGAGCTTTCCTCAATGTGAAATGTACCTTCTTTTCTGAAAGGAAAGTACATCTCAGCTCTGGCACCCTGCCTGGGCTCTGGATACAGAGGGGCAGCTTGTCACCATCCTGAAGGGAAGAGGAATGAGAAATGGCTCTGTATGAATAAGCTCTCTATAGCAATAAGCAATGCCTGCTATTTTCTGAGCTCTGCCCTTCAAAATATTATACAGTTTTTTGAGTATGACCTTGAGCAAATTCAACTTTTCGGATCCTCAGTCTCCTCATCTGTAAAATAGGAATCCGAATGAAAGAAAATGCATATGAAGTTCTTAGCATAGAGCCTCACACATGAATTAGTTTAATCGATCGAGAACTATTGAGTATGTGCCAGGCACTGGGAAATGAAGCAAATAAAAATCTCCATCCTATGGAGTCCACATTCTAATGGACAATACCTCATAAGTATTCAAAACTGTAATATAATAATCATAATTTTTTTCAAAATTCTGTTTGGGAGGTAGCAGAAAGGAATGTGGTTGTGGAGAAAACAAAGCACAAAGAGTTATTAAAACAATTTCCACTCAAACCTGGCTAATTTGATTAGAGGATGTGTGTTGCCTCCAAAGGAATTTGGGGATTTGGTGAAGAAATAAAGGTCTTTCTACTTCTGCCCAAACCTCTGATTTGATGGAAGACCAGCAGCTGCAGTTGGAGTCCCAGAATGGTTGTGCATCGAACCCTGATTTTCTAAGATCTAGAACTGGAGGCACCCGGGTCCTGTACTTTCACATGTGTCTAATCAATGTTCCTGCCTGCCTGGTTCTATTTGAGTCATCTGGGTTTTATTTTCATTCGATCTCTGCCGGCTGCTAACAAACACCATCTCCTCCTACTCTTTTCAGGCAAGAACGGGGCCGGAAAGACAAAGTCTTTCTCCAGAGCAAGAGTCCTGGAGTGGGAGATAGTCTCTCCCCGATGGTTCCCAAGGAGAAACATGCAGGGGTGACTCAGGCCCTGCTTTGGGGTTGTCTCTCGTACCAGTAACTAGCGGAGGCGGGTCCTCTCTTACTGTGCCTGTGAACGCCTTCTAGAAATGTTTACAACTCTTGCCTGACCAGCTGTCTGCCACATTCCCTCCTCTCCTCCCACCTTAGCTCCTCCCTCACTTCCCCTTGACCATGGTCCTGGTTTCCCCATTTTCTGCCTCCATCATGATGAGCCCTGATAATATCATGGTTCTTAAAAGGAATTTAGACCAGTCTCCAGCTTTTTCGGGTGAGGAATCAGGTCAAGAGAGGGGAAGTAATTAACCCAAAGTCACACCGCTTCATTCATTTATTCACTCAACCAAGAGCACGCCTTACCCTTTAAGATTTAGCTTAAATGTCACCTCAGGGGGAAACCTGCTTTGACGACTTTATCTAAAACAGACCCCTCCCCCCATTCTTCTCTATTTCTGTCCCATGTTTCTTTTTACCCTTTATCACAATTTCTAATTGTTTCATTTTTTAATCTTTTTCGTCTGACTCTACTAGAATATAAGCTCTATGAGGGCAAAAAGGACATGTTTGTCCTTCAGTGATGAGCATGCACTGTATTCTCAGCATCCAGCACATTAATAGGTGGTTCAAGAAATCTTTGCTGAATTGCCCAGCTGGTGTGGCTCAGTGGTTTAGTGTCAACCCATGAACCAGGAGGTTACAGTTTGATTCTGGTCAGGGTTCATGCCCAGGTTTTGGGCTCCACCCCAGTGGGAGGGCTTGCAAGAGGCAGCCAATCAATGATGCCCTGTCATCATTGATGTTTCTACCCTGTCTCCCTCTCCCTTTCTCTCTGAAATCAGTTTTAAAAAATACATTAAAAAAGTAAATCTTTGCTGAATTAATTAAGGTACAGTGAGCAGGTAGCCTCAAGGCACCTGGGGATATGAAAATAGATGGGACATAGTCCCTGCTTTCAGAACTGTCTTGTTTTAGCAACAGAACCAGAAAATTCGGAATGTGATGGGAACAGGTCCAGATTGGAGATCCAGGTTGGGGACGGGGGCAGGGTATTTTAGGGGCACCTAAAACAGGCTAGATCTGCCCAGCCGGCTTGGCTCAGTGGTTGAGCCTCGACCTATGAATCACGGTTCAATTCCCGGGCAGGGCACATGCCTGGGTTGCAGTCTCCATCCCCAGTGAGGGGAGTGCAGGAGGCAGCCAATCAATGATTCTCTCATCATTGATGTTTCTATCTCTCTCCCTCTCTGAAATCAATAAAAATATATTTAAAAATAATAAAACAGGCCTAATCTCTCTGGGGCTTTTGTTAACAACTGCTTAGAAGCCAGGATAAACCATTTGGCTGTGACTCAGGCCTGTGTCCTGCGCAGCCCAGTAGCATCAGGGGCTGACAACTCATCTACTGGAGCGTGTGCTCCCCTTCCAGTGAGGGAGGGCTTGGCTGGCAGTGTCACAAGTCCAGTTGGTAGCCAAGTCAACAGCCATGGAGGCCCCAGGGATAGCCCCACACCTTCCAGCCTAGTTTCTAATCTTTTGCCTGGTCTTCTGCTTCAGGACAGACCCTGTGCAGCCTCAAGGAAGGTGACACCTGCCCAGCCTTCAGGATTAGTGGGGTGACAGCTGTCCCAGCTGGGTAGCCTCCATACCCAGAGGGCAGATGGGTTGTCCCAAATGGCTCAGAGAAAGCTAGAGCCTCAGAGAGAAGCGGATGGCCTGCCTTCTTGTTCAGGAACCCCGAAGAGGAGGAGGGAGAGCAGTGAAAATCCCTTTCTTTGAAGAGAGAGTCCAAGCCCCTGCTGACTCTCCTGGGAGGAGCTCACCCCTCAGTCCAATCTTCTCCCTACAGTGGGGCAAGATGGCAGTTGCTGCTGCTGTTTCTCAAAGCTCACAGCATGCAAGAAACCTTTTCTTTCCTCCTCTTCCCTTTCCAGATTCACCCCTCCACCCCACCTGCCAGGAGCCTCAGGCCCCGGCAGCCTGCACCCTCCTTCCAGCTAAATCAGCGGTTCTCAACCTGTGGGTCGCGATCCCTTTGGCGGTCGAACGACCCTTTCACAGGAGTCGCCTAAGACCATCCTGCAAAACGAAAATAATTTTATGGTTGGGTCACAACATGAGGAACTGTATTTAAAGGGCCAGAAGGTTGAGAACCACTGAGCTAAATGATGAGCCTGCCCAAAGCCCCCCCTCCAGCCCCCCCTCCCCCCCCCCCCCCCATACCAGGGTTGGCTGCTCGGGGCTGAGCCAGAGTCCTCCAGCTTCCTCCATCATTTCCTACCTGCCGCCTGGCTGACCAAAATGACTCAACACCTTGAGTGTCACAGAGCAGTTTTAGCTCTCATCCCCATGGTTACAGGGGCTGGGGATTATCTCCAACTTTATTCAGAAAGGTTAAGTAACTTGCCCGAGGTCACACCGTGGGAAAGTGGCAAGAACAATCAAATGAGAAACCAAACTTGCATCTCCCGCTCAGTAGCTTGGCAAGTGCTGAAATGATCTTTGTGGGGAGGGTGAACGCTGCTGTTCCTTCATTTCGCTGGCCCGTGGGTGCGTGTGTGTGCTGGGGAAGGGGATTGTGTGTGTGTGTTGGGGGGCGGGGGTGCTGTCCCTTCCTAAATGAACCTTTGACCTCCTTAGTTCACTTTCGCTGCCGAAGAAGTTACTGCTTTAACTCTCGTCTCTCCGACTGGACTCGTGTGTATCTTATCAGAGCGCTGCCCACTAGCAGTGAGGAGCAGGGCTAATGTTTTCCTTCTCAAAAGAGCAGACACCCGCCCCCCCATCCAAATAGCCTCACTTCCCCCCAAACTGTATACCCAGAAGCACATACAAAGCAGCACCTGCCCCTGGCACAGCCCGCAGGTGCCCCCACACTCCACCCGAGCCCCGCCACGCGGCGGTGGAGGCGCGGGGAGGCCGCGGAGCGCGGGGCGGGCGGGGCGGGCGCGGCGGGCGGGGCGGGGCGGGGGGGCGCCGGGCGCGCTGCCAGGAGGGCCGCACCGGGGGGCCGGCCGCCCCTCTCGCCACGTGGTGGTGGCAGCGGCGGGGTCCGGGGCGCCTTCCCAGCTGGAGAAACCCGGAGCAGCCGGAGAGGAGGAGGCGGCGGCGGCGGCGGAGGAGGAGGAGCGGGGCGGGCGGGAGGGAGGGGGGCTGGGGGAGGGTTGGGGGGTGGGGAGGGACCCGGCGGCGGCGACAGGGCGAGAGCGAGCGCGGTGCCAGGGGGGTGGGGGCACCGGTGCCCGTCCGGGGAGGGAGCCGGCGGAGGGGGTGGCGGCGATCACCAGCAGGAACCGCGGCAGCCGTGAGTCCCGGCGGAGCTGGGCGGGGGAGGGGCGCGCCCCGGGCCGGCTCCCGGGGGTCGAGGGGGCCCGGGAGGAGGTGGCGGGAGGGGGGCCGGCACTTGGCCCAGGATGGCGGGGAGGGGCCGGACCCGGCGTCTGCCGCCCGCATCCTGGCCCTGGCCCCGCTCCGCCGCTCCTCAGGCCGCGCCGCCTCCCGAGCCCCTGCCCCGGCCCGGGGACCGCTGACCGGGCCCGGCCCGCGGCGGGGAGGGGGCCGCGCGGTCTCAGCCCGCCGGAGGGGAGGGGCGACGGTTTCTGTCGGCGGAGCTGAAGGGGTTTAAAGGGCGGCTCTTAAAGGGGCCGCAGAGGGGCCCGGGCCGAGGAGGCACCCCCTCCCCATCCGCCCTTCGTGGTGCCACCCGGGGCCGCCGGGCGGAGGGGAGAAGGCGGGGGAAGGAAACAGTCGGGGCGGCGCGGGGCCGAGCCCCTGCGAGTGCGGGGCCCGCGGTGGCGGGCGGGGGTCGGCTGTGGGTGTGGTGCGCGCTGGCCGGCGGGGCTGGGGGAGGGGACGGCCTGGAAGGAAGGGGTTAACGGTGCGGCCAGCCCTCCGAACGGGCGCACACGCTCCGCACTCGGTCCGGGGCGCACGCGTCTCCCTGGCACCTAATGGCGGGGGGAGGGGTGGGGGAGGGCGGTGTGGGGTCCCGGGCCTGCGCCCCTGCCACCCCAGGTCCTGCTGCAGGGCTCCGGGGGGTCGCGAACCCCACTGTCTGCACTCACACCTCCGGAGCCCTCTCTCCTGCACACACACACGGGCTCCGGCGCGCGCACACACCTCGGACATTCCCATAGTCCCTCACGTGACCCAAACGTGCCCACCCGCACACACGCTCACGCACGCGTGCACACACGCGCACACACACAGACACACACACACACACACACACGGCCGCTTGAAGGCTCCATCCGGACCCCCGCGCGCAGCCCCGCTCGGGCGCTCGCGGAGTGTAACGCACCTACACTCATTCACAGACACACACGGCCCACACATGCCAACTGCAGACACATTCATAAACAGGCCGGGAGCAGCGCGCGCACCCCCGCGCCCAGCCCACTCTTTCGGGAGCCCTGAGTCATTCCTGCCCCCTCCCAGGGCTCCCCATGTCGCCGTGTGCGCGCCCCCAGGGCGGGCTGGGGGACTCGGGCAGCCCTCTCCAGCGGGGCCGGGCCCTCTCCCAGCCCCCTGCCCCTCTGCGCATCCTGACGCTCTTCCAGGACTTCCTGTGGGTCCCAGGTCAGGGGTGAGGAGGGCCTGGAGGGTGGCCATGGCCGCGGAGAGTGGGGGAGGCATTTCCTTTTCCTGAACTCTGGGATCCTGCAGGAGGAAGCTGGGGAGTTGGGCGGGGGCCCAGCAGAGGAAGTGCTGACAGTGGTGGGGCTGACCCTCCCAGGAGCACTGAGCCTTCCTTAGAGAGGAGCCAGGGGTGCCAGAGGCCCAGGATGAGGGGCTTGGCAGGGAGGTATTTGGGGGAAATGAGGCCTGGGGTGGAGAAGGGGCTGAGGCGTGAGACAGGGCCGGCCCCCCTGTGGGCCCCATGCTGGGAAGGCAGCGCTCTCCAGTTCACTGGGTTCCAAAAGGAGCCCATCCCTGTTGCGAGCTAGACTGGCTTATGTGCCCCAACTTGTCATCTCCCCCTTGCTTCCCACCCCCAAGTCTTCACCTGGTCCCAGCCCCTCGCCCCAACGGATGCAGGGAAGGGATGATGGGGCTTGGTGGTCTGGAAGCGGGCTGTGGGAGATGGTGGGGCAGGACCTGGCTGCCTCTCGGCTGGTCACAGGGCTCCTCAGGCCAAGACTAGGGGTGTCAGGGGACAAGCTTCAGGCCGCCCCCTCCACCATGTCTCCTGCTTTCCCAGGAGGCCCAAGGGGTGCTGCAGCCCAGGCCCTCGCCATGGAGTCCATGTTTGAGGATGACATCAGTATCCTGACCCAGGAAGCCCTGGGCCCCAGTGAGGTGTGGCTGGACGCTCCTGAAGACCCATCGCTGGGGGGAGACATGTGCTCCGCCTCCCACTTTGCCCTCATCACGGCCTATGGAGATATCAAGGAGCGTCTGGGGGGCCTGGAGAGGGAGAATGCCACCCTTCGCCACCGCCTCAAAGTTTATGAGATCAAGGTCAGAACTTGGAGATGATGGGGGTCTGGCTGTTTGTGTGTGTGTGTGGGGGGGTGGGGGGTGGGGGGGAAGGGCCGGCTGCTAATGGCAGGAATTGGGGATTCAGCAGAGATTCTAGGGATCCGAAAGGGTGGTTAGGATACAGACTCTTGAAACTTGAGAGTCCCCCATGAGAGATGGGGGTGCTTTGGATGGGAACTCTGGGCAGCCCAGAGCCAATCAGGAGGAGATCAGGAGGGATACGCGTTGGAGTGGCGGGCCTGGGGTCTAGAGATCTGGGGCGTGGGAAATGCCTACAGGCCCATGGGAACTGGGATGTGCAGATCCCACTGGAGGAGGGGGACAATGAACCCGCAGCCTGGGAAGGGAGCCAGGCACCAGCTCTCCTGAGGGCCTGCCCACCATCCACAGTACCCGCTGATCAATCACTTCGGAGAGGAGCACGGCTTCTCTCTGTATGAAATCAAGGACGGCTCCCTGTTGGAGGTGGAGAAGGTCAGCCTACAGCAACGGCTCAACCAGTTCCAGCATGAGGTGAGCCCCTGGCAGGCCTCTGGGCTTCCCCCTAAGCTTGCTCCAGTCAATTTCAGACACCTCCCCTACCCACCAGCCTCCGGCCTTCTGTCCCCTTGATCAGAGATGGCCATGATCCCCCTTAGAGCTGGCCACAGCTCCCCCTGCCCCTTTCCTGGTACTGGGAACTGGGGTGGGAGGCACAGGGAGTGGGAGGCACTAAGCCAGTGATGGGCCTGACTGGCGTGCACCCCAACCCTCCGGGCCCCCATCCAGTTGCAGAAGAATAAGGAGCAGGAAGAACAGCTCGGGGAGATGATCCAGGCTTACGAGAAACTCTGTGTGGAGAAGAGCGACCTGGAGACAGAGCTTGGGGAGATGGTGAGGCCCAGGGAGCTGGGGTGGGAGAGTGTGACCCGGTTGTGTGTCACCCTGTGAGTGTGCTTGTGGTGTGCACCCCGCTGCGATCCCGTGTGTCTGTCCGTGAGTGTCCATTTGGCCTTGTAAGTGGGGCTGTGTGTGCCATGTCGGTTGTGAGGGACTGTGTACATACTGACCATGCAGTGTCAGGGGGTGACTGTGTGAGTGACCCTGTAGAACATTGTGTCTCTGTGTGTCTGTTTGAGTCTCCTGCTGGGTCTACCCTGGGTCTACAGCACTGCTCCTGGAAGGCTTTGAAGGTGAGGGCAAAGGTGACCGGAAGTGTCTGCGGCTGCTGGGATGGGTCTTGGCATGTGTGTGAATCAGGGTATGGCCATGTGTGTGTGAGCAAGTGAGCAGGGGTCAGAATCAGGAGGCATGGTCTCTGTCCACTCCTAGCTGCCACCTGGGGGAAGTCACGTAGCCTCCATTCCTCCTCTGAAAAGCGGGGCAGATAACTTCCCTCAGCTGTTGTGGGCATTAGTGTAAAAATGCTTTGCTTTAATAATCAAAAGCACTTACGCGGCACTTGCTAGGTGCCAGGCACCATTCTCATCTCTTTAGATAGTTACTCATTTTCGTCCTGATGACAAACCTAAGAGGTAGGTGTGGTTGTCCCTATCTCATAGATGAGGTAGATGAAGCCAGAGTGGTTGTTGCATATGCAAATGGCCCTGAGGTGTGTCTGGACAGGGGGCTGAGGCTTCCTAAAGTGTCCCTGTGTGTTAGGGACATGGAAGGGCATGAACTCTGACCTTGCAAGAGGCAGTAGCCAGAAACATCTGCACTGCAGTTGCTGGGAGAGGAGCCCTCGAACTCATGGTCACTTGGAGGGTGGCGTGACCGGGGGCCTGCTCAATTTGGGGGTGATGGCTGTTCAGACAGGGCATTCGGGGGGCTCCAGGGGCACCCTGGCCCTGTGCAGACCCTCACCCTCTTGTTTCCCACACAGCGGGCCCTGGTGGAGACCCACTTGCGGCAGATCTGTGGTTTGGAGCAGCAACTGCAGCAGCAACAAGGCCTCCAGGACACAGCATTCTCCAGCCTGAGCCCCCCGCCGGCCCCGCCCTGCGCTGATCTGGACCTGCACTACCTGACCCTGAGAGGGGGATCTGGCTTGAGTCACGGTAAGATCTCAGCTCCCCCTAAACTTCCCTACCCCGAACTCCCCAAGCCAAACCCCCATTTCAACACCGTTGGACACCCCCAGCTTCTCAGGTACTCAACACCCCATTATAATGCTTTGCATTTCCCCCATAATCACCCCACCTCCCCATCTGTTCCCTCACCCCATCCACTACTACCCCAATTTCTGCCATCTAAGTCCCTCTCCCGCCACCCTGGCTACCCCCATGCAATTCTCGTAGGTGCCAGCAGAGGGCACCCCAAACCAGAGTCCCCTGCCTGCTCTAGGTTGTGATTAGGAGAGGTCCCGAGGAAGCTCAGGGACTTGAGTCTGGCCAGGGGAGCCCTTCAGGGGCCATCTTCTTTTTCCCTGGCCTCCAGGAAGGTTAGGAACAGCAGCCCAGCTCCCCCTGGCGCACTGTCCTCATTCTGGTGTCTGTCCTCAAGCTGTCTGTCTCGGGTCCCTCCTGCTGCAGTCCTCACCTCTCCTTTGTGTTGGTCTGGGGGGCAGTGGAGGTGCCCAGCAGCTGGACTCAGCCTGACAGTGTGCTCTCCCCACCAGCAGGCTGGCCAGGCCCCGCGCCAAGTGTGAGCGAGCTGGAGCGGAGGCGCCTGGAAGAGGCCCTGGAGGCTGCCCAGGGCGAAGCCCGGGGGGCGCAGCTCCGGGAAGAGCAGCTCCAGGCCGAGTGCGAGCGGCTGCAGGAGGAGCTGAAGCAGCTGCAGGAGACCCGGGCCCAGGTGAGCGGCAGCGGGGCACAGGCCCGGGCCCTTGCTCTGGGACCTCTACGGCTCCGTGGAGGCCTGGGGGCTGCTGCAAATAGCATTGAGAGGCTTAAGACTTCCTCTCTGGGTACAGCCGTCCCTGGGAACGGTAGAGGAGGGGAGTCCAGACCAGATGAGGTTGGCGTCAGACCTCTCCGTCTTCTCCCTTAGGATCTGGCCTCCAACCAGTCGGAGCGGGAGATGGCGTGGGTGAAGAGAGTCGGAGATGATCAGTAAGTCATGCCTGTAACCCTCTCCCTCTTCACCTCTGAACCCCAGCAGTGGCGTTTCCCAGGCCCTCCCTTTGATTGACATCTCCCTTTGGCATTGTTTGGGGGGGCCTCTCTTCCAGGCCGTCAGAGCTGTGGGGTTTGGGTTGCTTGTGTGACTGCACCCTTCACAGGAAGGAGGCGAGGTTCTGGGGGTGCTCAGCCTCCAGGAGGTTCCCTTTGCTTTCCTCTGGCACCCCAGGTCGTGTCTGCTCGAGGTCGTTGAGAGAGGCTGCCTCGGCAGCTTGCTGCTATGTTCTGTGTCCCCTGCTGAGTTTTGGGGCCTCTCTGGGGCCAGGGACAAGGCCCAGCCAGTTCGGTTAGCCCTGCTCCCCCCCCCCCCCCCCCCATGAAGAGGAAGGAGATGGCTTGTTTTTTATGGGATTTATGGTGCTTCATCTGTCTCAGGAGAGAGAAAGCTGAGGCTTAGGGTTGGAGGGACTTCCTGGGGGGGGGGGGGATTAGAATGTACTCAGCTGGGTGCCCCTCTGGAATCCTGCCAGGAAAGAAGGGAAGCGGGAAGTAGGAAGGGAGCTATGTCAGTGAGGAGCCAGATGGTGGGGGCTTCTGGGGCAGCTCTGGGCAGCTGGGCAAGGGAGAGCGGCAGCCGGGTAGCAGTGAGCCTGATGCCTTTCAACATCCGCACCAGCTCATCCTCTCCAACTTTCTGAGAAATAGGGTGCAAACCTCCTTCCGCCTGAGCCCTCTCCCGAGATGAGGTGTATGGCACAGGCTTTCTCCCTCCATTGGAGGGGAAGACGGAGGCCCAGAGGGGGGCAGCAGTTCACCCTCCATCACACAGCATACCCAGCTATAAGCCCCCGGAGGTCCTCCCCCAGCAGGCCTCCTCCTCACCTTCCTCCCAGCTTCTGGCCAGTTGGGGATCTCCTCACCTCCCTCTGCACCCTGGGGTGGGGGCCTGGGTGGAGCTGTGATCGCTGGAGGGGAGAGCGGGGGGTGAGAACACAGTTTGTGGGCCTGGTGGGTGGGACCCCTAAGCTAGGCTGCTGCGGGGCATTGAGAGGTCTCTGTGGAGAGGGTCCACCCTAGCCTGTGGCTGGGACTCAGCCCATACTCATCCGTGTGCCCCGACCCGGAACACACACACACACACACACACACACACACACACACGAGTCTAGAATCTTCGCTTGCTCCAAAAGTCACACCGCAGGGCCCTTTATGGGTCACTGAGTCCAACCCTTCTCAGAAACCAGCAGTGAAGACACCCCCAGGTGGTTGAACCCCGAGAGAAGACAGGGGTTGTGTCGGGGCTGGAGTCTGAGCAGCCAGGCTTCGAGTCCAGGGATGCTGGGGTGCTGAGCGGCTTGGCTTTACTGACCTCACCTCTCTGGCCCAGAGGTCAGTCGTTGCTGAGAGATGTGATGAGTGGGTGAGGGCAGAGGAGGGGTGGTGGGTGCCAAGGGGCCAAGGCTGAGGGTGAGTGAGTGGAAGAGAACACCCCCCATAAAGTGCTTTTGGCAGTCAGGTTCTCCATCCTGCTGCTCTGGCCAGAACAGCCCCTTCTCCTTCCTCTCCCTGCACCTGCCTCGCCCAGTCTCTTTGGCCATAAGGATGCGCTGGCCTTACCTCCCTTGCCTCCTGGCTCCTCCCCTCGGTTCCAGTGGTTCACATGCTGCCTCCGGGCCTCCTGGACCTCCCTGCCTGCCGGCCTCACACTGGCTGGCAGGCTGGGTGTCTCTGGACAGCCCCAGCTTGGCAAGAGTTAATTACCAGAGGAAGTCCTCACTCCCCCGGCAGTTTTATTTTCTTATAAACTCAGCTCCTTGTGGTAATAGTCCGCTTCCCCGGCGATGCCTCCCTGTCCTCCCACCTGGGGAGGCCTCGGTCACCTGTGTCGGCTCGCTTTCCCCCACAACCCCTCCTCTTCTTCCTGACCCTCCAGGCTGCTGGGAATGTCACAGACGGGTTTACCCAGGAGAGGAATGCAGGGGCTGCATTATCGGGTGGGGGTGTGAACGCTAAAGAGGGGGCCCCAGAAATGTCTGCGTTCAGCCTCCTCCCATGTGGGGATCTTCTGTGTCCCCGAAAGCTTCTCACTTGTTCTCCGTTTGGACACCTCCAGGGCAGCCAGTTGTATAGTGGGGAGTCCTGGGTGTTAAAATGCACCCCCTCATGTAGCTCCTGCCTCTGTTAATCCTCTGACATAGGTCCTTCCTGTGCTGAGGCTGGGAGGCAGCCCAGCCCCAGGGTTCCCCAGTTCCTCCCAGTCCAGCCCCTGGCCCATCAGCTCTGGTCATCAGTGTTCCTCTGAAAATGGACACCCAGACCAGACCAGACGCATCCAGGTCTGACCTCCGGGCAAGATTTCCCTGCCCTTTGGAGAGCCCCGCCGCTGGTGACCGAGGCCCAGGGAAACAGATGGCCCCGGGGGGAGAGCTGCAGGGGCCGCTCGGGGCCAAAGGCATGGGGGCCACTCGGGGAGGGGGTGGGAGTGGAGACCACCTGCTCCTGAAGGTGCCCTGGGAGGTAAGGACCCCAGGAGGGTCCCTGTCCAGGGGGAGGTGCGGAACCCACACCGCCTGCCCTCCAGGCCCAGCGCAGAGAGCCTTTCTGAGGTGTGGCCCGCGCTGAGGGAGGAGGGGAAATTGTGGAGAGGGGTCCTTTGGGGTCTGAGGGTTCTGAGTGAGCAGGGCTCAGTGAGGGGAACGAGGGCTCAGTGAAGGGGGGAGCTCGCTCCTGAGGGGTCCGCCGTAAGAAGGCGCGGGGCTCAGTGTGAGTGATGAGGGGTAAACTCTAGGTCTTTCTTCTTTCCCAACGTGGGGGGCTCAGTGTTGCAGCCTGGGCCCTTTTCCGCCCACCCCCACGCCCCTCTCCCCGCCCACAAGCCTCTGCGTGGGCTGCGGTTAGTGGTGGGGGAGAAGTGTGAACTCGGAGAGAGAGGATGGAAACTCTGCACAGAGGTCAAGGGCAGTGTAGGGTGGGTCAGGGCGGAAGTCGGAGACCCCCGTGTACCCTGAGCTTAGCCTCATGCCCCAGAAGCAGCGGGCCCAGGGCCTCCCCCTTCACGCTTCTCACCCTCCCTACTTCCTTTCTTTCAAGTCTCCTTCAGCCAGGCACCAGCTCACAGGAATTAACCACTGAGCACTTGCAGCCCTGTTGGGCGGGCGGGCGGGCGGGCGGGCAGGCAGGCGTGGGGCAGGGCTCTGTTATTGAGGCCCACCACTCCCACCTCATTGTGGTCTGAGGGATTGGTGGGCTTTGGACCGGCCTTGGTCTCGGGCCATTTCCCTGCCAGGAAGGCAGAGGGGAGCTCTTACCACACTCTCTCCCTCCATGGGAAACTCCACGTCCTCCCCTCCCTTTTCAACCCAAGTCACTGAGCTGGCGTCTCCAGAAAAAGGATCCAAATGGTCTCCGCTCCCTCACCTGTGTCCTAGGCGCTCCCCTGACCCTTCCTCCATGCCAGACGCGATGCGAGGCAATTTACCTACAACATTTCATTTAATTCTCACAAAAAAACCCCCCAAAACCATGTGATGAAGGCATTGTCCGCTTTTACAGCTAAGCAAACTGAGGTTCAAAGAAGTGAAGTAATCAGAGACGCTAAGTGTACCTATCGAGCAGGTTCTGAGCAAATGGGTTTTTTTTCTGCTTCAGCTCCTTCTTCAGGTTGGAGGCCCTTATATCGGAGGGGCCGGGTGATTTGTTGATCAAACCTGATCCCTGTAGCAAGTGCAAGGGGCACCGTTAGTATTTATGCTGGCGCCACCGGTGTGAACCAGGACAGTGCTGGGCAAACTGGGATGGGTGGCCCTCGCCGAACCAGGGACCCTGGTTCCCAGCCTCTCTGTGAGCGGCTCAGCTTGGCCGCGTAGCAGCGGCGCCCAGGCACCCTGACATCTCGCTGTGCTGGAAGCATGGCAGGGCTGCCGGGCTCTGCGGACCGCAAGTCATAGCTGGTCGAGGAGCGTGAAGGGGCGCAAGGCGCCTGAGAGGAAGTGGTGGAGCTCTGGGTTGTTGTAGAGCGACTTCCTCCTCCCGCCGCGGCCTGTAACCTCAAGTCCGCTCCATGGCCGGGTGCCTGTGGTCCCCTCCCTGAGGGTCGTGTGGGAAGACTGATGCTGGGTGTGCCTGTGGGTGGTGGAAAGTTTGGTCCCTAAATTTACTCACGGGGGGAGGTGACTGGGGGCAACTGAGGGCCGCTGTGGGCAAAGATGGGAGGGTTCGGAGGGCTGGATGTCTGCTTTCCTCCCGATCCTGAGTCAGTTAGTGATTCTGACTGACCCCATGGCCAGCTGGCCCCTGACCCCATTCCTGACCCTCGTATGGATCCCATCCCTGACTCTAACCCTATCCCTTATCCGGACCCCAACTCTGTCCACAGTCCTGACCGAAAATGAACTATCAGCCCCAGCCCTAAGCTGACCCTGAGCCCAGCCTTAACCTCGACCTCAAGCCCTTCCCTAATTCTCCTCCACGACCCGGCACGTGAACTCCAACCCTGCCACGTCCTCACTGGCGCTCCAACACAGGGCGCCCAGGGGCCTCTGTGTCTCCCAGCTGGTTTGGGCCAGAAAGGCCTTTAGAGGAGGAGGACACTTCGGTCTCTAACCTCGGTAGCTTTAGCAGCAATAGTGAAGATTGTTATTGCCAGGTGGGTTCTGAGATCCCTGACTTACGCGTGGGAAGAGTGAATGAAAGGATATGTCAGTGAAGGGTGGAAAGGCTTGCTGCAGCGGGGCCCTTCTTCCTGCCAGCTCTGCCCTTGGCTCCTCGGAAGGTGCCAGCTCAGCAGGCTGAGGTGCCAAGAGCATGTTTGAATCCCGGCTCTGTGTCACCGCCGCTCGTGACCTTGGGCCAGCCTATCACCGGCCCTGCCATTCCGCTGCCACACACGTCTAGCTCCTTCCTCTCTCCTCCCGGGGCGGCGGGGATGACGCTCAGGGCGCCCGGCCACTTTGGAGGCCTCCAGCCTCTTCCTCCTCCTCCACTGCCGTCCTGTCTCCACTTTCCCGCCCTTGCTGCTTCCTCTTGGAAGGCAGGGTATAGCGGAGTGGTCAGAGCTCCCATTCCAGCATCTCCATTACTCCTCGGCTTTATGACTTTGGTCAAGGACTCAACCTCTGGGGACCTCCATTTCCTCATCTGTAAAATGAAACACTGTAGGGTGGCTGTGAAGATTAAGCAAAGCTCCCAGCACAACAATGCCTGGCCTGTGATGAGCGCTCGTACAGGTGATTTGTGATTCTCCTCTCCCTGGGTCCCTCCCAGGTTCCGAGAGACTCGGGACGTCCCCGTAGTTTAAGCCATAAAGGAGCGCCCGAATGTCGTTCAGCTGCCCCATGCTTCCCGACCGGCCTCGATGGTGGAAAGTAGCAGGGCCAGGAAGCCAGGAAACGGAAGGTGCCTTCAGGTGTACACGTGTGACTCTTGGTTGTGTTGTGAAGCTGAGATTTTTTTCCCCACTGAATTGGCAGTGTTTTCTAATGTGAGTCATTCAGGTCGTTAGCGTATTTTGCCGCCTGGCTGTGTGCATCTTGGGGTAGGGAGATGACACCCAATGAAGGGGGCGGTCCCAAAGGGTCATAGGGCATCAGGGGTTGGCTCCGACCGCCTGGCCAGGTCTCAGGTCTCTGGGAAGGCTGCCAGGGGTTCCAGCAGGACAGCCCCTGCCTGCCCCAGGCACCCAGATCAGAGCTGAGGGCTGGACATTCTGGGCCAGGGCCGCCTTTCTTCCATTTCCTGCTGCTCTGTCTGTCTTGTTGTGAGGAGGCTGCCAGAAGCTGGCCCTGGAAACTGGGCTGGCTCCTGACAAGGGGAGGAAGGCAAGCAGGGGAGAGATAGGGGCCTGGGAACGGAGGGTGGCAGGTGAGATCTCCCAGGCGGGGTGTGAAGGCAGCGACCTGTATCTGTCACCTGAGATACAGCAGTGGCTGCGGGTGGGGAGAGGAACGGTGGCTGCTTGGTCAGAGGAGGATGCTGCTCCGAATCACTGCCCTGCCCTGAACCCCTCCCACCCCCCCCACTGCAGGGTGGCATGGTCCTTCGAAAGCCCCAGTCTGATGGGGGAGACACAGCTCCTGCCCTCAGACTTCCCCAGGTCTGAAGGGGGTAGCCTCCCACCGGGGAGTCCCCACGTTAGTGTGGGACACACAGACTGGACCTCCAGTCTGGCAGGGCGGGTGGCGTTGTCCCCACAGGCCCATAGGCTGAGTGGGTGGACACAGGACACATTTAGCCAACACAGGGGTTGCAGCCCTTCAGCGAGGGTTTCCGAAAGGACCCTCCTTCCTCCATCTCGGCCCACCATCAGATGGGCGGGTGAGTGATCTCCCTCCCCAAGAGGGAGCCTTGTCCCCCAAGAACCCCAGCCTGTTGGCAATGATTTTGTTTTGACCCAAAAATAGTTTTGTTGTGGGAGGCGCCATTGTCTCCCCCACCACCCAGCTCTAGTAAGAGAGCCGGCCAGGGAGTGGAGTGAGAGTGAGGGAGCTCAGTCATCACCTAGCCTGCACCTCGGCTTTTCCTGCCCTCTGAAGCCCTAACCTCACGACTTCCCCTCCTCTCCTCCGGGGCCACACACACACTCACTCTCACACCGTTCCTCACACTCACCGTACTGGCCGCACACCTCCCTCCGCTCCCTCCCGTCCACATCCATCCTCTCACATGCCCGTATCCTGGGGTGGGCAGGGCCCCAGTGAAGGTCTGGAGAAGTCCCCGCCTCATTCCTGCCCAGGGCCCTTCAGCTCCTGGGGCCAAAGGGCCTCCCCTGGGAAGTGACCCACCGGAGTGGCTGTGCCTCCGCCCGCCCCTTCCCTCCAGCCCCAGAGCCCCTTCTGGACTTGGTACGATGCGGGGTGCAAGAGAACCCAAACCCGGCCTCCCGGACTCTGTCCAAGCCCAGGCCGGAAGGCAGGGACCCCAGGCCATGGCAGAGCCTCGCGTGAGGTCAGGACGGTCTCTCTGGGGCCAGCAGGCCAGGGTGGGGGCGAGGGGAGGGGCAGCGCTGACAGTGATCGGAGGTTCTGGGTCAAAGTGACCTAAAGAGAAAGGAACAAGGGAAGTAGGTGAGGTCTTTGCCAAGTTCACAGTCGGTTCCAGCTCGTGAGGGTGGGTACCCAGAGAGCTGAGCAGGAAGTGGAGGAAGAAAGAAAAATGGACGGAAAGGCTCAACTCACTCTCCATGTCCTGGGTCCCAGGCCCTGGGCAAGGTGCTGAGAATAGGAATGCAGTGATAGAGTTTCCCAGGGAAGTTCCAGTGTGAGTGGTGCCCCCTGGAGGTGAGGGGCACAGCCCTGTGTTCCCAGAGATCTCTGAGTAGAGGGCTCCCTCAGAGGCAGCTTAGAGGTGGAGGCAAGGAACCTGGACCCCGAACCGGCAGACTTGGGCTCCCCAGGAGGCCATGCCCTTCACTTCCAGAAGGGGGCTGGCTGTCATGGGCCGTGCATCCGTGGTCCCCAACCTCTCACAGCCGAGAGCTCTTCGTGGACCCCCTGCCCGCGGCCCACGGATCGCGCTTCCACTTTTCGTAGGTGCTCTCTGGGAAAATGCACAGTGACGAGAGCTACTGTCGGTCCCGTGCGGCTTTTCGATGAATCTGTGTTTTATTTGTCACCACAGCTTCTGCACAGATTGGAAAAACACTCACACATACCTGTGTGAGACCCGTCCAGGCCGCAGGCAGTGCCTGGCGACACCTGGACTCAGGGACCCCCGGGCATCACTGAGCCCCCAGCCCCAGCCCATAGTCTGGGAACCACTGCCCTAGCCCCAGGGACCATTCGCTGGGGAGAGGGGGCGGCTCCCTGGAATCAGGTGGCATTGAAATTGGGGTAGGAGGGCCCAGGACGGGGGAGAGGGCCAGGTGCTGGCGCAGAGCCCGTTCTTGCTCCACAGCCGTGACAGGAAACCCACTTTCCTCCTCTCCCCTGCCCCCTGCCCTCTGACCTCAGGGTCAGGGAAGGCGGGGGCCAGGCCGTGACCTGGGGGACTGGGTGTCCTTCAGGGTGAACCTGGCGCTGGCTTACACGGAGCTGACGGAGGAGCTGGGCCGGCTGCGGGAGCTGAGTTCTCTGCAGGGGCGGATCCTGAGGACGCTGCTGCAGGAGCCCACGCGGAGCGGCGGTGAGAGGGGCCGGGCAGGGTCGGCCCGGGCCGGGCGGGGGGAGCTACGGAGCCATCCCGTGGCCGGGCCACCCTCCGCTCCCTTCCCTCCCAGGCCCGATGCTCTTCCCTGGCGTGAGGAGGAGGAGGTGGGCGGTGGGCTTTGGTGTTCTGACCTCTCCTCTCCCCAGCGCGTCCCCTGACCCGGTCCCGCTTCTCTTCCAGGCCAGAGGCACTCGCCGCTGTCGCAGCGCCACTCCCCGGCGCCCCAGTGCCCCTCGCCCTCCCCGCCGGCGCGAGCGGCGCCCCCGTGCCCCCCGTGCCAGTCCCCCGCCCCCCAGCGCCGCTCCCCAGGCCCCCCGTGCCCCTCGCCCCAGCAGCGCCGCTCGCCGGCCTCGCCCTCCTGCCCCTCGCCCGTCCCGCAGCGCCGCTCGCCGGTGCCGCCGCCGCCGTGCCAGTCGCCCAGCCCGCAGCGCCGCTCCCCGGGGCCCCCCGCCGGCCCGGCCCCGCCGCCCCGGCCGCCGCCGCCCCTCCCGCCGCCGGGGGAGCGCGCCTACGCCAAGCCGCCCAGCCAGCTCGCCAAGGCCGGCTTCCAGGGCCGCCGCAGCTACTCGGAGCGGGCCGAGGGCGCGGGCTACGCGGGCGCCCCCCCGCCCTGGCTGCAGGCCGAGGCCGCCACGCTGCCCAAGCCGCGCGCCTACGGCGCCGCCGAGCTCTACGGCCCGGGCCGGCCGCTTAGCCCGCGGCGCGCCTTCGAGGGCCTCCGCCTGCGCTTCGAGAAGCAGCCGTCGGAGGAGGAGGAGTGGTCCGTGCCGCCCAGCCCGCCCAGCCCCGAGGCGGGCGCCATCCGCTGCTCCTCCTTCTGCGCCGGCTTCCCCGTCCCCGAGTCGCCGGCCGCCGCGGCCTATGCCCACGCCGAGCACGCGCAGTCCTGGCCGTCCATCAACGTGAGTGGGGCGCCCGCCGCCCGTGCGCGTGGGGGATCGGAGGCCTGGCCCCCCACCCGCGCGTCACCCGAGCGCGCCCCGCGGCTTCCCGAGGCCCGGGGAGCGAGGTCCCTGGTGCCGGGCGAGGCCCTCACAAGGACGGCCCTGGTTTTGGTTCCAGACTCCACCGCCTGGTCGCTGTGGGGCCTGGACAAGGGACCCACCCCCTCAGACCCTGAGTTTTCTCATCTGCATAGTGAGGGCGGTGGTTCCGTTATCCGACTCCATTAGAGGGCTCCTTGGAGGGAGGCCACAGGCTGCCACCCCCCAGGGCCTGAGCGGGACCCGCAGTAGTGAGCATCTGCTCGTTCGGCGCCGGAGGCCATGCTGACCCCGAGGGTCCTGGCTGACGGGGGGACAGGCCTCAGAGCCCCTCTAAGACCTGTCTTAGAAGACACCCTCTCTCAGGGCTCCATTGTCTCACCGAAATAATGAGTTTCCTGAATGTCAGATTCAACTCCTGTCTCCTCGAAGGACCCAAATACATTACAAAGCCAAACAGAAAATTATTTTGGGTTATACGTGGCCTGGGATTACTCAGTGCTTGGCGTTATCTGGCAGCCATGTCTTAGTCACTCTGGGGGCATGTCTGGGTCTGGCCTTTCCTCGCTCCCCCAGAGGCCCTGGCAGAGGTCCTGGCAGACTGAGCATACCCACCTCCTTACACACACCTGTGACCCAGGCCCCGGGGTGGGGAGTGGATGCTGAGCTGGTGGAAGGTGGGCGGGGATGAGGAGGAGAGGGTGGGCACTGGACAGACGGTGCCCAGAACCCTTCTGCATGCGGCAGTCCTCCCTGCCCTGGGTCCCAGGGAAAGGGCAGGCTGGGATGTGGGGAGCACGGGGGAGGGTTGGGGATCGTAAGTGACTTCCCTCTCTCCCCGCAGCTGCTGATGGAGACAGTGGGCTCTGACATCCGCAGCTGCCCCCTCTGCCAGCTGGGTTTCCCTGTCGGGTATCCGGATGACGCCCTCATCAAACACATTGACTCCCACCTGGAGAACAGCAAGATCTAGGGTGCCTCCCCCACCCACTGGCTGTTTCCCTGCCCTCTCCCATCACCCCCAAGCACTCACTCACTTTGAATGCTGCATGAATCTTGTGGGGGGCCCCTGCCCCTCGCGACCCCCAGATACCTCCACTAGCTACCGAGTCAACGTGTGTGCCATCTTCCCTGGTCCAGGCACCACTCAGCCCTGGGTCTTCCCAGGAGGTCAGTCAAGGCTCTCCCCAGCTCCCTCGCTTCCAAGGGGAGATGGGGATCCGGGCTGGGACAGGGAGGGGGGACCCTACCCAGCCTCTCCCTCTGCCTTTCTGTTCTCAAACACAGTCGGGTCCCAGGAGATGGCTAGTGGTTGGGCCTGGGGGAGAGGGAGGGTATCAAAGGACTCCAGGAGCTCCCTCAGCCCCTCCCAGACATCCATCTTTCCCAGGCCGTGCTCTGCCCGAGGAACACAGCCTGAGGGGGGTTCCGGAGCCTGCCCTGCGCACTGACACCAGTTCCTCCATCCCACGGCCAGCTCAGGGCAGGTGGCCTGGGCCCCTGTTGGGGGAAGGAGACACTTTGATTCTTGCCACTCTCTGCAGGCCAGTCCTGTTCTCCCCCTCTGCCCACCCTGGGGAACAGGGAGGGTGGGAGAGCAGAGGGAGGACCCTGAAGGACTGGAAGGATCCAGCCTAAAGAGGCTGCCCTGTGGGCCAGGGGTCCCTGCACCATGACCCTCAGGCCAGGGGCCTGTCTGTGCCAGCCTTCGAGGCCCGTGCGCTCCCCCTGGAGCCCCCAGCACCGAGGCACAGATGCTTGTGACAGCTGCTCCCCTCCCCTCTTACCCCACTCGAGCCCTGGCACCACAGGTACCCAGGATCCCGTGTGTGACTCAGGCTCTGTTAGCTGGGTGGGTGTCATCAGCCCTGCCTCCCAAGCCAGAACCTGAGGATGGGCCCAGGGTGCTGTGGAGATCAAATTCAAAAGAGCTAACCCCTTTCCCACACCCCAGTGACCCACATTCCCTCTGTGAAATCTACCTCAGAGTCGTACCCTCAGAAGGACGGGTAAGCAGGAGGCCAGGGGGTCCCGGGGCTGAGGTGGGGAGCTTCCTACAGCAAGAGCCTGCCACCCACGATGAATCCACCCCCCGCTGCCAGCCTCGCCTGGGTCTCAGCCCCAGGCCTGTGGCAGTGGACGCTACTGTCAGTGCATGTACCATTCTGATCCAACTCTTCCAGGCCCCTCCCTCCTCACACGTCTCCCCTCCCCCTCAGCGTGGGGGAGTGAAGGGGTGTGTCAGGCGGGAAAGGGGCCAAGGACTCCAGAGATGGCATTGTACCTTGAGTGTTCCTCCAGGGAGGGGAAGTGGGGACGGGGAATGCAGAGGGGAGGTGGGGGCCCCCCGAGCCCTCTGAACAAGTTGAAAATCCAAATAAAACTTACCTGTTCCATCTGCGCTCAGTCTGTGCCCTCCATGGCAGGGGTGGGGAGGGACCCAGAGGTCTTGGAAACAGTATCTCACAGATACACCACCATGGAGAGTGGTCATTGGGCAGGTAGGGGATGAGAGGGCACCCATGTCTCAAGGTGGTTCTGGAGGCATAAGCATGCGAGTGGCCGTCGATGACTTGTGATGAGTTTACTGAGGACAGATCTGGGGTAGCAGAGGGTGCCTTCGTGACAGAGCAGCCACCCCAGCCCTGAGCAGGTGTCGGGGACTCTTGAATTTCCCTGCCCCAAGGTCTGGCAGGTGGAGGTCTGCAGCCCTCCCTGAGGGCTCATGTGTTAGTAGCAGCTACTTCTTCATCAAATGGTTTCTGCCTTCCAGGAACCAGGCTGTGGCCTCAAAGAGGAAGAGCATCCGCGTTCCATGTCCGCATGAGTCTGAGAGCAGGGGAAGGGCTGGGCTCCAGGCTGAGAGCTGCTTCAGAAGTCGCACAGCCCGGGAGGTCAGAGCCAGGTCACGAACCCTTGACTCCTGCCCCCGCCACGGCTACCCTTTCTTTGCACCAAGGGCCTGAGGTTCTTATGCATCAACTCGGGGTGCCTTTCATTTCCATGTGATCCTTTCACTCTTAAAAACAAGAGGTGGGGGCAATTGCTAATTGAAGGCCCGAGGTTCAGCTCTAGACCCAGGGCGAGCAATCTTCCCCACTTAGTGTCAAGGTCCAGGTCCCCAGGCGACTGCCCAGCCCCGCTTGCTCCTCGAAAAGCTCATCCAGCCTTGATTTCATCTGCAGTCACGTGCTGAGGGACAGGAGAGGTGAGAACAGTGATCCCTACGGAACATGGCTTCACAAGTCGTGGGAGAGAAGGTTCTGGAACTTCTGGCACATGGAGGCTCAGTGCCCCTTGGTACTCCCCCATCTCAACTCCCGTGCCCAGGTTTGGGGTCTGGGTCCTGTTCGGGTCTTTGGAAGCATTTGCTGGAAGGGCGTGGGTGAATTAGGGGTGGCACGGGAACTAGGCAGAGAGAAATCCTGGCCATTGAGAAAGGAGGCGAAGGATGAGCTGGAATGAGCTGCTGGCAGGGGCACACCTGAAGGTTGGGAGGGTGTGGAGAGCGGCTACAGCGTTTGGACAGGTTCAAGCCTCGGACTAATGAGAGGGCACGGTCCTCTCGTGGCAAAGCCACGTGCAAGTCCCAGCACAATGACAGCCAAAGGCTATGGTTGTAAGCGCAACCTTATGGTCTGAACCTGTGGTCCCACCTGGTTGAGTGATAGGGGCTGCGGGAGGTGCAGCAAGTAAACAAAGCTTGATCAGGTGCATGTAATTGAGTAGATTCGAAACCCAGGAGAACGTGGTAAACATCTTGACCACGCCCTTACTTTGCCGCGTGGAATCTGCTATAAAATAAAGACTCGGCTTGCAGGCCGTGGCTCTGTCTCTCCGTCAGAGAAGCAGCGTTCCACGTAGCCCCAGCTTTCTTCTCTTGTCTGTCTTCTCCATCCTTCACCACCCCCCTCAGATTCACCCATGGCCGTGCCGGCTCGGCACAGGAGGGAACCTGGGGTTTCCTGCAACCTGGCCGTTCCGCCCCGTCATGGTCATCGGGTGAGAGAGCGTGAGGACAGAAGGTGCAGATTCTGGCAGCGTGTCTCCTGGATTTCTGAGGACCTGGGAAAGGGCTCAGGTGCGGGGCAGAGAGCTGCTGGGGGCTGGGAGGGAAGGTGGGGAAATATGGCCCAGCCGAGGTCCTCCAGACCACAGCCTTCCGTTGAATGCCCCCCTCCCCCACCGAAGGAGAGGCTGTGGGGTTGGGGGGCTGGAAGAGGGGCTGAGGGGTCCTCCCTTCCCAAGTAGGATGTCCTCAGATATAAGGGCGCTGGCTCCTCGTTTCTCTAGGAGTGATGTGGGGGGCACTAAGGCCTGAGTGTGGGGGTGAAAGGGTCTAGATCTCTAGGCTCCTGGAAAGGTAAGAGGATGGGACAACCTTCACAGGAGCAGAGCAAAGTGGCTGGAAGAACCCTGCTGAGGCAGATACACCTGGGGCGGGGTGGGGGGACACCCGCTTACTCCACCAGCACAGACCCTCCGTGGGGGTGGGTTGGAGGGTGGGGGGAATTCACAGAGACCAGGTCACCCATGGTTTGTCTCCAAGCACCCAAAGAAAGGCCAGCACCCAACATATTTGCTCCAGCCCCTCTGCCCTTAGCCTCACCTTCAAACACTTTGCCTCATCTTTGGGGACCCTACAGCCCTGCCCCTGTCCCCCCAGGAGTTCCTCAGCCAGGGCTACCATGGAGACCCCTGCCCCACTCCGGGTCCCTGTGTCAGGGAATCAGCTGAGAGGAGCAACACTCCTTTCAGAAGCAGCGGTGGTGGTGCTGGTGGTGTGTGTCTGTCGGGAGAGAAGCTGATAGCTAACAAAGGGAGAGGCGTGTGGGTGAGTCAGCGTGTTAATGAGAAACGCCTCACCCCACTGATTAGGACTAATGAAGAAGAACAGAGGGGGTGAGGGGTTCACGCAGCGGCATCTCTAAAGGGTAGGGGGAACAGAACAGCTCCCCCACTCCCCGGTCCCATCTCTCCCTCAGCAAGGACAAGAACAGAGCAACTCTGGCTAGCGCAGGAAGAACTGAGGTCTCACATAGGAGTGACCCCGAGGGCAAGGGGTCCTACCTGGGAAGCGGTGGCTGAGGTGTCTGGGGCAGAGGCCAGATAACGGGAGGAGAGCATGTGGTGTGAGATCCTCTAGCACCTGCCCCTCTCCCTGCCCTTCCCTGACTTCTCCATGTTAACGCTAGGGAAACGCTTGGCGCTCAGAGCGGTGCCCCCTGGCTGCCCAGGTGCCTCTAGAGATCTCACAGGTACTGCAGGGGCCGGGCAGGTACTGCGAGAAAGCTCCAGTGTATGTCCTTCAATGGGCAGCCTGGGCGAGAAGGCCCCGTGTGGGGGCATTGACTGTCTAGATATCAGTACCCCGGGGGGCCTGGCAGGGCGGAGAGCAGGGGGGACAGGGGAGGGGAGGACCTGGGCATCAGCTGGAGGCCCTCTTGGTCCTTGTGGTGTCAGCCCCTGTTCCTGTGGCAGAAGCAGAAACCCTGAGAACCGGCAGCTACACCCACCCTCCATGCCAGTTCAGCCACGGGCAAGGGCACCAGGCGTGCCTCGCAGATGTTCCAGTCGACTGTGTGAGTGCGGGCATTGGGGGAGGGCCTGGGAGGGGGACAGGATGGGTGTCGGCCAGCACCTCCTCCAACACCTCCTCATTTGCATTACCACTGACACCCTTCTTGACCAAGTAAATGGAGCCAGAAATAACAAAGGGGGAGGTGGTTCCCTGGGGTGGGGGGTCGGGGTGGGGGGTGGCGGGGGGCTTTGAGACTGTCTTTCCTTGCCTCCAACACTCACACGGTGCTGGGGTCAGGAGGTCAGGCCTTTTGCAGCCCCACAGCTGCCTCCTGGCAGGGGAAATGCACCCGCTGTGGCTCCTCCCTCCTCAGATTGGGCGGACGCCCCATCTCTGCCTCCCACATCCCTAAGCCCCAGGCACCCCAGTGCTGCCCCTTCTTCAGAGCCGGCTCCACACACCCATCCCTGGGGCCCCTCTCCTAGGCAGGATGTGGGACCCCAGCACTGTGTCCTGCTCCACTGTCCGATTGGGCATTTCCCAGGCGGGGCCCTAACTGCCCCTACCAACCTGGGTCCAGTGTGGGGCCTCGCCCTTGGATGGGGTGGGAGGGAGAGGGGACTCCCAGCTCCGTTAGAGGCTCTGGTGCAGCTTCCCTCCGAGGTGGGGCCCAGGTGTCCCCCGCCCCAGTGACTACAACGTAGATACCCAAACACATCGGGTGCTCATTTATGTGCGATGGGTTTACTTCTGTACCAAAGAGAGTAGGGAATGATGACGGCTCAGCCAGGGCTTGGAGGTCGGAGACGGCAGGCATGGAGGGTCGAGAGAGGGAGGCTCGCTCTCTGCCAGAGGGTCTTGGGACCTGGCGGATCATGGTGGTGAGGGTGGAGTCAGAGCAGAAGGGCCTGGCAGGGAAACCAGGTCGAGAGAGACAGCCAGAGGGCTGTGAACACACCGTGGGAAGGAGCGAATGATGAGCTGAGAACTTCCTCCACTTCCCCCTCCAGAGATGCTATTTTGGAGAGAGAGAATATATGCAGTGCAGGGTGCAGGGTGCAGGGTGAGGGGAGCCTGCTGCTTCCACGGGGTCAGCCGGACCCCCTGCTGCCTCCGCTCTGCCTGGCAGCCTCTTCACGGGCCCTGGCACCTCCCACCACAGCATTCCCTTCCCGTTGGGAAGTCTCGCTCTCCTGAGCACAAGAGGAGAAAGAAGGGAACTTGCAGCTGGCCTCTTGGCACCCCCTTGAGGGCCCTCTGGGGCCTCAGACCTGGGGAGAAGCTTCTGTTTCCATTACTTCCGTGGAATAAAAGTGTGGAGTGTCCTAGGGGCACGGGGTGAGGCAGGCACCAGGCACACCTCAGCGGGCAGGAGCACTCCTTGCCCCCAACTCCATACCCAGGCACTCTGCATGGATTCCCCTTTAGCATCAGCCTTCTCAGGGGGTGAGGGGGTGGGGGGGGGAATTTGGTGGTAAAAGAGGCCAGGGCAGAAGGTGCATCCAGGGCGAGGTGGTTGGCTCACAGGAGGTTCCACCCCTCCCCTTGGGGAAGCCGATCTTGATCTTACCCCTTTGGGCCACGGGGGTTGGACAGAGGTCAGTAAGAAGTCGAGCCCTTGCTTGGCATGAAGGGAAATTCCTGTGCCCCCGCTGAACCCCTCGGAGGGGCCCTGACTCATTTGGGGACGAAGGCTCCAGTGCCCTGAGGGTTTCTGTGGTGGCTGGGGGCAGGGAGGACAGGGCGGTAGAAGAGCTCTGGGGGTGAGTGCAGGCTTTTGTTTTCGTTTTTGGAACTTGCCTGTCTTTCTGCTGGAGTCCAGCTCCACCTGAAGGAGCAGGGCTGGCTGAGATGGGCAGAGGCCCAGCTTCTGGCCGGGGAGGGGCTGGGACGGCCACAGTCACAGGAACGCGAGGTTCGACTTCAGGAAGAGCTTCAGGCGGAGACGTGGGCGCACGTCTGAGCTGGACCCAGGCAGTGGCTTCCCTGGATGTTTCCGGCCGTGGACCCTCCCTCCCAGGCTGGGGAGCTCAGGCCGGCATTGGGGCAGTGCAGGCCCGGGGCAGAGCGCTGAGCAGAGTGCCCGCTGCAGGTGGTGGGCACCTGAAAGCTCGTGAGGGAGGGGGAGGGTTCAGGCCCCAGAAGACATGTCCCCAAGCCAGACCCTGGGAGAGGGATTTGAGTCGATGACCACAGGTGAGAAAGCCAGTCTCGTCTCAGCCCTCTCCCAAGTCCTGCCTTCATGCTTTTCCTCTTCTGGCCTATAGACCACAGCAGGGCCAGGGAAGCCACAGCTGCTGCCCCATGTGCCTGGGGCAAGAGGCCTGCAGGACTTCTTGGCAGGAAGGCGGGGGGGGGGGGGGGGGGTTGTAGAGCCAAGTTTCCTGAGGCAAAGAGCAAGGGGGTGGCCAGAAGGGGGAGAGGAGGTTCAGTGAGCCTGTGTTCTTTGGCCAGAGCCCTCTGCTCCAGAGGAAAGCCCAGCCAGGCTTTCAGCCCACAGGTGAGTAGGTGGATGGGGCTGATTGAATGACGATCATGTCCCTCCCCCATCCTGGGGCCCTTGACCTTGAGGGTGAACTCTCCTGCACCCCACCCTCCCCGCTAGACAGCAAAAGCAAACTGGATAGGAGGTGAGGGGGAGGGTCAGGAGATGGTGTGAGGGAGATAGCTCACCCAGCAGCATGGGTGAGGGGCAGGGAAGAGGACAGTGCCCCCTGGTGCTGGCCTTTCTGGTGTGCCCAGCACACAGAGAACTTACCTGGGAGATAGAGAGCCCCTTGCCTGCCTTAGTATCCCATTCCCTCCTGGACTGGCAGGTGGTCAAGCCTGAGGACAGAAGAGGGACTGAGTGGGACTTGGTTCAGGGGGTCTCAGCGACCCCCCCTCTGAGTCTCAGAGCTCAGGGATTTGGGTGTCTCTGGTCTCAGGCACAGCTCTAGTCCCCACCTGGGCACATGTGGGTCTCTTCCCACTGCCCTCCTCTTTATGCACTCTTAGCTCCAGGCACGTAAAGCATATGGACAGTCCCAGTTACACACACACTCACATACACACACCCTTCCTCACCAAGCTCCCCGTGACACACTCTTCCCGACACACGTGGTGTATACACACACACAGTCTCACACGGCCAGGAGCACAGCGCCACAGGGGTATGTCCCAGGTGCCACAGGAACACAGGCACACACTGCTGTGCATTCACATGACTCCACGCAGACCCCAGGAGCAGTGCACATCAACACATGCGTGCAGTCCCACATGCACACGCAGGCGTCCGCTCCTGGCTTTGAAGCTGGCCCCTTATCCAGCAGTGCGCCCGCAAATGCTCAACAGCGGGCTCTCGCAGTCAGGTTGCGGCTGTGACGGCGCTGACCATTGGGAGAAGACGCACGTGGTCGGCTCCAGCCCACGGCTCCGTTATCTTTTGTAAAAATCACATGATAAACCTTAAACACAGATGGCCAGCCCCCAGGAGGGCTGCACCTGGGCAGCGGTGACTCATTTGGGCAGCTTTTTTCCCCATGGGGTGCCCCTTTTCCCCTAGCTTCTCGTACTCCCCAATCCTGTCTGAACCCCATTTCCTGCCCCGCTCACTTCTCCTCCTTCCCTGTTCCTCAGGGCTGTGCGCTGTGGCTGGTGCTCGGGCATGTCTCTTACCCTGGCTCCTCCCTTTCTCTCCTTGCCATGGCTATGGCCACCAGGTATGGAGGGTGAGGCCCGTCGCTAATTCAGGCAGGCTTCCCGGTGTAAGAGGTCAAGGAATGCCACTTGTTTCCGGAAAAATGCTAAACCTCTCTGTGTCCAGCCATTAATGGATCTGCCTCCTTGCGCCTGGCCTGGCTCTGGTGACTTCCTCCTTCTCCCTGGTCATCGGGACAAGGAGTCTGGTCAACACTGAAAATCACATAGGGGCACTAGCTGGTTTGGCTCAGTGGATAGAGCGTCAGCCTGCGGACTGAAGGGTCCCGGGTTCGATTCCAGTCAAGGGCACATGCCCAGGTTGCTGGTCAGTTCCCAGTGTGGGGGGTGCAGGAGGCAGCTGATCAATAATTCTCATCATTGATGTTCCTATCTCTGTCTCTCTCCCTCTCCCTTCCTCTCTGAAATCAATAAAAAAAACAACCACTTAAAATCACAAAGGGGAGAGAATTCTCTCCTCGTGTGGTGTGGAGACAGTGAGGGGAGATGGTTAGAGCCTGCTGAGCGTGAGGATCTCGTCTAGCCATACTCTAAGGGCATTGCATCACTTCTCAGAGCTTCCGTTCCTCGGTTTGAAAAAAATTAAGGGATGGGACCAGGCAGTTTTAAGTTCTTCCCCGACTCTGACATGTCGGCTTTCTGTATTTCTGAGATTCCTCTAAAATCTGCCCTGTGAGAAGTGGCCCTTATTGCTAATCCTGGTCTCCCCCTGCTCTGCCCCCCAGATCATGAGGGGGGTGAACAGATGTGGCCTGGGGATTGGCGGGCAGTGGGTGCCACGGCCGAAGGAGCACCTGTAGGTTTGAGTTTGGGGCCTGGCGGGCCGTGTACATCTGGGGACCTTTCCAGCAGCTTCTGTTCTCTTTGTTGTGGCTCCTGAATTATTCCTATCACATAAGAAGTAAAGGGTGGGGAGGGAGGGAAGGAGGAAAGAAGGAATGGAAGGAAGAAGGGAAGGAAGGAGGGAAGGAAGGAAAGAAGGGATGGGAGGAGGAAGAGAAAGGAGAGGAGAGGAAAAGGAAATGAAACAAAAATGTTCACCTGGATCCAGGAAGCAGCCAGCCTAACCAGGAACATGGGGACATGGAGGGGATGGGGAGAGGCGTTCCTGGTTGTCACAGATCTTTCAGTGCGAGTCTGTGAGGGGGGCAGTCCGGGGCGCTCCTGAGCCCCAGCAGAGTCCTTCCAGAGCCCAGCTGAGTGGCCCGGGCAGGGGCTGGGGTCCCACTCCTTTGCTCAGGGCCTCCTGCCCTGCTTTGCTGCTCCTTCCGAAAACAACTGAAACCACAAATTGGCTTGTGGTCGGGTGAATATCAGTCACTGCTACTCAGCTTGGCTTCCTAGGATGACTAAGGGAGTTGAAAGCCCCTCCTGTTGGCCCCCCAAATTTTCAGCACAGGCAGAGGCAGAGATGGACAAGGGGCTTCCTTTGGAAGCGTTTGCTGGTGGCTGAGCTCCCAATGGCAGTGCTGCTGGCACTGTGTTAGCACATGTCTGTGGGCCCAGGAGTTGGGGGGGTCACAAAGTGGGGGCAACATTATTCTAGGGCTGCCTCACCCAACAGCTTGGAGTAGAGAGGGGCTGAGGATAAGGGCCCCTGGGTCCCCCAAGTCTGTCTCCTTTCAATCTGCCTCTTCAAGCTCCAGTTCCTAAGGGAGCCAAGAGCTGAGCTGGTGCTGAGGGTGGGACAGGGCACAGCGGGTCACATGAGCAGAGCCTGGATATCAGCCTGGCAGCCCAGTTGGTACCTGGGCCTGGGACCAGAATCCTCCTTTGGAATCCCCCACCTTCCTCCCAGAGGGCTGTGTGACCTGGAGACAGTCCCCTCCCCTCTCTGGGCCAAGTTCTGATCTGGTCTTTCAGGGACGGGTGGTGCGGATGGGAGAAGCCAGGCTGTGAGTGACAGTGCCCAGGCCCCTCAGCTCCCACCCCCAGGCCAGTGTCGTCTGGAGTTTGCCGGGGCGACCTCTCCATCCTTCTCAGAGTTGGGGAGAAAGAACTCGGGTGATCCTGCCTTTGGGGTGCAGGTGGGGTGAGTAAGAGAGGCTTCCTTTTTTCTTAAAGTTTTTTTTTTTTTTTTTTATTGATTGAGAGAGCAAGAGAGAACGTCAGTTTGTCGTTCCACGTGTTCGTGCATTCATTGGTTGATTCCTGTGCCCTGACTGGGATCGAACCTGAAACCTCGGTGTAACAGGATGACGCTCTAACCAACTGAGCTACCTGGCCATGGCCTCTTCTTCTTCTTCTTGATATTAAATACTCTTGGCTCCTTTTCCCGCCTCCTCCTCCATGTGCATCAGGGGTAGCCAGTGCCAAGGGAGGAGGTCCCATCCCCTCACCTCAATGTTATGTAAAGCGAGGGAAAGGCATCCTTTAGAGAAATTGACATTTTTTATTGATTTTTAACATTTCAAAGGAAGGAATGAGCTTGCCCTCAAATAAATGCACATCCAGACATGTCTCCACCCTCACCCCCCACAGTCCCCCCCTCATCCCCCCAATCCTGCCCATCATCCCCCCCCCCCCCAGTCCCACCATCCCATAGAGAATGCTGGAAGTGCCCGAGCATCCCTCTCTCTCGACCTCCCACTCCCTCTGGGCTCAGTTTTCCCTTCTGCCGGCTCTATCACCAAGCCTCCATGTCCCCTTTGGAGATGAAAGGAAGGGAATCGGTAGCCATTCCCTGACCCTCTGCAAGCACCCACTCCCGCGGCTCTCTCCCAGTGCGTGGCCGCCCCCGCTTCTGCCCTTCACTCTCCTTCTGACTGTCCATGTCTCAGTTTCTCTCTCCTGCTTTCATTCTCTGTCTCTCCATCTCTCTCTCTGCTTTCTGTTTCAGCTCCCTGTCCTCCCCATCTGGCCCCCAGGATGGAGGTGGGCACGTGTGTGAGGTCTTCAGGTTGTTGACGTAGGCCTTTCTCACCCCGCCCCCCGCCCCAATCTCCCCAAACCCACCTGCCCTCCCCCAGGGCCTGGATTTAGGTTCTGAAGACTGGGGTTCCTGTCTCTCAGAGCCGTTGAGCAGGCAGGAATGTGGGGGTCTGCATGACCTGCCCTCACCAGCCCAGGGTTAGGGGGTCCCGTGGTGGGAGGAAGAGGAGTTGGTTTTCTGAGATGGGAAGTGCCTGCCTCCTCCTTGATTCCTGAATCCCTTGATCTTGGGGAGGGGGGGGCATGGTGAGCTTCCTCTCACTCCAGGAGGAGAGGGGTCTGTTTAATGCCCAGGATGCAGGCTGGGGAGCTGGGTACCAACCAGACTTGTGATTCTGGGAGGGACAGACGGCACCTGCAGACAAGGAACAGAGGGAGAGCATGTGTGTGGACAGAACGAATGTCGCTCCATAGACACACCAGAGGCACTTCCTCTCCTCCACCCACCCGCACCCTCGGGGGCTGGGGGGACCCACGCGATGCTTCGCTCAGGCGCACACAGCCGAGGAACTAGAAGAGCGGGACTGAGCAGCCGGGCTGAGAGCAGCGAGGGGAGGGGGACAGGAAGGCGAGGCAGCCCCACCCCCGCCCGCACGTGCCCACCCTCCTCCTCCCCTTCCCACCCGAAGCCGGCAGCGGAGCGAGGTCTCTGCCCCCCTGACTTTTCCCGGCTTCGAGGAAATGCCTCCCTTTAGGGGAAAGCGAGAGACCTTGAGGGGAAGCAGGGGAAGCACTGACTGGGGCAGGGGCATGAGCCTGATTTTCCAGTCCGGGGCGGGGCGGAGGGAGATGGCACCGGGGACGCCCAGGCGATGGGGCCTGACTCAGACCCAGAACCTCAGAGTTCCTCCGCTGTCTTGTCGTCGGGGAACAAGAAGCCACCGGGTTTATAAGAAACTGCGATTCATCGCTGCCCCTGCCTCTCCTGCGCCAGGGCGGAGGCTGGGCAGCCCGCGCGCGCGGGGAGGGACCTGCCTCCGATGGGCTTTTGGGGGTCTTCCCGGGTGCGTTAAAGAAGAGCGCGAGGTTTAGGGGTTTCAGATCTTGAGGAGAGTCTGGGGCCAGAGTTGGGGGCCTCAACTTCCCCCTTTCTTGTCAAAGCCCCCTCCTCGCTCCCAGCCCAGACAAAAAAGAGTTCTTAAGCCCCACCCACATGGGTCCCCAGAGCCACGGCTGAGGCTGTAACAGGGGCACACAGGGGTCCCCAGAATCATAGGTTGGCATGGAGAGGGGGAGGCAGCTGGCGCCTCCAGCTGGCTCTGCTGCCCCCGCCTTGGCCAGTGGCTCCCAGGTCCCAAGGTGAGAAGCAAGAGGGAGCGGAGTGCAGGTTCTAGTAGCTGAAGGTGTGGTGAACCTGGGAGTGGGCAGAGGGAACATGGCAAGGGCATGCCCATGGCATCTTCCTTCCTCCCACCCCCCATTTCTAAGAGATGCCCAGGACGTACCCTCCCCCCTCCCCACTCAGACACCTAACAGCGTGGACGAGAGGCAGTGGGCCCTGCTGCCGGGGGCAGGGAGTTCAGAGAGGAGGAATGCCGCTGCCCCCGCCCCCCACGCACCTGCACGCCAGGGCTCCTGGTTCCTCCCGTTCGGACCGTTTTCCTCCTCTGCCGCCAGGCTGTGTGTCTAAGCCGGTCCCTGCCCCTTTCAGTTCTTCAAACCTGCTTCCCACCCCTCCTGCCCCTTACGTGGGGTGGGATTTGCTGGGGGATGAGGTTCAGTTCTGTAGGGTCATCGGGCAGAAACAGGTCCGCTTCCCAAAGCACAGGGACTGCTCACCGGGTGACCTGGGGAGGCCTTGGGGTGTGGTGCCTTTCTCCAGAGGAAGCACAGGACTCAGCTGGCACTGGGTTGGCAGGACACCTTGTGAGGAGAGAGGGATATAGGAGTAAAAAACACAAAACCCGAGCATCAGTTTTCTCATCTGCAAAACGGGAAAAACAAGTCTGCTCTTCGCGGGTGGGGTCCTGGGAAGGCATGTGCCAGCATCCGGGCTCAGCACTGGGCCACCAGCTGTGTGACCTTGACAAGGTACTTACTTCTCCGCATTCAGTAGAACAGGGACAGTGATCCCTGCCCAGTGGACCTCACAGCATTGTGAAGTCTGATGAAACCAAGGGGATGAGTTGCCGGGGGGTGGGCGGTGATCAGGGAGAACCCAGAGTTTTCCCGTTTCCAAACCCACTGGGAGTTAAGGACGAGACACAGTACAAGCTGGACTGGGCGATGTCCAAGGCAGTGGGGGCCTGGGAACCTTGTCAGTGTGTGTGTGTGTGTGTGTGTGTGTGTGTGTGTGTGTGAGTGAGTGAGTGTGTGTGTGAGTGTGTGTGTGTGTGAGTGAGTGTGAGTGTGTGTGTGTGTGTGAGTGAGTGTGTGTGTGTGTGAGTGTCAGTGTGTGTGTGTGTGTGTCTGTGTGTGTGAGTGAGTGTGTGTGTGAGTGTGTGAGTGTGTGTGTCAGTGTGTGTGTGTGTGTGTGTGTGTGAGGTGCAAAGACCATGGGCCCAGTATCGTGATTCCCAGCCATTGGTCCAATAGCCACCCAGACAACACGTTAGGTTCTGGTGCCAGCGATTGAAAAGAAACGGAGGCGGGCATGTGGAGGGGGACAGTGATGGGCAGCCCCCCGTGGCTGGAGGTGTGGGTTCAGCGACTGTCTCAGGGCCCTGTGCCAAGTGCCAGCTGCCGGTGGCCCTGGTGGAAGGAGGTTGGCAAGAGGCCTTGTGACACTTCCTGGGTAACTGAGGGGGGTGGGCAGCAGACACCAGGCTCCCAGGGACATCTCAGACGTGTGTGTCAGAGCGGATCTGTGTCTGGGGTGGTAAGTGGGGTTAAACTCAAGGTCAGGCCTAACCAATCCATTTCCATGCCCACATCGCCTTGGGTGCCCTTCATTTCAGGAGCTGCGACCCACCTGCCCAGTGGCGATGGCACTGCTAATGCTGGTTTGTCCCTCTGCTCCAGGCACCTCGTCGCCCGCCCGCTGTCCGCCTGCGCCCGGGATGTATGAGGACCAGAGCTCCCTGCCACCCCCACACTGCAGGTGCTCATCTCTCCATGAGATCTCGGGGGTGGGGGGTGGGGGAGATTGTGCTGCAGGAGGATGAGGGGCTGTGGGAAGACCCGGCGAGAACTTCCCAACCTTAAGTGGAGGAGGTGGGAGGAGGCTCTAAATTGCTTAAATAGAGGGAACACCAGCAGGTGTCTCAGCGCTGAACATCCAGACAGCTGCTTGGCCTCCATCTGCCGTCCTGGAGGTCATCAGCCTGCCCCGGGCTCCTGGGCCTCCTTCCTCCTCGCCCTCGCCCTCTGCCTCTGCCATAGCCTTTCCCAGGCCACTGTACGTTTCGTGGCAGGAGCTGAGAAGGAGGAAAAGGAGGGGGGAGGGAAAAGGGACCTCTGAGCACCAGCTGGAGGGCCAAAGGCGCTCCAAGCAGGATGCGGCGTTGGCAAGATGTCGGGAGGGTATCGGTAGGTGAATTGGTTCAGATGGCAAGGCATGCAGAATAGGTCAGCAAGCCACCGTGCAGCAGGAGGCCCTGAGACTGGGAGCTACGCGGGGCTCGCCAAGGGGGCGATAGTCTCGCTGTTTCTGGCACCGAATTTGTCTACGTCTGCGGGTGGGTCGGGTGCACAGAGGGAGAGCTGCATCTTTGAGGAGGAAGATGGCGCGGCAGAAGGGCCAGGAGGTGGACGGCAGGTAGAATTCCAAATTGTCCCCATGAGACAGGGCTGTGGGAGGCCGAGGGCAGCTGCCGGGCCTGCAGCCTTCTTGTCCCTACGCCTAGCTCACCCCCCGCCCCCCGCAAATACTCCTCAGCACCCCCACCCCACTCTGGCCAGCAGCCCTGGGGGAGCTACATGGCATTCTCACCACGGACCAGTGCCGGCTGCGGCTTCTTCCCTCTGACCTATTTTTAATCATCTAATGGGATTGTCACCCCTACACACACACACACACACACACACACACACACACACACACACACACACACACCAAAGCCCCAGCCCCTGGGCCCGTCAGCTCCACCACGTGTCAAAACTGCCCCTGTCACTTTGTGTTGCTTTCTCAGTCCAGCGGCCCCTCCCCCAGGGCCTGAGAGCCACGGCTAATTATCCAGCTGCTGAGCCCCCCACCCCTGCCGCCTCCCCCTACCCTGTACTTCCACCCCTACCCCCAACAGAGGGGGCCCCGGGACCACTGGGAGGAGAATGTGGGGCCTCCCCGTCCTCCTGCTGCCTGGCAGGAAGTCCTCCTTATGATCTAACTTCCATTCCTCCCGCGGTCCTGCCTCCAGCTGAATCCCAGACACAGAGGACGTTGGTACTGGAGGGCACTGAGGGATACTCCTCAGGGACAGTCTCTTGCGCTGGGTCTTGGGAAGTCTTCTGCCCCACCCCCCACCTGCTCTCTCACAGAATTCTGGAGGACAGTGTCTGCTGACTGTCTCGTTCTACAGAGCAGAAAACGAAGGCACAGAGAGGGAAAGCGCCCAGCCAGGATCATCAGGGGCGAGTGGTGGAGGCAGGATCAGAACCCAGAGCTTCCCCAAGCGGTCTTCCCACTTGCTTTGGGTCCTTCCCATTTGACATGTTTCTGTTGCTGTGCAGTTCTGCCCGGGTACCCATGGCCAGGAGTGTTCCCTGCCATGCCCCTCTCCCCCTTGCCCACTGGCCTGGCTAAGCTTCATCTGGGCATTTCAGGGCTGGCCAGCTTGCTTCAGGCACCATTTAAGGATGGGATTTGTCCTTTCATCTCTTCCCCCCACTACTGCCTGTGTCCCCTTTCACCCTCCTCTTTCATCCATCCCTGGTCCAGTCCATAAGTCTGTCCCTATCTTGTCCCCACCCTACACTGCTACCCAGATGGGCGAGCCAAAGGGCCTCAGGCCAGAGGCAGACAGGCCCCGGGCATGTTCAGAGATGGAAGCCCAGTCCCAGACAGACAGACAGACAGACGTACAGCAGGCACACTGAGACCTGGATAGATCTGAAGACACTGATAGAGAGAGAGACCTGGAGATAGAGACATAACAGACTCAGAGTCCCAGAGAAAGCAGACGGACAGTCCCAGAGCGGTAGTTACAGAACCCACACAGGACCAGCAGGGGATGTTACGGACCCCAGAGACCGCGGTGGCTGTGAAGAAGGTGCACTGTGCACAGGCAGAAGCACAGGGACCCAGAGAGCCGCAGCAGCAGACAGACACAGCAGAGAAACACAGAGACTCCGAAGTCCCCAGAGCCTACTAGAGCCGGGGGGCACACAGGGATACGTGCGCTCACAGGAAGCCGGGAGAGGGGGCCGGCAGGGGCTCTTTTGCTGTCCTGTGGCCAAAGGCCAGGTGGAGTGGCCTCAGATGGGATGCCTGGCCGGGCAGAGCCTGACGGGCCAGGGGGCTGTGCAGCTCCAAGAACAGAGGATGGAAACACAGGGGAGCCTGGCTGTGAAGGGGTTAACCCCTGGGCCCGTATCCCACTCAACTCTTTTTATTCTCTACCCGCCCCCCCAGCTCCCTTCACCCAAAGCCTGGGTATTCCCCCTACCCCCACTCCTGGTAACCAGACCCTGCTTCCTGCCTGAGATTAAGGGCCTGTCTACTGAGATTCCCCAGGAAGGGGGTGGGGGGACACATCTCCCCAGGGCCTCCCTGGAGCTCAGCTTGCCTGTCTCTAACCTGGCATGCCCCATCAACACAGAGGTGCTCAAGTGCCTGACACCTTAGCCTTCCTTCAGGAGGGCGAGGAACCCTAGCCTGGGAGCACAGTGGGGTGGGGTGCTGCGTGGGTGTGGGTGTGTGTGGATCTTGTGTGAAGAGCTGGGGCCTGGGTTAGAGCAGTTAGAGACTAGAGAGAAGAGATGATCCGAGACAGGGAGATAGACTGCCCACCGAGGGAGGGCTGCCATGCAGAAGGACCCAGGCGTGGCCTGGAGCCAAAGGGTAAGGACTGCCCCAGCCTTGAGGAATGTGTGGGGTGGGGAAGGGTGAGCCAGCCTGGATGGGAGAACCCAGAGCCCTTGACCTTGAGAGGAGCCCACACTGACCACCTGGTGCTGGGTGTTGGGGACTCGGAACTCCTGCAGCTGTCATGGGGGGAGGGGTTCTACAGGTGCCTGTCCCTCCGCTTGTGCCCTCGCTGGCTGTTAATCCAATGGTTCCGGCCATGCTCTCTGAAGGCCTGGCAGTCCAGACCCAGAAGGGGAGGGAGTTCAGGGCGGGCGGGGGTGAGCCAGGCAGGTGTCCAAGGCACTCAGGGAGGCTGGATGCGCGACAAGAGAAGGAGGTGCAGAGCACGAGGATTTGTCTAGCGTAACTCCGTGTAGGGTGGGTGTGTGCGCACAGGCTGGTGTGTTACGAGTCCACACTTAAGGGGCGAATAGACCGAGGGGCTTCAGGACTCCAGCCCCTGAGGTCACCTTGCTAGGAGCTCATGGGGGGAAGGGGCTAAGCCTAATTCATCTCTGTGACCCTAGACTCCCTGGGTCTGGCCCATCCCAGCCCTCAATACACGAGTCTTCAGGAATGGTGGTGTATGGGCCTCGGGGGGCGGGGAGGAGGTCTTATGGGGGCTCCCTTTTGGCCCAAGGCCCTTAGTGGAGGCTGGAGGCTGGATTTGAAGGACACTTTGTGGGGACCCATGGATGCCACGGGGAGGAACAGGAAGATGCAGGCAGCTTGGTGGAGAGGAGCAGCTCAGCACGGCCTGTGGCTCTGCTCTGCCTCTGCCCTGCGACAGAACCCCTCCGCCTCCACCCTACCTCCCCCCTCGCGGAGACCCAGATCTTCCCGGCAGGTCTATTAGCTCCATTTGCCAGCGAAGTTAAGATACTTAACAGGCCACACAGCCAGGGAGGGTTGGGATTGGGGTTGCAAGCCAGCCATCCTGTTTCCCTGGGGGACCCACAGGTGTCTCTGCTTCTGTAGACCCCCCTCTCACGGCCCAACTCCCTCTTCTGCTTTCCCTTCGTGCTTGGCCTGAGACTTTCCCACTGAGTCACGTTCTGGGTTTCTGACTTTGTGGTCCCTGTCCCTCTCCATCTCTAGATTTCTCTTTCAGAAATGCAGCCCAGGCCTCTCTCTTTCTTTTTCCTGCCTCCTCCCCAACACGCTGCCCCCATCTCTCTCACTCATCTACCCTCTCACAGCCTCTCGGGCTGTGCCCAGCGGGGTGGAGGGCCAAAATCCTGGGTGCTGGTGCCCCTGTGCTCTGAGTCTCCACTAACAGCCATCCCCTCCCCACCTCCCCCATGTACTTGCTGCTCAGCCTTCCCCACACCTTGCGGTATCAGCCCTTTCAAGAGCCTTCTAGGTCCCAGGGGAGCTACGCACTCCACACATTTTAAGGAGAGAAGCCGGGTGGCCGTTAGATTCCGGGGTGAGGCGTCTGTGGTCTGGTCCTCAGACACTAAGCCTTCCCCCACGGAGGCGCGCACAGCAGCAAGGTCAGGCCACACTGCCTTTATGATGGGACGTGACTTAGAGATGGGAGAGCAAAGTGGGAGGGGGCCTGAGAGTGGGATGCGTGGACTCCCTCAAGTTCTTCTGTTTTAAAAATCCTCACGCAAGTGAGGATATTTTTTCCATTGATTTTTAGAGAGAGTGGAAGGGAAGGGGACAGGAGAGAGAGAGAGAGAGAGAGAGAGAAAAACATCGAGGTGAGAGAGACACATTGCTTGGTTGCCTCCCACTCATGCCCCAACTGGGGCCAGGGATTGAACCTACAACTAAGGTATGTGCTCTTGACTGGGAATCGAACCTCAGACCCTTTTTTCCCATGGACTGACACTCTAACCACTGAGTAAACTGGCCAGGGCTGGAGTTCTCCTTAAAGGCACAGACTCTGGGGACCTGCCACAGGCCTGGGAATCACCCTCTCTAGAAGCAGGTCTCAGGAATCCACAGGTAACAGCTTCATGGCATGGTCTGCAGCCCACACGTGTGACAGCATGACATCAGAGGAGCTGTCCTCATTTCGGGTCTTGGTGGAAACTGGCTTGAAAAGCAGCCTTGAATACACAGAGAGGACAACAGGGTGAAGAACACCGGTATCCGGGCTGGTGGTTAGGGGCAATTTTCTGTTTTCCAAACCTTTTCTGGGTCCTTTTCTGGATCACTTTTCTGGGACCATATGATTTTCCCTTTATTCTCATTGTTCTTTCTCGAAATGGAAAAGCACGTGTTCTCTAGGGTAGAGCTGGATCCGGAGACCGGGTTCTTGCCTGGCTCTGCCCAGAATGCAGTGTGTGCGTTTGGTCAATCAGCTTCCCGTACTTACTACCTACCTGTCTCATAACTGCGACCGTCCAACTGGACACACATCTGTGCATCTCTGGTCCCTCGCCCCACCCGGGCCAGCCTTCTGGATGCTCAGTGGGTTGATGGGATGAGAGGGGGGCTGGGAGGGGCAGTGATAGGGAAGTACGGGGATGCCAGGGGGCCTCCTCTCCTGCTCCTCCTTCCCACCACTCCAGCCCTGGGGCCTGGGAAGGGGTGAGGTGGCAAGAGGAGGAGGAGGTGTCTTCTTCTCACCCGAGCTGGCAGAGGGGCGGGACTGGCAGTGGTGACACCGGGGCCACTCACCCCCGCTTTTCACAAGCACTTTCTTTTTTGGGTGGAAGAAATTGGAGGGAGGGGGGTGAGCCATCTGTGGTTGATGAGCCAGGTTGTAAGACCCTCTGACAGTCCATCAGGTTATAGGAATACCGCCCCCAGCCACCCTCTCCCTCCAGGGACATGTCCCCGGGTCCACCCGATTCTGAGACGCCTAATCCCTCCTGTTCAGAGGCAGGGGGAGGGGTCATTTGACCTGAAGATGAGTGTGGGAAAGAGGAGGGGGAGAGCAAGAGAGGACCACACTCCCTTTGGCCTTCCACAGCCCAGCACTTAGCAAAGTTCCCCCCCAATGAGGCGTCGGCGTTCAACAGCCTCATGTCTCGGGGGACAGTCATTCAGGGACGTCTTACTGGAATCTCACATGTTTCCCAGAAGGATCCCATGTAGCCGAGGCTCCCATGGTCACCCTCTCTTTCGAGCAATGCTGCCCCACTTGGAATAGGAGGCAGAAACTTCCGCCTCCCTTAAAGCATGAGGAAATGATGGGTAAAAGGGCGGGAGGGGGCCTTTCCCTGGTTCTGGTGCCGAGTATCTGGCCTCCTTCCTCAGGGGATGTGCTGATTCTCTCTCCCCCCACCCTCCCTGGGTCATGCCCGCCCCCTGGGGTCCTTCGCCTGCCAACCTGCCTCTTGGTTCAGCTCTAGTTGGGAGCAGAGAGTCCCCATGGACGCCTAAGGGTGAAGTCCTGTTGGGCTGGGACAGAGGCGTGGAGATGGGGCCAGCCCCCAGGGGAGAACTGAAGAGGGCTGGGGAGGCAGGGGAGAGGAAAGGTTCGCCTTTACCAGATGAAAGTATTTTTCAAAACACTCTTTTCAAATGTAAATCTTTATCTACATATTGACATGCAAAAAATTCCATGACACCTTGTAGAGTGAAAGAGAAAAACACGTTATAAAGCAGAATGTGTGGTGTGTGTATAAAATTACCTGTTGGTGTGTGTGTGCACGTGCACCCATGCACATGCACACACGTGGGCACATGCACCACACACACTCACACACACACACACACACACACACACACAGAAGACAGGCTGGGTGCAGGGAGTAACGCCTGGAAGGGTGGTCACAGAAAAGCGAATCCTAAATTGGGAGGATTTATACAGTCCTGATTTTACTTTTACTGCCTCAGTTTTCTAGATGAGTATGTTTTATCGTTATATACAGGAAAACTCCCAGCGATGCTATTTTCAACCGGGGGAAAAGGATCGTTTTCATCATAAAAGGAATATTACTACATGAGTCAGCAGAAAAGGAAAACTAGAGACAAAAAAAGCCGTGGTCCTAGCACCTGACAGCCCTTCAGAACGTGGGGCAGGTTTCCTTCCTGTCAGTGGCTTCCGAATCTGTTCAAAGAGCTTTCCCATCAGGCGTAATGATAGATTGGAAGGTGCTGCAGGGGTACCCCTGCTCAGGTAAGGCTCACAGCCCCTCTGAAAAGCAGACCCATTTCCCATCTACGGAGGCACCCAGGCTGACTGTCAGGCAAGGGAAGTGACTTGCCCGGGTCACACACACCTGAGTGACAGGCACAGAGCCAGTCCTGAGACTCGGCACTGGCAGCCCGGGCTACTTACGAGTGCCCTGCTAGTGCCCCTGGGGCCAGGCCCAGTGAGGGAGCTTCTGCAGGCCCAGCCTGGCCCGGGGCCTGCAAGCCAGAGGCTGTGGCCAGATGTATTTATTCCCCAGGGAACCAGGTTCCAGGTCCGCCCTGGGCCTAGAGCCGTGGTTGGCAAACTGCGGCTCTCAAGCCACATGCGGCTCTTTGGCCCCTTGAGTGTGGCTCTTCCTAAGCCTTAGGAGTACCCTAATTAAGTTAGTAACAATGTACCTACCTATATAGTTTAAGTTTTAAAAATTTGGCTCTCAAAAGAAATTTCAATGTTGTACTGTTGGTATTTGGCTCTGTTGACTAATGAGTTTGCCGACCACTGGGCTAGAGGAACAAGATGCATGTGACACAGCCCACCTGGTCCTCTGGGGGGGGGAGGGGGGGGAGTGTGTTAACACCTCATGCAAAGCCACTTGCACAACAGCCCCTGACACACAGTGGGCATCCAGGAATGTCTGTTGGCCATTCAAGGTGGCGATGGCACTGAGCCTGCGTCCCAGCTGAGCCATCGCCAAAGGCTCCCTGTAGGAGGAGGCCTTTGAGCCGAGCCTCCCAAGGTGGGCGGGGTTTCCACGAGGGTCCGGAGAAGAGAAACAGGCTGGGGACCGGCGGAGGGGCTGATCTCCCAGGGGGCAAAGTCGTTCAGCGCGAACGGGGCTCGCGGGGACTCCCCCCTCCAGCCCGGGGCCCTTCTAGTCCGAGCCGCCCCGCTAGAACTTGTCAGGCCTCAGCCGCGAGGGGGCGGGTGAGCGGGGCGGGGCCGAGGGAGGGGGGGCGGGGGGGGCGCGGGAAGCTTCATAAGCCACAGCAAAGGCGCCCGACGCGCCTGACAGCGGCCGCTGGAGAGAGAGCCCGGAGCCGCCGCGCGCCCGCCCCACGCGGGCACAGGACCCAGGCGTCCGAGTCCGCCTTTCGGTGGGGCCCCCGTCCCCGGGGCCCCGCCCCGCCCCCGCCTCCAGCCCCGGACCCTCTGGGCCAGCCCCGCGCGGAGGGGGCCGGCCCCCGACGGCCGCGGAAAGGTGCCCGCCCGCCCCTTATGGGCATCCTGGAGCCGAGCGGCAGAGCCATGCTGACGGGCACGGAGCCGATGCCAGCGAGCGAGGAGGGCCGGGCGCCCGGCGCCGACCCGCAGAACCGCTACTTCTACCCGGAGCCGGGCGCGCAGGACGCGGCCGAGCGTCGCGGGGGCGCCAGCCTGGGGGCGCCCTACGCCGGGGGCGCCCTGGTGTCCGCCCCGCCCGGCCGCTTCCTCGGAACCTACGCCTACCCGCCCCGGCCCCAGGCCGCCGGCTTCCCGGGGCCCGGCGACCCCTTCCCGCCGACGCCGGGCGCCGAGGGCTACGAGCCCGCGGATGGCTACGCGGCCCCGGACCCGCGCGCCGGGCTCTACCCCGCGCCCCGCGAGGACTATGCGCTGCCCGCCGGGCTGGAGGTGTCGGGGAAGCTCAGGGTCGCGCTCAACAACCACCTGTTGTGGTCCAAGTTCAACCAGCACCAGACGGAGATGATCATCACCAAGCAGGGCCGGTGAGTGCGGCGCGAGGCTCCCCGGGGCCCGCCCGCCCAGCTCAGCTCGGCGCGTGTTTTAATCTCTCTCTCTCTCTCTCTCTCTCTCTCTCTCTCTCTCTCTCTCTCTCTCCTCTCTCTCCTCTCTCTCTTCTCTTCTCTTCTCTTCTCTTCTCTTCTCTTCTCTTCTCTTCTCTTCTCTTCTCTTCTCTTCTCTTCTCTTCTCTTCTCTCTCTCTCTCTCTCTCTCTCTCTCTCTCTCTCTCTCTCTCTCGTCTTCACGTTGCACTCACTGTTTTGGTTCAGGGCTTAGAGGTGGGAGATGGGAGTGAAAAGTTCTGGGTGTTGTTGGGAGATTACACCAACAGGCAGAACTCAAAAGGGGATGGAGGAGAGAGGGTGCAATGAGCGTTACCTTGGTTTGGGGGTTCCCCCAGAACTGGGGTGCGCCCCGCTTTCTGCCCCAGTCGGGGTCGCAGTAGGCAGAGGGGGTGCAGTGCTGAGGGTCTGATTGGGCAGGACACCTCTTAGCCCTTGCGTGTGGGGAAATGGAAGGGGCGGGCAGAGTCTTGCAATGGAACCTGCGCTGACCCAGTGCCCATGGGGGTGGGGGGTGTCCTGGGTGCCCACCTCCCCCGGCCCTGCTGCTGCTGTTCGAAGGTCAGCTTTGGGAGGGGCGGTGAGACTAGGATTTGGTGACATGGAGACGCAGTGGCCAAGTTTCCTTTCCGGTAGTACTTTGAGTTCCTATGTCTGGGGTGTGTGTGTGTGTGTGTGTGTGTGTGTGTGTGTGTGTGTGTGTGTGTTGGGGGGTTGGTAAAGAGTGTGTGGGGCACAGATCCCTTCCAAAAACAGGCGTTTACCGGAGGGCACAAATGCCCACGGGCACAAGCAGGCGAAGCTAAGCCATGGGTCAGTCCGTATTCTGTCCCCTTTGAGGTCTGTCCCCTGAGAGCCTGTCCGCATATTCACGGGTCCAGCCTGTGGAACCCGTGGCTTAGGGCCCCCTGAGCTCCGTACGTGTGGGGTAGGGCTTGGGGCCGGGTGTGCTGCTTCCGGGGAGAGCCTCTTGCGTGGGGGAAGAAAGAGAAACTCCACTTGTGTGGTATTTGTTTAGTAAGCAAGACTGAGCGGCCCTGCCTGTGGGTGACATGTGGGAGTGTGTGCCCACCTTCCCCAGAGGCCCGGGCGGGCAGGGGACCAGCAAGGACCTGTCGGTGGAGGGGCTGTGTCCTCAGTGGGCCTGGGGAGTGTTGATACCAAGTGTGGGGCTTGGGGAGGACGAGGGGAGAGGCCATACGGGGCCTGGGGGTTGGCATTCGATCTGGATATTGCTGGAACATTCTTCCCTCCTGGTTTCTGCGGGACGGCCTGGGATTGAGGGACACTGCCACCAACCACAGTTGGCTCCTCTTTCCCGGGATGGACCCAGGAGTATTGGCATTGTCTTCAGAGGCATGACCTTCACCTCCTAAGCCTTCCGATGGTTCCTCCCTGCTCCTCCAGGCCCAGGCTGCTAGTCCCAGGGCGTCTGAATTGAGGGGACCCCGGAGACCTTGTTCAGTCCCCTCCCTGCACAGTCAAGGAAATGGGCCCAGAGACAGTGAGAGACTCTTCTGAGGTTACACAGCACACTTGTCACTGGCAGAAGTGGCATCAGAACCCAGGTGGGCCCTAGCCAGTTTGGCTCAGTGGATAGAGCGTCAGCCTGTGGACTGAAGGATCCCAGGTTCGATTCTGGCCAAGGGCACATGCCTGGGTTGTGGGCTCGATCCCCAGTAGGGCGTGCAGGAGGCAGCCGATCAATGATTCTCTTATCATTGATGTTTCTATCTCTCTCTCCCTCTTCCTTCCTCTCTGAAATCAATAAAGAAATATATTTTTTTAAAAAAACAAACAAATAAAAGAACCCAGGTGGTACCTGCCTGGGTTTCTCCCAGCGCCAGGAGTCAAAACAGCACCCACCCTGTCCGAAGGCCTTGATGCATTCAGAGCGCTTTCACTTCCATCATTTCTCTGTGCGCTGGGTAGGTCAAGCGGTGTCCCCATTGTACAGCTGAGGGCACTGAGGCACGGCGTAGTAAGCCGTCTACATTCAGTCACACAGAGACCGAACCGGGGCCTCCGCCCTGTGTGGTCAGGAAGCCTTCCTACCCTGGGACCTGGGTCTCCCCACAGCCTGCTGTCGGGCTTGAGAGATGAGGTGGAGAGAGCATCAGCCAGAACTTCAGGGACCTGCTGGGCGCTGGGCCGGCTGTGGTCTGCCCAGAGGCTGTTTAGGGAGGTATTTCAGAGGATGCATCTCTGAGTGTGGGTCCCCATCTCTGCCCCTACAGCCTCCTCCTTTCCTTTATGTTCCTGCTGAATCATTCTCTCTTGACAAGTTTTGTTGTCTCCTTCTTAGATCCATACACTTACTTTCTTTAATTATGAAAAATTCCAATAGCCCTGGCCGGTGTGCTCAGTGGTTAAAGCGTCAGCCCACGAACCAAAGGGTTGTGGGTTTGATTCCTGGTCAGGGGCACGTACGTGGGTTGCAGGCTCAATCCCGGGCCCCAGTCAGGGCTCGTGTGGGGGGCAACTCGTCAATGTGTCTCTCTCACATCCATCATTCTCTTTCTCTCTTTCCTTCCTTCTCTCTAAAAATCAAAGGATGGGGAAAATACCCTCTCTCTAAAAATCAAAGGATGGGGAAAATACCCTCGTGTGAGGATTAACAAAAAAAATTTTTTTCAGTACAGTTGACCCTCAAACAATATGAGTTTGAACTGAGCGCCTTAACGTATACACCCTTTTAAAAAAATCAATGCTATAAATGCCTTTACTCGTCCTTATGATTTTCTTAGTTACATTTTCTTTTCTCTAGCGTTACTATGAGGATACAGTATATACATATAACAGATAAAATATGTGTGAATGGGCTGTCTCTGTTATCTGTTCGGCTTCAGTTACTAGTCAACAGTAGGCTATTAGCAGTTAAGTTTTGGGGGAGTCCAAAGTCATAAGTGAATTTTCAATTGCACAGGGTTTGGGGCCCCTAACCCCTGTGCTGTCACAGGTCAGTTTGTGTACACAAAAGTGGAGAGAAAAATGTAACGGGCCTCCCCTCCATCGATCCATACCCAGCTTCCACGGTTATCAGCGCGAATCCAGCCTTGTTCCTTCTTTATCTTCACTCACTTCACTTCTACCTCTCTGGTCTGCAACTGTATTAATGATAGTGCAAAGAATTCATCAGTCCTAGACACAATAATATTTCATCCTTAAATATTCCTTTATGTACCTCTAAAAAAGGACTTTTAAAAAATGAACACAATACCATTTGCAAGCCTGAAAAGAAATGCCTAAATATCATCAAATTTCCCTGATTGTTTCAGAAGCGTGCGCGCTCGTGTGTGTGTGTGTGTGTGTGTGTGTGTGTGTGTTTTACAATCCTCATACTTTTTAAAATATGTATATTTATACATGTACATCTATATAATATATAATTTCAAAGAGGAAGGGAGAGAGAGAACCATCAATGAGAGAGAATCATTGATTGGCTGCCTCCTGCACGCCCCCCACAGAGGATTGAACCCGCCACCTGGGCATGTGCCCTGACAGGCATGTGCCCTCTGGGTTCACAGGTTGGCACTCAACCACTGAGCCACACCGGCAGCGCCAGTCATCACACTTGTGATCCACCCGAGGGACTCCTTCAGACACTGCGGGCTCTCGTTTGGAAGAGGACAGTGGTCCCTCCCCATGTCCTTTGGTTCCTCCCCTTGGATCAGGCCTCAGGGTCCACATGGTGGGTGGAAGGGGCAGAGGACACACCACCCCCAATTCAGTCCCCCCAGCCCTGAATCACCCCGTATCTGAGCGTGGGCGCCAGTGATCTGGGGAGTTGGCAGCCATTTTCTTCTGCCACTGGCTTCTGAGAAGTAAGAGTTGGGCTCAGAGGACAGCTCCCTTTCTGTCCTTCTGCTTTGGCAGGCTGGCCTGTCCCGCTGTGGGTTCCAGTGACCTCCAGTCACCACCACATCACCCACGGTCTTCTTCCTTTTTGAAAAATCCTTCCAGCCCAGGCCCACCCACAGCCCCACAGCCTTTTGCGTGGAGCTGACTCACTTGCTCCCAGATCCTTCCTCTCCCTCCCACCCTAGTCCCACCCCCCAGTGTGGACCACAACACAGTCATCCTCTCCTTCAGGGAGCAGGCGGTGACTCCAGGCCCAGAGACAGATCCAGGCAGCTCAGGTGCGGAGCGGGGAGGGGGAAATGGAGGAGCAACTGATTGACTGCCTACCTGGAGACCTCTGGGTGAAAGTGAGACCTCCTCTGTGTTCAAGTCTGTGTGTTTGTGGGGACGTGGGGTGCCTGAGGGTGCCCACCTCAGACCTGTGTTGTGTTTCCGTGCGGCACTGTGTTTGCGCTGTGAACGTGTTGGTGAGCATTAATAGTTGACGGTAGACATTCTCAGTAGAGGAAGAGAGAGGCTGGTGTCTGTGTGTGTGGGCGTGCGGGTGTTCATTAATTGCTGGCAATCCCCACGTTTCTGGGTGTGATTAGTTGATTATTATAATTAAGATAACTTTGGGAAGGTCTGTTGTTAAGCAGCTCGATTTGCATTTGTGTACATGTGTGTGAAGTTAGGGGTGGATAAAGCCATCGTGGGCCCACACACCCCTCCATCGCTGGCCTCACAGCTATTGGGGTTTTTCCCTTCTCTCCATTCCCAATTCCAAGAACTTTCTAAATCTTTCAAAAGTATTTTTAGCTTTAAGGCCGCTTTCATTTGGGCCGACTGACTTTATTTCTCTGAGGGCAGGTGAAACCAGCTTTGCTTTCTGTTTGGCTGTTCGCTAATGGCCGTTTGATTTCTACGAAGTGGGTCTGAGGTTGGTGGGAGGCGGGGACCCCGTGATTGGGAGTACATTTTGCATCCTGATGGGTACAAGGCATGGCCGGAGAACCCTCCTAAAAGGTGGTACCAATTTACACCACCCCCACCGGTAGTGTACGAGAGGACCCGTGCCCCACAGGCCCATCAACATGACATAAATTATTACCAATTTTGAAACATTTTGCCAACATGACTGACAAAAAAGTCTCCTTTCAATTTGTACTTAATGGCAAGGAAGTGGCACAGGTCAGAGGTGTTTGGGGTGGGGGAGGGACGCGGTGATGCTGTGCATATTTCAAGGTAGGATGGTCTTTAGGGGAATTTGGGGTCTTGGACGCTGTCCTCTGAGAGCAGAATGGCCAGTGATCTTTTGGGGGGTCTCGGTTTGGCACTAGGCCAGCCGTGGGCAAACTACGGCCCGCGGGCCGGATCCGGCCTGTTTGAAATGAATAAAACTATTGAAAAAAAAGACCGTACCCTTTTATGTAATGATGTTTACTTTGAATTTATATTAGTTCACACAAACACTCCATCCATGCTTTTGTTCCGGCCCTCCGGTCCAGTTTAAGAACCCATTGTGGCCCTCGAGTCAAAAAGTTTGCCCACCCCTGCACTAGGCCCATCTTTACTCCCTGTTCCTTCCTGGCAAAGTGCTATGTAAATCAGGGGCTATTTTGGGATTCCAGCTGGTGGTGATTCTAGACTTTTAGGGTGAAGTTGAGCCCTCCCTTCCCCTCTCCCCTTCGCCCATCCTGTTCCTGTGTGTCCTCCATTTCCCTGGACGAGTGATAAGCGAGATGGAGGGACGGAGACCACAGTCGGTGCTTTGCAGTCAGGAGACCCGGCTCTGGTCTCCCACCAAAGAGCCATCACCAAACCTCTCCAAGCCTCGTTTCCTTCAAGTGTCAAATTGGAAAGAACATTTTATATCTCAAAGGACTGGTTCAATGAACTGGCTGCTGCATAAGGAGAGACTCAGTGACTATATTCCCTTCTGTCCCTTGATTCTTACAAGTTGGAGGAACCTGTCACCAACCACACAGGAAACGTGTGAGGGGCCTGGCCACTGTCGGAGAGTGAGCTGGCGGTAGGAATGGGTTGAGAATGTTCTCGCACCCTCTGCTGCTCAAGGCCTCATTCCTAAGCTTTGATTTCTCAAGTCGACGGGCCTACCGAGCCCCGGGGACTCTGGACTCTTGCTCAGGGTCCTTCAGCCTGGCCAGAGGGCTTTGACACCTCTAGGCCCGGAAGAAGGTGGGATGGGTGGGATGGGAGAGAGGGGGAGCTGAGTTTCACATCTTGTGAGCTTCTTAACAGCTGTCAGAGAAAAGATGGGCGGGAGTCATCATTTCCATTTGCGGGTGAAGAAACTGAGATTTGGTTTGACAATGAACTAATCCAAGGTCATAAGTCCCTTGATCTCAGCCCAGGAGAGTCTGAGGAAGACAGGAATGTGGAAATGTTCCCTCCTCCCCAGGTTATTCTTTTTTAATATATATTTTTATTGATTTCAGAGAGGAAGGGAGAGGGAGAGAGATAGAAACATCAACGATGAAAGAGAATCATTAATCGGCTGCCTCCTGCACACACCCTACTGGGGATCGAGCCTGCAAACCCAGGCATGTCCCCTTGACTGGAATCGAACCCCGGGACCCTTCAGTTCACAGGCAAACCAGCGAGCCACCCCCCGCCCCGCCCAAGGTTATTAAGGGTGTTTCTGTGGGACCCTCTAGGGACTAGGATCCACCCAGTATTGTTCCTTGGGCCCTGAAACTCCCCCCCAGGTTTCCTGACTCCTGGACTAGTGCCTTTCTTCCCATCTTACAGAACTTCTCGTAGGGAGAGGGGAGAGGTGTGTGGGAGTGAAAAATAATTTTGTTGAGGGTAACACTGATACCCTGAAAACGCTGCTCTTCCTGCTTGTGTTAGAAGAGAAAGGGTGAGCCATTGGAGATGATGATGGCTGCTGCTGGTAGAGGTGGTGGATGTAGTGGAGGGAGTAATTGTAGTGATGATGATGGCGGAGTTGAGGGTTGTGGTGATGGTGGAGTTGAGGGTTGTGGTGATGGTGGAGTGGGTCCTGTAATGATGGTGCTATGGAAACGATGGCTGTGGTGCTGGTGGAGGCGATGGGAGTAGGGACAGTGGTGATGGGGGTGGTGATGGTGAAGGTGGTGGAAATTGTTATGGGACAGGAGTGCTTCTTTCTGTGCATTTATCGCTCTGGCACAATAATGCAGCGTTCCAACACCAGCTTCCTCCACTTTCCCTGGGAGCCGGGACTTCACGCATGAGGACGGTGCTTGAGAGAGCCCTCCTACAGGTGGACGGAAAGCTCCGCTCAGGACTGTAGCTGCTTCTCTGAAGGCCCAGGCCTGGGGCAGGCCCTACAACAGACATCAAGGCCCGGAGGGTGGGGCAGGGAGAGCCTGTGGATGGGTGCCTTCAGGCTGGGCGTGTGTCAGCGCCGTGAGAGCCACAGTGGAGAGGATGTAGGTCGGATGGAGGCCAGACCAGGGCGCGGGGGGACTGTGGCCTGAGGACTTGGTAGGAACTGCCTGTGGGGGGGCTGGCTTGAGGCTTTGGTCCCCCCTGGGAAGCAGATGTCTAGTGGTGTGCAGCGAATGTCTAGCAACTGGCCCTCTGAGAGAAAACCATTTCCAGAAGCCCTGATTCACAGTTTGCTGATTTCCGTGGTATCAGTACTCCTACGGTGGCTGATTTCAAGCCACCCATGTGATATTACTGAACGTGGAGTTGGGGAGAGTCATGGAGTAGTGTACATTATCTATGATTAGGTATAATAGACATAAATAACCTCAAGATCCAAGCAGAGATCTTAGGAAAACGTAGCCAAAGTTTTGGAAAGTGATGATTTTTTTTAGTATTTATTACCTCAGTTTATAATGTACAGGGTGGGGCAAAAGTAGGGTTACAGTTGTTCGTATGGAGAATAATCTATACTAATAAGAGGGTAATCTGTTAATTAGACTGGGAGACCTTCCAGATGTCCTTCTGGACAAAGCCATGGTGGTGGGGCCAAGGCAGAGGCGGTTAGGGGTGATCAGGCCAGGAGGGGAGGGCAATTGGGGGTGATCAGGTCGGCAGGGGGGGCCAGTTGGGGGTGAGCAGGTTGGTGGGGGGAACAGTTCGGGGCAAGCAGGCCAGTGGCGGGGGGCAGTTGGGGGTGAGAAGGTTGGCAGGGGGGACAGTTGGGGGCGAGCAGGCCGGTTGCGGGGGACATCAGTTGGGAGCAATCAGGCCAGCTTGGGGCGGGTGGGGGGGGGCGGCAGTTGCGGGTGAGAAGGCTGGCCGGCAGTGGGGGCAGTTGGGGGGGAGCAGGCCGGCAGGCAGAGTGGTTAGGGGTGATCAGGCAAGCAGACAAGTGAGTGGTTAGGAGCCAGAGGTCCCAGATTACGAGAGAGACGTCTGACTGCAGGTTTAGGCCCTATGGAATTGGGCCTAAATCGGCAGTCAGACATCCCCCAAGGGGTCCCAGATTGGAGAGGGTGCAGGCCGGGCTGAGGGACAACCCCCCACCCTGTGCACGAATTTCATGCACTGGGCCACTAGAATAACAATAAACCCTGTGTTTCGTATAGTCGCAGCTGTAAACCTACATTTGCTCCACCCTGTATTTCACTGTGAGTTTATATAACTTAATGGCTGTTTAACAAATGGCGGGGAAACTTCCTGAATATGTCCAGTTGGCTGTTGCGAGGGGTGGAAGCCGGCCCCAGCACACCACGGGTGGCCTTTGCACCAGGTGTGGCTGTCTGAGGGGTTGGGGGCTGATGGGTACTGGTGGGTCTCTGTCTCCTCAGGCGGATGTTTCCGTTCCTGTCATTTACTGTGGCTGGGCTGGAGCCCACCAGTCATTACCGGATGTTCGTGGACGTGGTCTTGGTGGACCAGCACCACTGGCGGTATCAGAGCGGCAAGTGGGTGCAGTGTGGAAAGGCCGAGGGCAGCATGCCAGGTATGCACCGCCTGGGAGTAGTGGGCACTCTTTTCCTCCAAGACTGGGCGCCCCCTAGTGGATTCAGGAGGCACCCCCCCCCAGTCCTGACACCTAGGATTTAATTCCCCATCCCACCCCACCCCCTCCCACCCCACCCCCTCCCCTCCCCTCCCACTTCTCGCCTCCGTTCTGTTGGTCATTTCTTTTCTACTTGACTCTGGCCTATCTCCTGCTCTGTCCTCTGCCCACACCTCCCCTCGCCCTGCCCGTCTGATCCTCCCCGGCATCCTTCTTGATGTCCCCTTCAGAACAGGCCCAGGCTCACATCACTGTGGTCCGGCCCTGGGGGCTGCGTGCCTCACAGGTTAACTGTCCGCAGGAAACCGCCTGTACGTCCACCCCGATTCCCCCAACACCGGAGCCCACTGGATGCGCCAAGAAGTCTCCTTCGGGAAACTCAAGCTCACGAACAACAAAGGGGCCTCCAACAACGCCACTCAGGTGGGCCTCCTCCCCAAGGGCCAGCCCCGCCCCCACCCCAGGCCGGAGCCCATTGCGGGTGGGGGTGGGGGTGGGGGGTAGCCTGCAGGCTGATACTGTTTTGTAAGAGTCACTTTTCTTCCTCTCTGACTGCTTTTTTCCACCACCTTGAGGTGGGGAGAAGCCGAATCTCCGGCACAAAGGGTGTCACATTCAGGCCAAATGCCAGCTGCCACCGCTCTGGTACCAGGCTGGGCCTGGAGTCGGAGCCTGCGTCCCAGGGAATGGGTGTCCGGAAAAGCCCTGTGTGCGCTAATAGCTTGGCCACAGTGGACAGCTGGGGAGAGGAAATGGGGCACGAGGGTGAAATTGGGGCCTCCAGGAGCTGGGGGCTGGAGTGGGAAGGCCTGGGAGAAGTCACGTGGTGTCAGGGCCGGGGATTGGACAGGATGACCTCAGGGTGGGGGGAATCCTTCAGGCACCCTCCTCCCCACCCCACAACCTTCCTGCTCTCCCTCAGATGATTGTGCTCCAGTCCCTCCACAAGTACCAGCCCCGGCTGCACATCGTGGAGGTGAACGAAGGAGAGACCGAGGCGGCCTGCAGTGCCTCCAACACGCATATCTTTACTTTCCAAGAAACCCAGTTCATCGCCGTGACGGCCTACCAGAACGCCGAGGTGAGCGCTGCCCAGGCAGCTGCGTGAGGGCCCGAGCCTGGGAAGGGGAGGAGGACGGGGACAGCGGGGGCCCCCAGTCTCCCTTGGGAGGGATTTTGGAAGTTTCCTAGCCCCACACTCAGGACTCAGGACTCTTGACTTGCCCTCTCTCTAGATCACTCAGCTGAAAATTGATAACAACCCCTTTGCCAAAGGATTCCGGGAGAATTTTGAGTCGTAAGTGCCACTGGTTTCAACTCACCTTTGCAGAGCCCCCCTGAGACCGGGACCCCACCACATGCTCCGCACATGCTCCTCTCTGCCCCTGAGGCTGGGAGAGGCTGGGGTGGGTGCTGGAGGGCGGGTGGGCCAGGGAGGCATGTGCAGTAGGCAGGCTCACCGGTGACTAGTACTGCCCCTGACCCCCGTCTTCTTGGCTCTCATTTTTTTTTTTTTTAGCATGTACGCATCTGTGGACACCGGTGTCCCCTCCCCGCCTGGACCCAACTGTCAATTGCTCGGGGGAGACCACTACTCTTCGCTCCTGCCCAACCAGTATCCCGTTCCCAGCCGTTTCTACCCCGACCTTCCCGGCCAGGCCAAGGATGTGGTTCCCCAGCCTTACTGGTTGGGGGCCCCCCGGGAACACAGCTACGAGGCCGAGTTTCGAGCGGTCAGCATGAAGCCGGCCTTCCTGCCCTCGGCCCCTGGGCCCACCATGTCCTACTACAGAGGCCAGGAGGTCCTGGCACCCGGAGCTGGCTGGCCCGTGGCCCCCCAATACCCTCCCAAGATGGGTCCAGCCGGCTGGTTCCGCCCCATGCGGACTCTGCCCATGGACCCGGGCCCTGGTGCTTCCGAGGGGCGGGCGCTGGAGGACCAGGGCTCCACCTCGCTGTGGACGGACATCGCCCTCGTCCGGCCGGAATCCGGGGATTCGGGACTGGGCGAAGGAGACTCTAAGAGGAGACGTGTGTCCCCCTATCCTTCCAGTGGCGACAGCTCCTCCCCTGCTGGGGCCCCTTCTCCTTTTGATAAGGAAACCGAGGGCCAGTTTTATAACTATTTTCCCAATTGAGCAGATGACTCGGTTGGAGGACACCAACTAACGTAGACAACAGACTCAGGACTGAGCGGTCCCCAGCTCCCTCTGTTCCTTCTCCTTTTGTAGTCGGTGGGGAAAGAGGGGGGCAAAATTCTGGGGTTCACCGGCTGCTCCTTGGCCCATGGTGAACCCTGGAAGGAGTGTTCCTTCCCCTTCCTGTGCCCTAACTACAGTCGTTTACCTGGTGCTGCTTCTGGCTGCGGGCTCCCAGCTGGAGAACAGAAAACAGAACAAGAAGGTCTTGGACACGAAGGGGCGTCCTCTCTTCAGGGGGGCGGGTGGGGGGCGCCGCGGGGAAGTGAAGGTTCAGTTCTCTTCTCTGTAGAAGAACATTCAGCATTTGTGTGTGTGTGTGTGTGTGTGTTACTCTCTGATCGGAAAATAAAGGCACATGGATTTCGTAACGGCCAGCCGGCCAGGGTCAGGCAGAGGACGCAGGTGACTTTGGGCAGCTGGCCTGGGCCCCACCCACTCAGCGACAGCGCGTCCCAAGGGAGGGACTGGGCTTGGGGGGCCACGGTGCCTGTCTAGAGAAGCAAGATCGGTGGCGTGTGTGTGTGTGTGTGTGTGTGTGTGTGTGCGCTTTTTTCTTTTCTATTTTTTTGTTTTTGGAACGAGGCGGCTATTTATTGTACAGAGAGTGGTGTCTGGATATATTTCTTTTGTCTTCATCACTTTCTGAAAATAAACATGAAACTGTCACGTGTATCCTGCTCTGGCGCCCGGCGGGGGGACATGGGGGCTGCACTGGGGATTGCACCGAAGTTGTCCTGTGGGCTCTGACACAGAACCCGAGCTTCTGAAGAACCTGCACCCCCCCCCCCAGAAACCCAAGTGGCTTCATTCAGGGGGTGAACTGAGTTAAAGCAAGAACACACGTCCTGCGGTCAGTGCTCAGATTGATGGTGGTGCCACCTTGAAAGGTGTCTTGGGACAGAACCATCCCTCTGCCTGTGTGTGCACCCTGAGGGGTGTGAGGGCGAGGCCAGGGGACTGGGGTGGGGGCTCGGAGGGGAAGGATGGCCTTGATTTCTCCTTGTGTTGGTGGCGACTTTGGTTCTCCATCTTCATCTGAGGGTTGTTCAAGGGTTAAAGGAGTAAATGTAAGTTGGACCACATGAAATTGCTGTGTTAGTAGGTCAAGAATAGCTAAATATTGGCAATTTCATATGATTCAACCGAGTACATGCCACGGGTTTAGAACAGCGCCTGATAAGCGGTAAGTGTGTGAATTGTTGTTGTTGTGACTGCTATCTTGCTCTAGCTGCTTCTCTCTTTATTCACAGATGAGATGTGTTGGATACATGCTTCTTTTAAAGAATTTAAGCAATGCAGAAAAGCATTAAGACAGCGACAAATTATTCCGAATCTAACCACCCATCAATAGTTATCGTTAACATTAGATGGTTAGATAGAAAGACAGAAATACTTTTATAAAATCGGAATCATACTGAAAATGCTTTTTCCGAAGCAACACTCAATACCACTGAATTTTAGTTCACAATGTGTAACAACAGCGACAACAAAAAACAAACCCAAACCTGCCGAACCATCGAAACGCCCCAAACTCTCAGACGGATGAAGGGAATTGCTGAACTCAAGATCCATTTGTCTTCGCGGTAAGAAACATTCCCTGAAAGAGCCCTCTCAGATGAAGAAAGCCGCTTGTGGGAGACATTAAGAAGCTGAAGTTACTACGTGTGCCCCAGCCCAATTTAGAGCATCCTCGCTCTAATGGGGGAACAGCCCTTCTGGGCTTTGAGGTGCTATTGCAATTCTGTTTGGAGCCTGGGAATCTTCGTGTCTGTCCCAGTTCACATGTCCTCTTGTACTGGTCTCTACCCAGTGACCATGTTCATCACCACCCGGTCAAAAGAAGGGAGAGATAAGGAGACACATTTGGTTCCATCCTCTTGGATTTGAGAGCTCAGAATTTTGTAAATGGTGTCAGGAGTTTTGCCATACGGTGCTCTGTGCGGGCAGATCTTCCTCCCCCCGCCCCCTCCTCTTCGGCTGTCACTCTCTCAAGTTAGTGGTATTAAGCTGGGCTTATTTCCCCTCTTGGGGAGCTGTTGTTAGTAATCGCAGCACTCTTCTCCCCCACTGTTTTTAAATGGGTTTTGTTCCCCTCATTATATAATGAGGCGGAGGGAGTATGATTAAGTCGTACTCCATCATTTTGTCCCAGGAGCCCGGCTGCATATGTTTTGATGCTGCGTCAGAAAGGTTCATTACTACCATTTCTTCTCTATTACTCCTGAGTATATATGACTATATTATATGTTACTATAGTATACATACGCACCGTCTTTAGTTAATATAATGCATTTTTACCTTAAATGTTATATGGTCTGGCATTAATATTCCAATTTGTACTTTGTTTTTATTTGAATTCATCTGATCAACTTTCTCATATTTAGTTGATAATGTTTTTCTTCGTTTCATTTTTGTTGTAGTTATGTCTTTGTCAAGCTGCAAACTAATGGATTTAAAAACACATTTAAGCCGAAACCGGTTTGGCTCAGTGGATAGAGCGTCGGCCTGCGGACTGAAAGGTCCCAGGTTCGATTCCGGGCAAGGGCATGTACCTGGGTTGCGGGCACATCCCCACTAGGAGGTGTGCAGGAGGCAGCTGATCGATGTTTGTCTCTCATCGATATTTCTAGCTCTCTATCTCTCTCCCTTCCTCTCTGTAAAAAAATCAATAAAATATAAAAAATAAAATAAAAACACATTTAAGACTCTTTCCTTAATTTTTTCTTTTTATTTACAAATATAACGATCACTGATTAACACACAACTCAAAAACTTAAGCACTAATAATATCATAGCTAGTTATGTATTACTCCATCCCATCTCCTACCTTTTCTTTGCAGATAACCAGTACCATGAATTTTGTGTTTATCTTTTTCTTGCTTTTAAAATTATGTGTTAACACTTTTTATTATCTCATTATTACACTGTTTAGTTTTAGTCAAACTTTATAAAAAGTATGTATGTCTGTATATATCTTGTATTATCTTTCTATGCATGAACAGGGACTATTTCTTCATTTATTTAGGTCACCCTTTAGGTCCTTCAGTAGAGTTTTACAATTTATAAGTATGGAACTTGTATCTCTTTTGTTAGATTTAGTCTTAGGTATTTTTTTCTCTATAAAAGGTATCTTTGAAAAAAATATGTGTCCCCTAATTGCTTATTACTGGTATATAGAATTGCAATTGACTTTTGCATGCGGAGCATAAGATCCAACCCCCTTGCTAAATTCTCTTATTACTTTTCAGTGGTTTGCTGTAAATTCATATTTTCACTATGGCTCGTCAGATTATTTCAAATAATGACAGTTTCATTTCCCCCTTTGTGATCATTATGCTGCTAACTTTTTTCCTGCCTCATTGTGCTGGCCAAAACTTGGAATGCTAGTTTCTTGCCGTTGGGCGATGATTCCCACCCCCTATTTATTTTGCTTTTCCCTTTATGCTGGTTTGGCGTTTCTGTAATTTATTTTTATTATTTTAGTGGTTACTCTATACATTTTAATACGCACATTTAACCTAACAAACTTGAATGATATTCTGTCTTCCTTCTAGCCAATAGGACAACTTCAGATCACTTATTTCTGGTCTTCCCCTCTCCTGACATAGTATTATTTTCTTCCCAATTTACCGATTTTGAACATTTCAGTTCTGCCTCACTTCAATCTCCACAGATTAGACTCCTGTATTACTGTACTGACACAGTAATTCTTGGGGTTTATTTTTATGTTACCATTTTTTTTGTTCACTTTTCATTTTTGCATCTCTACCTCTTTCTGGGATCCCTTTTCTATTTCTTGAACTAAATCCTTTATGAGTTCTTTTAGAGAAAAATCTCTCTGTAAATCCTTCATGTGCTTGTTTCTTATAAAGATTATTATATTTTCCCTTATTATTAAATGATAGTTTTGCTGAGTACACAATTTTAAATGCACAGTATTTTTTTTTTAACATTTTATAAAAGCTGTTGCACTCTCTTCTGGCTTCCATTATTGTTTGTGAAACCTGTTGCTACTCTAATTATCATTCTTTTATAGGTCATCTGTCTTTTTCTTTCCACTTTTCAGATCATCTATTTATATTTGATGCCCAGCAGATTCACTGTGATGACAAGGTATGAATTTATTTTTGATCATATGTGGGGTATGTTGTGTTTCCTGGATCTGTGTATTCATGATTTGCATCAGTTCTGAAAATTCTCATTCATTATCTTTTAAAATATTGCTTCTTTCCATTCTCTCCAATTTCAGCTTTTGGGACTCTAATCAGATGGATGCAAGACATTCTCATTCTACTATTTTTCAGGTGTCACAACTCTCTATTGTATTTCTTTCCCCTTCTTTCACTTGGCGGCACTCTGGGTAAATTCTTGGGATACATATTTTAGTTTAATTCTACTTTTAACCGTATCTCATATACTGATTAGCCCATCCATTGAGATTTTTTTCACATTTTACAAAAATACTTTTTATACATATTTTACACATCTCCATTAAATTTTATTAAAATATTATGCTTTCTATTAGTGTGTTAATTTCTATTAGTTCATTTATTTCTCATCTGTACTATGCCGGTGGTTTCCTGTTGTATATTTTCCCTTACAATTGCATTTTGTTCCTGCAAACATTCTATACACAGCTGCTCTGTGTTTTGTATTTGATATTTACAATATTTGCTATCTTGGTGGAGGGTGGTGGCAGGAGTATTATCTAAATTTGTTGTTTCTTCTGATTCTCACTCATGGTGGGTTTGCCTTCTGGCGCACTTGGAGGTTTTTATTTGAAGGTTATGTTTGACTTTTAATCCATGGACGTCCTGTAAAACTAACTTGGGCAAACTTTCTACCACTGGCGTTGCCTCTGATGCAACAGATGTGGAACCTCAGGTTGTGGCTAGCTTTTCTCTCCAGCAGGATAGTTGACCTTGGCTCAGGGCGCCCAGTGAGCAAGACGGGCGCTTCCCAGCCTCTGCAGGGGTCCTTAAACTTTTTAAACAGGGGGCCACTTCACTGTCCCTCAGACCGTTGGAGGGCCGGACTATAGTTTAAAAAAAAAACACTATGAACAAATTCCTATGCACGCTGCACATATCTTATTTTGAGGTAAAAAAACAAAACGGGAACAAATACAATATTTGTATTTGCATGTGGCCCGCGGGCCGTAGTTTGAGGACCCTTGCAGGCCTATGCCTGGAACCCGGACAGCATCATTCCCACCACAACCTATTGGTTAAGACCAGCCCATAACCAGGGGGAAGGGAGTCACTTCCCCTCTAGATGGGAGGAATGGCCTGGCTGCCTCGCCATGGGGCTGGGACCTCTCCCTCACCATCAGCCTGGACACTGTCTTCATGTCTCTCTTACGCCGGATCTCCTGTTTCCTGGATCACATGTCTTTTTCTTTCTTTGTTTGTTCCCTTGTTTTCCTGAAGGACATCTTCCAGCCCGCCCCCCTCTCCCCCCTTTATAGTCATTCCAGGCTGTTGCTACATTTTATTTTATTTTTTAAAATATATATATATTTTTTATTCCAGAGAGGAAGGGAGAGGGAGAGAGGGATAGAAACATCAGTGATGAGAGAGAATCATTGACTGGCTGCCTCCTGCATGCCCCCTACTGGTGACTGAGCCCACAACCCAGGCATGTGCCCTTGACTGGAATCAAACCTGGGACCCTTCAGTCTGCAGGCCGACGCTCTATCCACTGAGCCAAACCAGCTAGGGCCAGGCTGTTGCTGCATCTTAGGTTGTCATTCCATCTTGCTTAGTCAGATACTCTCCTATCTGCTTTCTATATTCCAAAAATTTGTTGAAATGTATTGCCCCTCTACTGTTCTCTTTGCTTCTGTGGTTCTATACATTAAGAAAATTCCCATATTTTTTATTTTGGTAATCAATATATAAATTTTAAACTAAATACTCTTCATCAATGTTGAATGGAACCCTGTAAATCTTTTTAACTTTCATAAGTTGGCCTTCCCCCATTTTAGGAAAATTTTATTTAATTTTGTCTTTGATTGCCTTTCATCCAGTTCATGTTTCTTGTTCAGGGACACCTGTAACTTTCTGACTTGATCGCTACCCTCTGTTTCTCTTCCTATTACTTTATCTTCATTTTTTAAAGAATGAAGATATATATTCAGTATTTTGGGAGGGACTTCCAAATTTATCTGAGTAATGGAATATTAATTTGAGGATGACTGAAAACTAATTTCTAAGGAGATAGTGAGCCAGAAGGTCAAAGGCCTACCCTTACGATTTACATGAATGCCTTTGTGATTGTCTGTGGTTACAGCTCTGTCTTAATATGATGTTTTATGAGTTAATAATGGCAAGGGTTATAAATAGCTGGGCCTAAAAGTAACTGTTGGGGTCAAGATGTGAAACTAGATTAAACACTAGTTTAATCTTTTCTCAGACTCTGCAGAACCTGCCTTGTTTGAGTTACTTATATCTAGATTACCAGAGGTTCCTACAGGTAGGGAGAAGGGGCACAGCCATTACTTCAGGAAATATCTGAGGAAACGTAACTGCCTGTGCTCCCATCCTTATATGACAGGTATCCTTCTGCGATGAAAGACATTGTGGCATAGATACCAGGCTGAATCATCTCCAAGCACACGAATCATAATGGCTTTTCACTATACTGATTTGGTTTCCCCTCAATTCAACTGTGTCCATTAGAGCCTTCATTGGGAGTTCACATTCTGCCATTGAATTTTAGTTTCCTTTTCAATTTTGTCTTATCTCAATCTCACGTTCATCCTGGCCTATTATCTTTTTACCTCAACTCTCTCCTGACAGATTTCTTTATTTCTTTGAGGATGCTGAATAAGTCTCTGGAATTTTCTTTTGGATCTTGAAATGGCAAGATAATTGAGTGCGGTAACTTACTATGGGGGCTTAGTTAAACGAATCAGTTAAATGAATAGTTGAACTATAGTACTTTTGGGGCAAAATAATAAGTATTTTGTCTTCGGACCATACCCCTCCTTTATGAAAACTCTACCCACACCCTCTTCTTTGTAGGGATTAAGCCCCTAAAGGCCATATTTATAAGATATGACCCTGCCTCACCTCATACCTCATCATATCTGGTGAAGAGGGTTGATATATGAAGGAATTGGGGTTGAAAGTCTTTAGTTAGTTTGAGGTATTGCTTGAGTTTGGGTTGTATAAACTGTGGTGTATCAGGGCAGCCAAGCATATGAAAATGGAGAGAATGCAATCTGTGCAAAGAGAGAGAGTGATAAAATATACGAGAGGGAGGGAGCGATAGAGCAAGAGTGAGAATGAGAAAGAACTTCCTGGTTCTAGTTCCTCTTAAGGTCCAAGTGCACTTCCTCTCGTTGTCCTCTGAGCCACACCCACGTGCTAACAACATTTTCCCTTTCGTTTGCAGTGGGAGTCTTGGACCACTGAGACAACCTTGATTAAGACATCCCTTCCCGGTCATAATAAGCACATCACATCATTGTGAGTAAGAGGATGAAGGCGATGTCACACGTTTTGTTCCTATAGTGGGAGGACTTGTATCCAGCTCATCCCAAAGTAATATCTGATGATTAAGAACAAAGTGAAAAGGTTTGGGGGGGGGGGGGTTAGGGTGGAAGGACAGAGGCCACATCCTCATTTTACCGCTGTGCCAGTTATTTTCTGATCCATCAGAAGGTTGACCCTGCCATTCCTAGGTCTTGCTGAGATCACGCAGGTTGTTGGTACTCATACGTCACTCTGAGTACCCAAAGCTCGGAAAGCTTAGCCCATTCTTGATTGTGGAGTTAGAGGTAAGAGAGAGCAATCACAGCTTCTAGTTGGGTGGTCAGTGCCACAACCATAGTCTGAAGTGGAGGGGCATATCCAGGGCCTGCTTGTTTTTCTTTTTTTTTTTTTTATTAAATCTTTATTGTTCAGATTATTACATTTGTTCCTTTTTTTTTTCCCCCCATAACTCCCCTCCTCCCAGTTCCCGCCCTACCCTCCGCCCTCACTCCCCACCCACTGTCCTCATCCATAGGTGCACGATTTTTGTCCAGTCTCTTCCCACATCTCCCACACCCCTTTCCCCCCCAAGAATAGTCAGTCCATTCCCTTTCTATGTCCCTGATTCTATTATAATCAACAGTTTATTCTGTTCATCAGATTATTTATTCACTTGATTCTTAGATTCACTTGTTGATAGATGCATATTTGTTGTTCATAATTTGTATCTTTACCTTTTTCTTCCTCTTCCTCTTCTTAAAGGATACCTTTCAGCATTTCATATAATCCTGGTTTGGTGGTGATGAACTCCTTTAGCTTTTCCTTATCTGTGAAGCTCTTTATCTGACCTTCAATTCTGAATGATAGCTTTGCTGGATAAAGTAATCTTGGTTGTAGGTTCTTGCTATTCATCACTTTGAATATTTCTTGCCACTCCCTTCTGGCCTGCAAAGTTTCTGTGGAGAAATCAGCTGACAGTCGTATGGGTATTCCCTTGTAGGTAACTGAGTTTCTTTCTCTTGCTGTTTTTAAGATTCTCTCTTTATCTTTTGCTCTTGGCATTTTAATTATGATGTGTCTTGGTGTGGTCCTCTTTGGATTCCTTTTGTTTGGGGTTCTCCGCGCTTCTTGGACCTGTAAGTCCATTTCTTTCACCAGGTGGGGGAAGTTTTCTGTCATTATTTCTTCAAATAGGTTTTCAATATCTTGCTCTCTCTCATCTTCTGGCACCCCTATAATTCTGATGTTGGTACGCTTGAAGCTGTCCCAGAGGCTCCTTACACTATCCTCGCATTTTTGGATTCTTTTTTCATTTTGCTTTTCCGGTTGGATGTTTTTTGCTTCCTCGCATTTCAAATCATTGACTTGATTCTTGCGCTCCTCTGGTCTCCTGTCGGGCGTCTGTATAATATTCGTTATTTCAGTCCGTGTGTGCTTAATTTCTAGTTGGTTCCCCAATATAAGATCGAGGGTCTTATTAGTTTTCGTGTAGATCTCATTAAGTTTATCGGCAGCTTCTAAACAGTTCTTGAGAGACCTTAAAAGTGTGGTTCTGAACTCTATTTCTTCCATTGACAATTTTGTCCTGTTTCTTTGTCTCCGAATTTTGTTATGCTTCCTTGGTGCACCCCCTAGTGGTCTTTGTTCGCAGTCTTATAGATAAATCTTTGTTGTAGCTAATTCCAGGGAGGGTTTGACCTCCAGGCCAAGTGGCTATGAGAATCAGCTGTGTCAGCAGTGAGAGAACTTCTGTCCTCTAGGGAGGTGCTAATCTAGCCTTTGCCTGAGGCTATCCGGCAAATGCCTCTGTGCAGGGCTTGGGCAGGGCGGGTCGAACAGGATCAACAGCGTGGGCCGGAGAGAGCAGTTATGGCGGCTCTCAGTCCTGTCCCAAGGGGCTCTGCCTCTCTGAGTCCCAGCACCCGCTGCAAAGCTCGGAGAGAAAGCTGCACTGGCTCTGACCGAAGCCAGACAGTCCCGCTTCTCCCGCCTGAGTCTGGATCCCTAAAGACTCGCCTGGATCTGGAGCTCAGAGTCTGCGACTCCCTCCCGATTGAAAACAACAACCGCGCCCTCCGCCGCCAGCCCGCTCCGCGCACTCCGCACCTCAGAATTTGACTTCAGCACTGCGCCTCCTCTGAGTGTCCTTATGCGTTTCTCTTTCCTCCTAGTTGTAGGACTTCCACTCAGCCAGCGCCCCTGTGGTTCTGGGTGATGTCCCTTCCGTTTTTTGGTTTCACTTTTGAAGTAGTTGTTCAAAGCAGCAAACTCCGGCGTTAACCTATGCCGCCATCTTGGTTCTCCTGGCCTGCTTGTTTTTCATGTTCAAGGTTAGCCAGAGAAACCTCGAGCTGCAGGTCTATAAAATAGAAGTGGGCAGCCCAGCAGGCATGGCTCAGTGGTTGAGCATCGACCTATGAACCAGGAGGTCATGGTTTGATTCCCAGTCAGGGCACATAGCTGGATTGCAGGCTCAACTCCCAGTGTGGGGCATGCAGGAAGCAGCCAATCAATGATTCTCTCTCATCGATGTTTCTATCTCTCTCTCCCTATTCCTTTCCCTCTGAAATCAATCAATCAATCAGTATATTGCTACATTTGGATGGATGCTATGACCGTGAAGGAACAGCGGGTTGCCGTTACTGAATGAGATTCACCTAGGTGGAAAGCAAGCCTGTGGGACTGATGGCAGTTGACAGAGACTAGAGGACCCTATCTAAGGTTGCTCTTTTTTAAAAAAAATATATATATTTTTTTATTGATTTCAGGCAGGGAGAGGGAGAGGGAGACAGAAACATCAATGACCAGAGAGAATCATTGATCAGGTGCCTCCTGTATGCCCCCACTGGGGATTGACTCTACAACCCGGGCACGTGCCTGAACCGTGACCTCCTGGTTCATAGGACGATGCTCAACCACTGAGCCACGCTGGTCGGGCGAATCTCTGCCTTTTCATTGGTGTCTTTAGAGCGTTTAGACCATTTCTTCTTTTCTATAAATGTGTCTCTCAGAACTGCTTCATCCCATACGTTTTTTTATGTTGTCTTTTCATTTTCATGTGCTTCAGTGTATTTTAAAATTTCCTCGGAGACGTCCTCTTAGACACATGGATTATTTAGACGTGTGTTATTTAGTTTCCAACTGTTTGGAGATTTTCCTGTTGTCTTTCTGTTATTAATTTTTAGTTTGATTCTACTGCGGTTGGAGAACACATTCTATATGATTTCAGTTCTTCCAAAACTGTCGAGGTTGTTTTATGACCCAGGATGTGGTCTAGCTTGCTATATGTTTTGTGGGCACTTGAAAAGAATGTGTAATCTGCTGATGTCAGGGAAGCGTTCCATAAATGTCAATTGTCAATTAGATCGTGTTGGTTAATGGTATTATTAAATTCTGTATGCGTGCTGAGTTTCTGTCTATCAATTGTTGAGAGAGGGAGGTTGAAGTCTCCAATGTAATTGTCAATTTGTCTATTTCTTCTTTCAGTTACATGTCAGTTTTTAATTCACATATTTTGTAGCTCTGTCCTTTGGTGCACACACGTCTAGAACTGTTATTTCATCTGGGTAGATTAACCCTTTCATCATCTCTGTTTCTGGAAATGTGCTTTGAAGTCTACTTTACATGATATTAATATAGCCACTTCTGCTTTCTTTTAATATTTCCGTGATATATCTTTTTCCATATTTTTAGTTTCAATCTGCCTATAGTGTTATATATGAAGTGAGTTTCTTTTCTTTTTTTAAAAAAATGTATTGACTTTTAGTGAGAGGATTTGGAGGGAGAGAGAGAAAGAAACAATCATGTGAGAAACATTGATTGGTTGCCTCCCCCACGCATCCCTACTGGGGCCGGTCATCAAACTTGCAACCCAGGTATGTGCCCTTGACGGGGAATCCAACGCAAGATCCTTCAGTACACAGGCCGATGTTCTAGCCACTGAGCAACACTGGCCAGCGTTCATTTTAGGATTTTTTTTTTCCATTTCATTGCTTTCTTTTGTCTGTCTTCTTGTAGGTTACTTGAACATCTTTTAGAATTTTATTTTTCTTTTACTTATTGTGTTTTTTAGTATATCTATAGAGTTTATTTTAGTAGTTACTTTAGTTATTACATTATGTATTACATATATCTTGTCACAGTCTATTTAGTGTTGTCATTTTGCCAATTGGAATAAAGTATAGAAACCTCCCCTCCCCTTATGTCTTTTTACCCTTTCCATTTTTAGTGCAATTGTCTTAAATATTTTCTCTATATACATTTAGACCCTTTTCAGGCAGTGTTAAAATTTTGCTTCAACCATCAATTTAGAAAACTTAATAGGAGAAGGAAATCCTATTTAATTTACTCATATATTTGTTTATCATGTTCTCCCTTCCTTCCTGATGTTCCAAGAATCCTTCTTTTGTAGCGTCCTTTCTGTTTAGAAAACTTCCTTTAGTCATTTTTTAAAGGGTAGGCCTGTTGGTAACAAATTCTTCGTTCTTCATCCGAGAATGTCTTGATAGTCCCTCATTCCTGAAGGATATTTCTGCTGAATATAGAATCCTGGGCTGACGGTTATTTAAGCTCATGGAAAATATGCCACTCCCTTCTGGCCTCCATGGTTCCTGATGAGGAATTCACTCCCATGGGAGTTGCTTTCCCCTATAGGAAAGATGTCATTTCTCTCTCACTGTTTTCAAGACTTTTTCTTTGTCTAACTTTCAGAAGTTGGATTCTGGTGTGTTTTGGTGTGGATTTCTTTGAGCTTTCCCATTTGGAGTTCACTCAGCTTCTTGAATCTGTAAGTTTATGTCTTTTGCCAAATTTACAAAATTTTCAGCCATTATTTCTTCAAGTACTTTTCAACCCTTTCCTCTTTCTTCTCTCCTTCTGGGACCCCAATGACAGGAGTGTTAGAGCTTTCACTATTGTCCAACAGGTCCCTGAAACTCTGTTCATTTTTTTGTTTTTAGTTTATTTTCTCTCTGTTGTCCAGTTGGATCATTTCTATTATTCTATCTTCCAGTTCACTGTGTTTTCCTCTATCCCTTCCATTTTACTAATGCATCCAATGAGTTTTAAAATTTTCTGGTATTATTATGTCTCAGTTCTAGATTCCCTTTTGCTTCTTTATGTCTTCTATTTCTTTGCTGAAACTTTCTATTTTTCTGGTGAGGGTTCCTATTTTTTAATTTGTCCCAAGCATATTTGTTGAAGCATTTCTCTCATGGTTGCTTTAAAATCTTTGTCAGATAGTGTTAACATGTCTGTCATCTGTGTGAGCATCTACCAATTTTCTTTTTCATTCAGTTTGAGAACTTCCTTGTTTTTTATGCAAGTGAGTTTCTACAGAAATCTGTTCATTTGGTACCTGTGTTATGGTACTCTAGGCCAGCGGTTCTCAACCTGTGGGTCGCCAACCCGTGGGTCGCGACCCCTTTGGGGGGTCGAATAACCCTTTCACAGGGGTCACCTAAGACCATCGAAAAACACATATATAATTACATATTGTTTTTGTGATTCATCACTATGCTTTCATTATGTTCAATTTGTAACAATGAAAATACATCCTGCATATCAGATATTTACATTACGATTCATAACAGTAGCAAAATTACAGTTATGAAGTAGCAACAAAAATAATTTTATGGTTGGGGGGGGTCACCACAACATGAGGAACTGTATTAAAGGGCCGCGGCATTAGGGAGGTTGAGAACCGCTGCTCTAGACCCTTCTGCTGTAACTGGCTGTCTCTGACACCGCTCAGGCAGGATTGGCACACTTTCCTTACTGACAGGTGGAGGTGGAAGTCCAAGTTTTCCACATCATCTCCACCCTCTGACCCGAGGGAAGGTGGGGGACACTGCTCTCGGTGGGGAGGAAAGTCCCGACCCCGTATTCAGTCTTTCCTTGACACCAGGCCAGTGGGTTACGGGAAGGGAAGGTCAGTTGCTTCCTTACAGACTGACAAGGATGAATCTAGACTCTTCACTGGCATGTGTGCCACCGTTGTTTTGCTCTCTTTGGCTGTAGTAAAGTGACTATTGTCCAACAGTTTTATGTATTGCGAAGCTTCCCTTTTCCTGGACCTTTAGCTCCTGGAGCTACAAGCTTCTTTGGTCAATACTCAAGAAGGAGCAAGTACATGTCTTGCCATTTTCAGCAAAAGTCCCGTGATTCTCTCTGATGGGGCCGCCATAGATCATGGGCCCATCCCTGAACCATCATTTTGGCTAGGGAGACAGGAACATTCTGATTGGCACGCCCCGAGATTAAACCCCGGATTAAGTCTCTTGGCTGAGAATGGGAGGAGGAAAGATGGTTCCCCAAAGGAAATGCAAGGTTTCAGTCCCAGAAAAGATGCTGGGCATGCACTCCAGATGTTCAAAGACCGAGGAAGAATCTTAACCTCAGGCCTAGATGGATAATCAGAGCCCCCAAGCCTGTTGCTAGGAGACAAACCGCAAGAGCCAGGTTCAGAATCAAGTTTCATGGCTGGGCAAGATTTCTAGCACTGGTTACTTGCATCCCGAGGAACCGAAATGGCAGCCCGCCAACTGGGATTTAAGGGAGTTGTGTCACCAGAGAAACCCCAAGCCTGGCAAACAGGGACCTCCAATTGCTCGGTTCTGAGAAAATTCCAACTCTATGCCAGCAGGAAGTGGGACATTTGAGCAGAACACCTCCCGAGAGGGGAATTCTCTTTAAACTCCGCTCAGGCCTGGCTGTGGAGGACACGGGACGAGACAAATCCGGGCAGCTGCCAAAATCAAGGGCAATCAGACTTACTAAGAGACACCTGCTTTCACTAAAGGGCAACGACTCTGCAGGTCCTGTCCTTCGGCCTGTGGTATCTTCCAGATTGTGACCATCGTCTGTTATTTTCCCTTCCCCGCTTATAAAAAATACATATGTTTAAAGATTTTTTAAATAAAAATAATGAGTGTTGTAACACCAAATAATGCAAAAAGTGATAAAGTGAAACCTTAGTCTGTGCTCACACCCGCCCCTATTGGGTCCACTCTGTCCCTGGGAGGGTTGGTTACACCTCTGAGTTAGGTACTTATCCTTCAGAGGTTTTCCTACACACATATTTAAACTGTGCACAAGAGTAAAATTGAAAAATCGGTCAGTTCCCCCCACCCCCATCAATTATGAGATCCATTCCCCAGAAGCAATAATTTTCAACCAGTTCTCTTTTTAGCCTTTCTGATAGCTCTTCCATAATGCCAGAAAGTATGCTAATATCTTTGTGCCTAATTCATCACGTTTAAACAGTATCTCCCGACTCCCGCAATGAAAGACAACGAATTTAGCTTGTTTTCACTGCTTCCCTTCTTTCCGTCATCCCTGCCAGTCACACGTTTCTGTATTCCTTCCATTCTTTACTTGTAGGGCTTTACATAATATGCTTAAACATCTATTCCCTGACTTCTCTTTGATTATTGCCTAGAGAAGAATGACTATTTTACTCTTGTACTTGAGTGATATTTGGGCTGGGTATAATTTCCCCTCAATATTAGTTAGGATTAAGTTTAACTGAAAATAAAAGACCAAAAATAACAGCGGTGCAAGCAAATTGAAGTTTATTTCATTCTCATGGAAATGACTGCAGGGGACCAGGCTCCTCTCAGTTTTCTACTCTGCGCCACGTAAGATGTGGCACTTGTCCTCATGGTTTAAGATGATGGCTGCATGGCCGAAACCGGTTTGGCTCAGTGGATAGAGCGTCAGCCTGCGGACTGAAAGGTCCCAGGTTCGATTCCAGTCAAGGGCATGTACCTGGGTTGTGGGCACATCCCCAGTGGGAGATGTGCAGGAGGCAGCTGATCGATGTTTCTCTCTCATCGATGTTTCTAACTCTCTATCCCTCTCCCTTCCTCTCTGTGAAAAATCAATAAAATATTTTTTTTTTTTTTAAATATGATGGCTGCATAGTGGCGGCAGCCTGGATGGAGGAAGGTGCAAAGAAGGAAGGGACGGCCGGAACTTAGTCATGTGGCCACACTTAGCTTCAAGGGAGGCTGGGGATGTAACCTTGATTCTGGATGGCTCTGCGTCTGGCTAACATCCCAAGGTTCTCTTACTAAGGAAGAATAAGGGCACAGACGCGGGGACAACCAGTGGTGTGGCCCAGTCCGCCACCCTTTGCAGGCTCTGCTCCACCTTCAGATTGCATCAGGGTGGCTGAAGAGATGTCTGATGACAATCTGGTTTTCATTCCTTTGTAGGCAATCTGTTCTTTCCCATGGAAGATTTGTTTTTAAATATATTTTTATTGATTTCAGAGAGGAAGGGAGAGGAAGAGAGAGATAGAAACATCAATGATGAGCGAGAATCATTGATCGGCTGCCTCCTGCACGCCCCCCACTGGGGATGGAGCCCATAACCCGGGCATGTGCCCTGACTGGGAATTGAACCCTGACCTCCTGGTTCATAGGTCATCTCCAATCAAGCAGGAGGCTTCCTTGGGATTAATACACACACGTGGGAAGGAGGTCCTCTTCATGCCAGGGTTGCTAGCTGAGATGATGCCGGCACAGGGCTGTGGGTGGCCAGCTCCCCTCAATGTGAAGAAAGCCTCTTTGCAGAGCAGAGCAAGGCAGGGATGAGCAGAGATAAGCCATGGGCAGAGATGGAGTTCTGGTGTCCTTGAGTCCTGACTAATAGAGAACTCATAGAAGTTTAATGAGACATTAATAGACTAAGCAAACCATCTCCAGTGCCCCTCTCCTTGACCTACCTTCCCTCTGAGCATGGCCAGGCACCTCCTCATCTATACTCTTAGGAGAGATTGACACCATCCCTTGCCTGCACTATGGTGTCAAGTCTGAACTCGCTCGCCTGGCAAGTGAGACCTTTGCAATCTGACCCCAACTCTCCAGTCTCCTGTCCTCTTCCCAGGCAGCCTCTGTGTCAGCCAGAAAAAAAACACACAAAAACACTCACAGTTCCCTGCACTTGCCCTGTTGTTTTCCGCTGCTGCCTCTCTGGAATGCTCTTCTTCCGCCACCCCTGTGCATCCCGGTCCACCCGCCAGGACCAGTCACCAGTGGCACCTCCTTCAAAGCCTTTCTGCCCAACTCAAGCAGAGGCCCGCCTCCGCCTCTGCAGTGGTCGCCGCCATTGTCCACCCGTCGCACTGAATTACAACTGTTTTGCTCAGCGGACCTTCCTCTGCTAGACAGTTCCTTAAGGTCAGAGAGCTGGTCTTCACCCACCTCTGTATCACGGTCTCCCAACACCCACAGGAGATTGTCAGCTAGCATGTGACGACTGAGCGGCGGGGGGTCTTAGGAAGAGGCTCATTTCCTGATCTGTGAAATGATGGAAAGGGATTCTTCTGACCCCCACACCCCCATGTTTCAGGTTTCAGAAGAGAGGCAAGTCTTATGATTGCTCACCGGGAGCCCCCCTATGGCGAGAGGGTGGAGAGTGAGAAGGCAGTGTGGATGCCACCTGATTGGGCTGTGCCTGCACTGGTGTCCGGCTCAGCTGGTGATGGGACCACATTGCCTTAGAGAACTCTGACTCTCCCTGAGATTTGCAAAGTTTTGAGCAGCCCTGCCCCCTCTCCCACTTTCCACCTCCCAGAAGTGATCGAAAGAAACAATAAGGTCAAAGAAAGGAGGTTCTTGGAAATCTCCTGACTCTCCATTCAGGTGGCAGGACAGATTCCTCCCCGGGAGGTACGGGGTGAGCTTGGGGGGAGTCAGAGAAGGGGTCTGGGGACAGTCTCTCTGTTGCATGCACACACATCCTCTGGCTGTGCCTCCGTTGCTGCATGAAGCTTCCCACACCAGTGAGAGGCAGCATGGCCGAGCGTCTGGAATCCAGACTGGCTGTGCGACCTGAGGCAAGTCACTTAACTTCTCTGTGCCATGATTTCTTCATCTCTACAGTAGGGATGATAATAGTACTTACCTCATAGGGTAGCTGTGAGGAATAAATGGGTTTGTATAAACCCATGTACACAAGTGCTATGTAAACGCTTGCTTAGACTATGTTAGAATTCCATGTGTTGAAATCCAATCTTGGATCCAAGAAGCCCTTTTGTACCTATGGAGGAGACCCCCTCAATGGCTTGTCAGTGGAGTGGGTGTTTGGGGGGCGGTAGTGGTGGAAATGATCATGGAACTTCTTGGAGGATAAAATATATATAGTGAAATGCCTCAAGTGTCCACCAGAGGGCACCCAACTTTCCCCAAAGAGCCCAGTCCATATGGAGAGCCTAGGGGACTCGCTGCCTTCATGTACTTCCACTTGGGTGTCTGTGTATCAACTGCCCGTCAGTCAGAACCAGACCGTAACTGTGTAATCATGGCTGAAGGAGCTGCTCAGCGTCTCCAAACTCAGGCTGTGTGCCCCCCAATAAACCCCACCTCTTCATCCTCAGAGACCCAGAGACCCCCAACCGTTAGCCCTGTGCTTGACCCTGCTACCCTGAGGACTGTCTGGATATTTGGGAAAGGGAGTGGGGCCAGGGCCACTCTTCCTGCGGCCAGTTCTGTGGGGGCCCAGGTGGGGCAGAAACACTCCCCCTTCACGCCACCCCCTCACAGAGGGAGCCCGGGTCAGAGGAAAGAGCGCTGGACTTGATAGGGGAGCCGAGTTCTCTGCCTGCCACCGTCCTCCCCGGTGGTCACCTACCTGTGTCTCAGTTTCCTCTCCTGTGAGTCGGGGAGAACAAGGCCGTGAGTGGCAGACGGGCTCCTGCAGGAGATGGGATCCCAGCTTAGAAAGCTGGAAGGACAGGGGTCCTGCCAGCTGCAGGTGGGAATCAAAAATTGTAGTTCCTACAATCGCCTGAAGGACAGTTTAGCTGGAGCAGGAACAGAGCTGTCCCCCAGCTCACAGGAATGTGTGTCCCTCCCCCAACATGGGCACCGGGGCTCTGCCTGCCCCCTGCCCCCTCTCTGCAGCCCTCCTCCCCCTTCACACCACCCCAGAGAGGACACGCCAGGGCTCCTCAATCTTGGCGGCCCTCTAGCACTTACAAGAACCTCCCTTCTCTGACCTTATTGTTACTAAGGGATGTGAGGAGGCTATCGGATGGTGGAAACCCTATAAATTAAAGGATTGAGGGTCAAGAAGTGGCTGGATTAGGGGAGGGGGGAGATGGGAGGGAAAGGTGTTGGGTGTGGGTGTTGGAGGCACAAGCCACTGCAGATAACATTTTGTGAAGGAGGGATTGAAGGTCTATGGAACCTTTCCAGGCTTAAATCATCTTTGTATTTATTTAATGAAATCATTCTGGCTTTTTCTTGCAATTAAAAACTTTACAATGAAATTAAGAAAATTATTAGTTGTTCCTAATCTATCACTCAGAGACATATATTGTGTCACCCAGATGTAGATTATGTATATGAATGACTGTATTTAAGTTTGTATCCTGTTTTTCAAAATTAACATTATAGGGAGATCATTTTCCCCATATCATCAAATAACTTATAAAAGCATGATTTATGAAGTCTGCATTGTATTTAATTGGGAGAGTAGATAAGAACTTATATAGCCAATTCTTTATGGATGAAAGGTTAGGTTGTCAATCTCTAAGTAGTTTCTAAATGATGCTTCAGCCAACATCCTTGCACATGAATCTATGCCAACATATGCTTGTTCTTTTAGGATAAGAACTAAGAGTGGAATCATTGAGTGAAAACACAAATAATTATTTCAAATTTATTTTAACTCTAAGAGATATCTCAGCTCCTTGTAAATATATATAAGCAATTCTAAAGGATACGCAAGAGAACACTGAAGTCCTCCCCGACTCTTTGTCCGACTCCTGCGAGCTGACACCATTCACACTTCAGTAAGGAAGGTTCAAGATTTCCCATCTGCACTGGCAGAGACACATACCCTCAGGCAGGGGTCCTCAAACTACAGCCTGTGGGCCACATGCAAATACAAATTTTGTATTTGTTCTTGTTTTCTTTTTTTACTTCAAAATAAGATATGTGCAGTGTGCATAGGAATTTGTTCATAGTTCTTTTTTTTAAACTATAGTCCGGCCCTCCAACGGTCTGAGGGACAGTGAACTGGCCCCCTGTTTAAAAAGTTTGAGGACCCCTGCCCTCAGGTGTATGTTTGTATATGATGGGGGAACAGCAGATCACAATGACAACCCTTTCTTCCTCTTTTTAAAAATCAAACAAATCATTGTAAGAAAAACACACATTCTTGGTAAAAACAACAGCAACAACTAATCAAATAACATTAGGAAAGAGAAACAGAGTCCGGACCCAGGGGCCTGAGTGCCTGTTCCTGCCTCCCACCGTCTCCATGTCTGCGTTGTGCTCACGGTGATGAAAGCCTGGCCCACCCCCTGTAAGGGCCCAGAGGAGAGGCCCTGAGACCCCTGGCGCTGCAATGCTGGAGGGGAGACCCCGAGTGGCTGGTGCAGATGGGGGAAGCTATCATCCCAGACCCCGAGTGGCTGGTGCAGATGGGGGGAAGCTATCATCCCAGACCGCACCATTATGGTCTGTGATTCTGGAAGGACAGGGGCTCCAAGGGCCTGGGGAATGTCTGGCCTCTTGGGTGGGACCGGAAGCAAAGACTTGCAGGTCCTCCGCCTGCCTGGAGGTCTGGCCTTAACAAGCCCAGCAAAGGGAAGGGCCTGCCCTGCCCGGCCATGGCTACCCCTGCCCCGGGCAGCTCTGCTGGACTGGGCTGCACTCCATGAAGCTGGGGAGGAAGGGACGGCTCTCCTCACGCCCTCCCATAGTGGTCCGAGGGCCCACAGGCTCCCTCCAGCCTCCGCAGGCGGACACTCCAACGCCAGCGTCTCCCCCAGCCCCCAGCTGAGAATTCCAGCAACGACCAGCCAGCTGAGAGAAGCCCGGGGCTTAGCCTGTGCGGGCAAAGGAAGGTCACAGGCCATTTAAGGTGACTCGGGAGTTGGAATGAGATCATGTGCAGGGCCCTGGGGAAGGGGCCCCCAGTGAAGGGGACCCCAGGCCCCCAGTGAGGCGGCCTCCAGGCCCCCAGTGAAGGGGACCCCAGGCCCCCAGTGAAGCAGCCTCCAGGCCCCCAGTGAAGGGGACCCCAGGCCCCCAGTGAAGGGGACCCCAGGCTATCAAACTCAAGGGACTGAGGAAGGAGACAGATGTCGGTCCGTCGGGTCAGCCGGGGCCACCCTGTGAGCTTCAGGTGCCAGTTCAGGGGGGCGCCCCTCCGACAGGTAAGCCTGGCTTCTGATGTTTCGGGGCATGAGCTCTAGCGGCCGGGGCCTCGCTCCCTGAGCCGGTCCCAAGGGCAGTGACCTTGGAAGCCCTCCCAGCCCGGCTGTGACCAGGACCTGACCTGTCTGTCCTTCAGGCCAGAAATCCTTCTGGAAGCCTCGGTGGAGTCACATCATCCACCTGTCCCAAGTGCCTCCTCCCCCCCCCCCCAGCCTGGCTCAGGATAGAGGCTCGGAAGCCTTCTGCCTCTGGGGTCACAGCGGGAGGGCATCGTCTGTGGCCTCGGGGGGAGCAGGGCCCTGCCACCGGGACTTGCATGCGGGTGAGAATGCAAAGCAGGTGACAACACAGGAAAATGACGAGTTCTGGGCGCGGGAAGAACGGGAGCTGGGAGTCGGGTGTCTTGATTTCTTCTGTAAAAGGAGGCAGTGGTGTGGCGACGTGGGCTGTTAGAAGGGCTAGAAACCTAAAGTCCTTAATTTCTAGTTGGTTCCCCAATATAAGATCGAGGGTCTTATTAGTTTTCGTGTAGATCTCATTAAGTTTATCGGCAGCTTCTAAACAGTTCTTGAGAGACCTTAAAAGTGTGGTTCTGAACTCTATTTCTTCCATTGACAATTTTGTCCTGTTTCTTTGTCTCCGCATTTTGTTATGCTTCCTTGGTGCACCCCCTAGTGGTCTTTGTTCGCAGTCTTATAGATAAATCTTTGTTGTAGCTAATTCCAGGGAGGGTTTGACCTCCAGGCCAAGTGGCTATGAGCATCAGCTGTGTCAGCAGTGAGAGAACTTCTGTCCTCTAGGGAGGTGCTAATCTAGCCTTTGCCTGAGGCTATCCGGCAAATGCCTCTGTGCAGGGCTTGGGCGGGGCGGGTCGCACAGGATCAACAGGGTGGGCCGGAGAGAGCAGTTATGGCGGCTCTCAGTCCTGTCCCCAGGGGCTCTGCCTCTCTGAGTCCCAGCACCCGCTGCAAAGCTCGGAGAGAAAGCTGCACTCGCTCTGACCGAAGCCAGACAGTCCCGCTTCTTCCGCCTGAGTCTGGGTCCCTAAAGACTCGCCCGGATCTGGTGCTCAGAGTCTGCGACTCCCTCCCGATTGAAAACGCCAACCGCGCCCTCCGCCGCCAGCCCGCTCCGCGCACTCCGCACCTCAGAATTTGACTTCAGCACCGCGCCTCCTCTGAGTGTCCGTATGTGTTTCTCTTTCCTCCTAGTTGTAGGACTTCCACTCAGCCAGCGTTCCTGTGGTTCTGGGTGATGTCCCTTCCGTTTTTTGGTTTCACTTTTGAAGTAGTTGTTCAAAGCAGCAAACTCCGGCGTTAACCTATGCCGCCATCTTGGTTCTCCCGATTCTCTCTAGAAACCTAAAGTCCTGAAGGTCCCTGAGCCCCGTGCCCTCCCTCCTGCGTCCCAGCTGGGTTTTCTCACCAGCGGTGACCAGCTCGGAGCCCTGCGGCCCCTGGGGAAGCAGGGGGCCTCCGCGCCGCTCGGGCAGAGGCAACCGAGGGCGGGCGTCTCTGGGCCTGGGCTCCGGCCCTCGGTCACCCGGCCAGCGGGAGGGAGCCCCGGGGCAGGCAGTGCGGCTCTGCCCCCCAAGGCCCTGCGCACATCCTGGGCCTCCCCGCGGGGGTGTGAGTGCAGAAGGCGATGCCTGGGGCCAGTGCCCGTTTGCGCCTCCTCGACCTTTCTCTTGGTCAGCCTGGGACATCCTGCCCTTTTAGAACGTTCTGGTCCATTTAGCCAGGTTTCTCCGTGTGTCTGAGGTGGGACTCCCCGCAGCTCCAGGACCCCTCACTGGGAAAGGGGGGTCAGACATGTGATACTCTCATGATCTTGTGTTCTGTCCACGGAGTGCCCAGCGCTGGGGCCGGCGAGAGATCCCTGCTGGTCAGAAAGAACTGGAACCTGCGCGGAGGGGTAGTGAGCAGCTGAGCCCAACACAGCCCAGAATTAGAAACCTGAAATCCTCAGTGCACCCAAACGAACATTCAAGAGGTGAGATAAAGAGGTTCGGATGTGTAAACCCTAAGAGAGGTTAACACCCACAGACTGGCCCTGAAAGAATAATTTGAAGATGAGCTCAGGAAAGATAATGCATTTTTAAAAAAAGAGAGAGAGAGAAAGACATGAGGTAAATAAAAAGTTGAGGGCAAAGAAATGAGTATCATGCCTTGGCCAGGTTGCTCAGTGGTTGGAGCGGCTTCCCATACACCAAAAGGTTTCGGGTTTGATCCCTGTTGGGCGCCTGCGGGAGGCAATGGATCAATGTTTCTCACACACTGATGTTTCTCTCTCTCTCTCTCTCTCTCTCTCTCTCTCTCTCTCTCTCTCTCTCTCTCTCTCTCAAAACAATAGCAAGCTGGAGAACACACCTCAGGTGATCTGTGTGGGAGTAGGCAATGGCCATGCTCTTGAGAGAGGATGACAGTAGCGGCTTGTTCAGCGCCGGCCACACTTTCTGTAAATCCATGCAATGGAACAGACGATGAATCTGTTAAGATAAATGACGTAGTCATGGATGTGTACTATATCTTTTTTGAACCTAGTAGTATATCTTGCATAGATGATAGATATCCAAGATATACTATTATGTGGAGAGTGGCTACAGTGTTTGGACAGGTTCAAGCCTCGGACTAATGAGAGGGCACAGTCCTCTCATGGCCACGTGCAAGTCCCAGCTGGAGGGCAGAGCCCTCCCAGCACCATGATAGCCAACAGCTATGGTTGTGCGCTTGAACCTGTGGTCCGAACACGTGGCCCCACGTGCCTGAGTGATGTGGGCTTGATAGAGTTCAGGTGCATGTAGTTGAGTAGGATCGAAACCCACGCCCTTACTTTGCCTCGTGGCATCTGGCTATAAAACAAAGACACGGCTTGTAGTCTGTGGCGCTGGCGCTGTCTCTCCATCAGAGAGGACAGTGTCCCACCCGGACCCAGCTTTCTTCTCTTGTCTGTCTTTTCTCCATCCTTCACCGCCCCCTCTCAGGGTCGCCGAACCTGGCTGAGCTGGCAGGCACAGAAGGCGCCCAGCGTGGGGCTGAGTGTGCCATGGCCGTGCCGGCTCACCACACTACTAGGTGCAAACAGAAACAAAATACATAAAAGGGAAGTTGCGGAAGAAAGTTCACAGAATGCTTGCTGTTTTAAGATATGTATTCATATGTGGTTTGGAAAATCATCTGGGTGATGTCACCAACCCAGGATTCAGCAACTGCACTCCCAGCCAAGTGAAAACACGCATTCACAAAAAGTTTGATAATCGTTCATTCTGGGGGGTGAGAGTTTAGGAGTTCGTTGTATGTCCTCCCCACATTGTCTGTTTTATATTTTCATAACAAAAATGAAAACCCTATACAACAAGTGGTTACATTAGGAAGATCATGAATAGCGAATGGAACCTGGAGATAAAATTTCTAGGGACATAATCACACATGATGCAAAAACTGCTTCTTCTCAAGTAGCAATCAGGTGGAAGTGCTTAGCTCCAGTAATGAAAACAAGAATAAAATACCAAAGCAGCAACTCGGATCAAATGGTTTCATAAAATGGGAGAGTGACAAAGCAGTATTTCCAAACTGTCTATATTATTTTATATAGTGTCATTTGCAATAGAAAAGTGTAGTAAGTTTAACAATTTACATATTTTCAATAGTAAGAAAAATGTGGGAGATGATAGACCAAAAACTTGCATTTCTTTGGGCGGCCCAAATCTTCCAGCACCAGGTAAACACAGCCTTAGGCTTAACTCTTTTGTCAAGATTCCTTTCAGTAATATGATTAATCTTCATTACCTTTTACCTTTTGGTGCATCTCAAGATACATGTGGCATATACTTAGGATTTAAAGTGTAATATTAGAAATAAATGAATCAAACACAAATTAAGACCCAAAACAATACCAATAATTTTCCATCTACCTGTGTTCCCTTTCCCTATCCAGCTCCCCTGGTCTCTCCCAGAATTTGCCATTATCCTGAGTTGTGAGTCTATTACTGTAATCCTTTGTTAAAAAATTTTAACTCCAATGTCCATATACTCTTATCCCAGGTACTATTTAGTTGTGCTTCATTTTGACTTTTGTAACTCTTTTCCAGGCTCCTTGGGATTCTAGTCTACTGGGCTCAAGACAGGATGTCTCTGACTTCATTTCCTCCAGGGTGAGGTGTGGGGAGAAGAGTTTGGACCCACAATTCTTGAGACTGGAAGCCAGAAAGTCACTGTAGCTAATTTCATAATTGGCATCAAATCTTTCCAACCTGTTTGGCAGGATGGTTTGTGAGTTGTCAGCACCCTGGACAGATCAGGGTCATCTCAAGCATTCTGCAACTTTTTTTATTTTTTAAATATATTTTTATTGACTTCAGAGAGGAAGAGAGAGGGAGAGATAGAAACATCAATGATGAGAAAAAATCATTGATTGGCTGCCTCCTGCACGCCCCCCCCCACTCCACCCCGGGGCACTGGGGATCGAGTCTGCAAACTGGGCATGTGCCCTTGATGGGAATTGAATCCAGGACCCTTCAGTCTGCAGGCCGATGCTCTACCCACTGAGAAAACTGGTTAGGGCAAGTGTTCTGCTGCTTTATAAAAATACAGAAGAAAATATTTTTATTTTCTTTCAGTGCTCACTCTAGAAATAACAAACTTTTAAGTCTATTTTTTAAATTGATTTTAGAGAGAGAGAGGAAAGGAGAGAGAGAGACATTGATTTGTTGTTCCACTTATGCATTCATTGGTTGATTCTTTTTTATATTTTAGGAACTTGTGGAGATATGAGGTATTTTTTTAAATATATTTTATTGATTTTTTACAGAGAGGAAGGAAGAGGGATAGAGAGTTAGAAACATCAATGAGAGAGAAACATGGATCAGCTGCCTCCTGCAGCACCCCCCCCCCCCGGGGATGTGCCCGCAACCAAGGTACATGCCCTTGACCGGAACCGAACCCGGGACCCTTCAGTCCGCAGGCCGACGCTCTATCCACTGAGCCAAACCGGTTACAGCATCATTGGTTGATTCTTGTATGTGCCCTGACGGGATCGAACCCAACCCGAACCTTGGCACCGTTGTACCAATTTACAATCCCACCAGCAATGCGTGAAAGACCTACTGATCTATACCTTTCCACTACTTCATGTTATCAGTCTTTTTAATTTTAGCCTTCAGACAGAAATAGATTTTGAGAATTAAGAAGGGAATATAAGTTACTAGGTTAATGAAAATAATTATGAGCAACACATATAATTATGTACTGATATTCTTGGAAATGTGGATGAAATGGGCAATTTTCTCAGAGTATAAATGACAAAAATCCACTAGAGAAGAAAGGAAAACAGTAATATTTTGATTAATATTGAAGAAATAACAAGTATTACCCAGGATGACAGACGGCAGATATGTGAGTGGATCTGCTGGGTTGGAGGGTCTGGAAGTGAGTGGTGAAGGTTGGTAATGACTGGATCCCAGGGACCACATCTTTGGTAAAACTTCTCAGAGCAGCCGAAACCGGTTTGGCTCAGTGGATAGAGCGTCGGCTTGCGGACTGAAAGGTCCCAGGTTCGATTCCGGTCAAGGGCATGTACCTGGGTTGCGGGCACATCACCAGCAGGAGATGTGCAGGAGGCAGCTGATCGATGTTTCTCTCTCATCGATGTTTCTAACTCTCTATCTCTCTCCCTTCTTCTCTGTAAAATATCAATAAAATATATTTAAAAAAAAAAAAAAAAAAAAAAACTTCTCAGAGCAAGAGCGTGTGCAGCCAGGCCTGACACCCACTGCATTAGGTCTAATCATTTCATGTTTAGTCATTTAGCCTAAAAAATCCGATGTAGACACTGCCTCAAGGATTTTTTTATTGCTGTGTTATGGTATATTTAAAAGGTTACACATCGAAACCGCCTCTTCTCCAGGGGGATGTTCTGCAGACTTTAAAAATCATGTTTGCCTGTTATTTTCTAATTTCCCAACAATGAACAATGCGTTATTTTTTAACGGGGGTGAAGGATGTAAAAACAAACAAACAGTGTTATGTTGTCCTTTTAAAAGAACTACAAGGAGAAACTGACAACCGGAAAGGGAACGTGGTCCCCACCTCCTCCCCGCGCACGGGGCCCTAAATCATCCCGCCCTCAGCATCCTGCCCCCCCCCCCCCCCCCCCCCCCCCCCCCGTCCTCGGCCCTTGGGCGCTCGGGCTGGGCCGTGCTGCCCCTCTCCACCCCCTCGGGCGGGGCCTCCTTTGCCAGACGTTCATCTCGGGACACGCCCTGTACCCGCTGAGATGGAGGGCGCGAGGGGTCGAGGCTGTGGGGAGAGGCCGTCCAGGGTCGGGGCGCCCTGGGGTGCCCGTGTCGGAGGGACCCGCATTCGTGTGCACGGCGCGCGGGGACTCCAGCAGCGCCCTGGGCGCGCTCCCGGCGCCGGGGCCACCGAGCCGTCCCTCCCGCATGCGGACGCGCCTTCCCACCAGCGGCGGACGCGGCCCCGGGCGCGGCGAGAAGAGTCTCTCCGGCCCGGCGGGGCCCCGCGCTCCCCGCGTCCCCGGTCCTCGGGCTCCGCCCCGCGGCCGCCCGGCGGGCTGCACCGGAGCCGCGGAACCGGGCGGCGCGGCTCTGCCCCGGGGCCCCAGCGCAGCCCGCAGTCCCGAAGCGACGCCCACCCCCCCATCCCGAGCCCCGAGCAGCGATGGGGACGCCGGGGGCAGGGACCCACATCTGCTGCCTCTACCTGTCTTTGCAGCCTGGCCTCCCGCCCTTCCAGAAGTTTCTGGCCCCTTGAGCCAGTTTCTCTGTGTGTCTGGGGTGGACGGGGCAGCCATGTCCCATAGTCCGAGGCTCCTGAACGGGGAGGAGGATCCATCCGCTGGCTGGGGTGGGGATGCAGTGTCCCCTCTCAGGGACTGCGGTGGGGAGGACCAGGAAGATGAGGGGTGCCGCCCCTTCTCCTGGACCAATGCCTGGGCCCCCCCATGTTTTGTGAAGGTGCTTTGTACCCTTTTCTTGGCTAAAGCGCTGGAAACTTAGCGCCCCGGCTGCGTCTGCACCCCCCGCTGCCCCCCCCCCCCTCCCTCCCTGTCCCTTTGAATGCCAGCTTTCCTGCCAGTCGTCACCCAGGAAAATCTGTTTTCACCACTTTAATGGCCGGGTGGTGTGGATCTTCGAAACCTGCTCCCTGACTGGTCCAGCGTTCTCACCCCTCTCGGTTGATTATAAAGACACACCCCCACCCCCCAAAGCCACTCTTCCTTCAGAAAACTCAGGGAGTTGGGGGTGATACCTATTTCCAGCCTTTTTACCCCTTGCAGACTAGGCGATCCCCTCAGCTATTCAATAGCTAAAATTTTAAACACACACAATCTCTCTCCCTCGCTCTCTCTCTCTCTCTCTCTCTCTCCCCCCCCCCCCTCTCTCTCTCTCTCTCTGAGGTGCTGTTTGGGGTTGGAGGGCCCACAGTAGGTGAGGTGAGAACTGAACTGCCCCTCCCTCCTCCCCCCCACCACCATTGTTGGGCTCCTCAAGCTCTGACCTTAGCCCCCCCAGGGAAGTAGGTCCCTGGCTTTACAAACAGGTGTGGCCCATCTCCTGCCTTTCCCAAGCCACCTGGAGAGAGATGTGGGGCCGCTAAGCCCACAGTCCTGCCCTTGCCCCAGGCCTGCCACATCCCCCAACCGGAGCCAGGAGTCCGGGTCTGTGCTCGGCCGCCCCAGGGCCCCTGGTGGGCAGTCCTCCTGTGTGTCCTCGGACTGGACTGAGCTGGGCTCAAGAATCAGGCTGTGGGCACCCTAATCAGAGGATGCGGGATGATCAAGGCCCGTTTGCCACACGCATGCGGGCAGGCGAGGACGCGGCAGTATTGCCAGGTGAGAGGCCCGTTGCCCTCTGCAGGGGAGGGCAGTGACCACCTGATTATGTTGATGGAGCCCGAGCGGCACCACCTGGCCGAGGCCACTTCTGTTGGAGCGTGTACATAAGTTGCCACTGACCAGCCAGTCTGGGGGCTGCGTTTGTGCGGCTGCCTTCTTCTTTGATGGCCCCTGTGGTAGCAATGGCTACTGGCCTACAGTTAGTCTCTCCTATGCATGCCTATGGCTTCTCATGTCTCCATCTAATACCCGGCGTCCAAGGAGCTGTGCTCCCAACAAGGGCCCACCTGCCCAGCTGGTGTGGCTCAGTGGTTGAGCGTTGACCTATGAACCAGGAGGTCACAGTTCAATTCCCGATCTGGTTATGGACTCGATCCCCACTATGGGGCGTGCAGCAGGCAGCTGATCAATGATTCTCATCATCGATATTTTTCTCTCTCTCTCTCTCTCTCTCTCTCTCTCCCTTCCTCTCTGAAATCAATAAAATATATTTTAAAAAAATAGGGCTCACTATTCCTGCCTCAGACTAGACTTGAGCACGCACCACCCCCTCCCACCTCCCAGTGGCTGGGCGGTGGCCACCACCCACCCACAGCTGCTTGGGGCCCTTCACACTCTGTCTACAGAGCAGTGACCCACCCTCCCCCACCACTGACCAGGTGGGAGGGTTTCTCAGAGGTCATCGGCCCTCCAGCAGGAAAGCCCCTCACAGCTGGGCCCCGGCAAGAGCAAAACCAATCTGACCATTTCCCGCTGTTGCGTTGGCGCCGGGCTGGGGGTCGATGCTGGTCTGGATGGCACAAGCCACAGGGGGCTAGCTCCTGGGGGCAGAGGTGTGGCTAGTCTGCCATCGCTGTTTGGAACAGAGCTGTGCAATTCTGTCCGCTTGGCACCCTAATTCTTAAAATATGTGGAAGTTGACCCCAGGCTGGTGGGTCAGGCTCTGTGTTGTTCTGAGCGGAAAGAAGCGTGGGGGGAGGGGTGCGGGGGAGGAGTGGAGGAAAACTGAGCACCTTTTTTCTAAAAAAAACCCTGAATGTGTGCAGGCTCTGGCTTTGCTGGGATGGGTGGGGGTTCTTTCTGGTACGTAGTGTCAGGGCAAGTGTGTGGAGAGCGGCTACAGCGTTTGGACAGGTTCAAGCCTCGGACTAATGAGAGGGCACAGTCCTCTCATGGCCACGTGCAAGTCCCAGCTGGAGGGCAGAGCCCTCCCAGCACCATGATAGCCAACAGCTATGGTTGTGCGCTTGAACCTGTGGTCCGAACACGTGGCCCCACGTGCCTGAGTGATGTGGGCTTGATAGAGTTCAGGTGCATGTAATTGAGTAGGATCGAAACCCACGAGAATGTTGTAACCACGCCCTTACTGTGCCTCGTGGAATCTGGCTATAAAATAGAGACGGCTTGGAGTCCGTGGCTCTGTCTCTCTCCATCAGAGAGGGCAGCGTCCCACCCGGACCCAGCTTTCTTCTCTTGTCTGTCTTTTCTCAGTCCGTCACCGCCCCCTCTCAGGGTCACCCTTGGCCGTGCTGGCGCGGCATAGGTTCTGACTTTAACACTCTGGAAACTGTGGAAAGGTGGCCCTCTACCCCGCCCCAGGGCTGGGAGGGGAAGAAAAGGACTAGGATTGGAAGGACCTGGTAACTCAGGAGACCCCTCTGTTCTTGCCAAACCCCAGAGAAAGCACAGCTTGCTCTAAGGACATCATCAAACCAGAGCAGGGCCTGGGGCCTGCTGCTGCCGTGGCGTGGGGTCCGGGGCTGAGACAGCTAATGAATCCAGGAGCCTGGGCCCCTCCAGTCTCCTCTAAGATACAACGGAGGCCAGATGTAGGAACGAAGAGTCTGAACAGAGAGATAAAGCACTTGACCAAGACCACATCGTCTTGAAATAGCGGCTGGGCTCAGCCTAGGTGGTGGGGGAGTGGGAGAAACCGCAGCTTGCCCTGTTCGCCAGTCCCTTCTCGTCTCGTCCCTCCCACCTCTCCTCGAACACACACGAATCTGGGGGGTGGAGGTGGAGGCACAGACCTGACCCAGGATGCGGGGTTTGGGGGTCAGCACTCTAGGCCAGAGGGCGACAGGGACCAGAGTTTTCTGCTGGTTGAGTTTTGACTTTTCCTTTAGGCACTCCGAAGCAATAGATATGTTTGAAGCAGTACAAGGTATCATTTTTCTCTTTTAAAATCTCACCCTGAGCCCTAGCTGGTTTGGCTCAGTGGATAGAGCATCGGCCTATGGACTGAAGGGTCCCGGGTTCGATGCCAGTCAAGGGCACATGCCTGGGTTGCGGGCTTGACCCCCAGTAGGGGACGTGCAGGAGGCAGCCGATTGATGATTCTCATCATTCATGTTTCTATCTCTCCCTCTCCCTTCTTTTCTGAAATCAATAAAAATATTTTTTTAAAAAACAACCTCACCCTGAAAGCCAGCATTGCAATGGGGATGACCGGGGCTCCGAGGCTACCGCAATAGTAACCTCCGGAATGAGGCCCAGAAATCAGGATTTAAAAAAGATTCCCAGGTGATTCTCATGTGCAGCCCAGGTTGAGACCCACTGGCCTAGAGCAGCGGTTCTCAACCTGTGGGTCGCGACCCCTTTGGCGGTCGAACGACCCTTTCACAGGGGTCGCCTAAGACCATCCTGCAGATCAAATATTTACATGACGATTCATAACAGTAGCAACATGACAGTGATGAAGTAGCAACGAAAATAATGTTATGGTTGGGTCACAACATGAGGAGCTGTATTAAAGGGCCAGAAGGTTGAGAACCACTGTCCTGGAGGGACTAGAAGCAGCACACGCAGGCTGTGCGGATTAAGGGAAAGAGACAACGTCCACCTTTCAGCCCAGGTGCGCAGGCAGCTGTGGGCCTTTGCTGAGCTGGAGCGTGTGTTTAAGTGAATGGTCACAGGCCGAAGTTTGGGACAGTCTTTATTGAGCTTGGAATGCAGTTCACCTTGGTGAGAGGCAGACTGTGGAAATGAGCAGCGACAGTGGCGGACGCCCAGGTCTGGGCCGCATCGGGGATCCTGCTCGCCTGCAAGCAGTTCTCAGGCACACGCACACGCACGCACACCCTCACACACTCACTCACACCGGTGGCTGGGAGCAGGGAGCCCTGCCTGCTCCGCCTGCTCCCACCCCTTGGAGAGGCCTCGCCTGGCTGGGGTGGGGGGAGTCCTGAAGGAAACCACTTGAGCCCAGGGCGGAAGGAGCTGGGAGCGGCAGGTGTTCTGCAGTCTGGGAGAAGGGGATCCAGGAGGATGAGAGAGATGGCGAAGGACCGAGCAAGGGGAGCCCGCGGGGCCAGGGCACGGGAGATGCTGGAGAGGGGCTTGGGAGGGACGGGGTGGAAGAAGATGTCAGGTGTGTCCCCTCCTTCACTCACCCCAACCACACAGCTGGGGCCAGAGCCCTGGGCATAGAAAGCCTGGGGAGCATCCAGGGGTCCCCTGTGTCCTAGGAAGGCACCGAAACAGGGGAAAGGTCCTGGAGAGCCTAGAGTCTCCCCCAAGTCCCCCAGCAGGGAAGGAAGGGGGTGACAGAGCAAGAAGCGTCTTACATGCCGGTTATGGGGGCAACGAGCCTGGGGAAGCACGAACCCTGTTCTCACCCAAACACGGGATGGGCGACGGGCAGCCCCTCTGGCCGGCAGAGGGGAGCGGGCCAGAGCCGGGGGGGGGGGGCGGGGGGGTCTGGGCGGGGAGCCTGGCCTCGCCCGTGTGTCCGTGGTGGGAATGGGGGCGGGAGGGAGGAGATGAGCCTCCCGCCCCCAGGGCCCGGGCTACCAGAGCACGGCCCCGTCGAGGTTCCCGTAGCCCGGCTCGGCCCGCAGCCGCCAGTACGTGTTGTTGGTCACCCACCACTCCTTTCCGCTGCCGTCTGTCTGCCGCCTGGGGGACGAGAGCCGGGGAACGGGAAGAGTGAGCGTCCAGGATGAAGGCGGGCTGGAGACGCTGCCTCTCAAAGCGGGAAGGGGCCAGAGGGAGGACGGGGAGCCTCGACCGCAGGGCGAGGGCCCAGGACCTGAAGAAGCGAGCCTGGTGGACGATATTGTTCTCCTCCATCACCCTGCGTCTGTCTCGCTGAAGCTGCTCGATCCTCCTCTTCTGGGCCTCGGCGGCCTGGATGTTCCCCTCCTCCAGGTACCTGAGCATCCAGACCGCCGTCAGCGGAACGGTTCCTCCGGGCCCCCAACCCCGAGGCCCCGAGGCAGCGGAGGGAAGGGACGCAGCCCCAGCTCTCCTCGGAGACCCGCGTGGGGGAGCGAGGAGCCTGCCTGGCACTGACCTCTGGTCGGGCCGGAGCCGAGTGTCGGTGGAAGGCAGTGACCGTTTCAGCTCTGCCGTCAGCTCATTCAGCTCCAAGGCAAACTGGGTGAAGCCGAAGTTTCGCTCATGGTCTGGGGGCATGGAGTCTGGGGGGAAGGCAGGGGCTGGGGCAGGTGGACTTCCATAGCTGCCCTCACCCTGCCCAGTCCTCCCCCATCGCCCCACTTACTGGGTTTCCAGATGCACTGACCACCAGGCAGGGGTCCCCGGTACAGCCCCTCGTTCCACTTCCCAAAGAGCCGGTGGAGGACGCGGCCGCTCCGGCTGAACACGGCGCCCTGCACCTCGTGGATGTTGGAGCTCCAGTACTTGGCCTGGGTGGGGTGGGGTGGGGTGGGGGCGGGTGGCTTAGGGAGGTGTTCCCTCCACGTCCCCCAGCGTGAGCCGCGGGGGGCGGCCCGGAGGGGCAGGGGCGCGTGCCCACCTTGCAGAAGGTGATCTTGCAGTGACAGGAGCTGTCCTTCGTGTTCCGGATGAGGACCTCCCCATAGTGCTCGATCCAGCGCTGGCCACTCAGGATGTTGTGAATGCAGGACGTCACCTTGTTCCACTCAAAGTGGTCCCCAAACCTGAGGGAGACGGAGCACGGGAGGGCAGCGGGCCGGCCCTGAGCCGGCGCCCCGGCTCTGTGCGGGGAGGTCACATGGGTCTCTGCAAGAAACCCTGGGGTCCTGGCTCTGACTCTGCCGTGAAGGGTGACTTACTTACAAAGCAGAGCGGCCTTCCCAGAAAATATTCAACTAACACATCTCCACTCATTAAGCTCCTGTGCCTAAGTCAAGCATGTCAAAGTCGTGGTTGGTGGGCCACAAAACAAGGCATGCGGCCCCCCCCAGCCGTGAGTTTGACATGCTTGGTCATAGAGATTTAAAAAAAAAGACACGGGCTGTGCCCTTGGATGCCAGGGACAGTGGTGGTTCTGTTCTATTACCCCGTTTACCCCCCCCCCCCACTTCTATCAGTTACTCATTACTCTTACTTTATTTAAATATATATATGTTATTTCAGAGAGGAAGGGAGAGGGAGAGATAGAAACAGACCAAGCCCGCAACCAGGACATGTGCCCCGACCGGGAATCGAACCGTGACTTCCTGCCAGGCTACTCTTACTTTATAGAAGAGGGAGCTCGAGGCTCAGAGGCGTCGAGTCCTGTCTGCCACTTGCATAACGACTAAGTGGAGAACCAGGACTCTCAGCCAGGACTTCTGACCCCGAAGCCAGGCTCTCCCTCCCGCTCTGACACTGGCCTCTGGCTGACTCCTGGCTGCAGGCCCCACCTGTAAAATGGGCGGGATGAGGATGTTTCAAATGTGGTTTGTGACCAGTTCTGAGCTCATTTAGGTGTGCGTGTGTGTGCGTGTGTGTGTGTGTGCTCTGCATTTCTTACTGTGAGTCATGGTAAAAAAAGTGTGAAAGCCACTGCATCAGATGACGGCGATGAGCCCTCCCAGCTCTCCCAAGCTCAACTGCCTCCCCGTTCTCTGTTGGAAACTGCTGCAAATACAGGGGCAAAACGCACAGTCACCGGCCCACCCCAGGCAGCTTCAGGCCAGACCTTTCCATCCAGCGGGCGGAGGATGGCCTGTGGCTGGGCCTGTGGCTGGGAACACTCACCTGGGCAGACTCACGTTCACTGTCCCCACAGGCACAATCTCCAGGGATTTCCCCCAGAACTTGTTCTTCCATTTCATGTCTGGAGTTGGGTTGGGGAGGGAGAGGGACAGCAATGAGAAGACCAGAGTGTCCCAGCCCCTCCCCCATCCGCCCTGCACCCTCCCCCCCAGGTCCACCCTCCCATGCCCCCTCCTCACCTTGCCAGAAAACGAAGTTCTCAGACTCTGCATGGCACGCCGAGATGGGGGGGTGGTGGGAGACCTTGGGGAGCAAGGAGTTCTCTTGAGGCTGCCCTTGAGGCCCCCAAAAGTCCCTTGCCCCCCACCTCCCACTCCCCTGTGAACCAGAAGATCAGTCAGTTCCAGGTCTCTTTCCCGGTGATCCTTGACCACCACCCAAATTCCATCATTTTCTCTTCGTCCATGAGGCCCCTACGTTCTCCCTTCTCCCTCGCTCCCCGCTGGAGTCCTCTCACCACCCTGTCTATGGTGCCCTCCAGAACCCCTGCTGAGGCCTATAAACTTCTTCCGCAGGGACAGGTGGGGACTCCACGGTGCCCTGCTGACAGCCAACCCTCCCAGGAGGACCCCTCCCTCCCCTTCTCCCCAACGCTGATGTCATCCTGCAGCCTCCACACTACCTGGAGAACCCTGACCTGTGCCCACACCTGGACCCTTGGACTCCGGTAGCCCCAGCCCGCTGTCCTGCCTCTCTGCCCATCCCTGTCACCTGGAGCTCCTGCCAAGACTCCCGGCCGCTCTGCTCTGTTGTGGCCTGTCAGCCAGGGCTTCCCCTCCTTCCCACGCAGCTGCGACTCCCCCACGACTCCCAGGCCGCTCACCTGACCACTGCGGCCACTCGCCACAATCCCAGCACCTGCAGACCCCTCGGTGCAGCCCGGCTCCCTGCTCTCTAGACCCCCACCCCTGTGTGTCACACAGCCCAGCTGTGCAACCTCAAATCCTACAGCGCGTCTGCACCGGGGGCCTCAGCATCACCCCGTCCTCTGAGGGCCTCCACCCAAGCCTCCCCTTCAAGCCACATTCACCCCATAATCAGAGGGAGAACACAGCAGGCGACTCCTTCCACCAATTTACGGGCTCCCACCCCGACCCTCTGCCAGGCCAGGGCCCCTCTCCTCCTCACGCTGCCTCCCGCCCCTCCCTGCGGGCCCCCCACTCCGCCCATCGCCCCTCCCTCTGCACGGCAGTCTTTCCCTCTGTATCTCTCTTTTTCTCCAAATAGAACTTTGTCCTATTTCTCCCACCTGAGGCAAGAGTAACCCTGGCCTCTCTAGTCAGGCGCACCTTGGCCCGCGCCGGCGGAAAGCGAGCGCAGGCCGCAGCTCCCCGCGGAGGGCCTAGGCGGGGGTCACTTTCCGCCGTACACACGGTTGGGCTGTGGGAGCTCGTCACCATGTTTTCAAAAACACTTAAAATCTAAACAAACACACAAAATTGCCTCAACCCGTTATCTCCCGCTCTGGCTGCCACCGTCTTTCCTTCCTCTTTTCCCTCATGGTAAAATGTTTCTGAAATAAGCCTGCACTTCTCTCTCCCTTTTACTTCCACTTTACACTCACTGTAACCCAGCCGCACCCCCAACCTGTGTCTGAGATCTCCCTCACCAGGAAGCTAATGACACCCCCCAAGCCCCGTGGCCACCCCCTGCACCTCAGGGCTCCTCCCCCTTTCCCCCCACACTCCTCCCAGACCCTTTCTGGCAGCAGTCGGGGACTTCGCCTGCCATCTAAGGGGTGACTTTTCTGAGGACCTCCAAGCCCAGATGCCCCAGGGCCTACGGGACGCCTCCCCTTGGAAGTCAAGCCCCGTGGACAGGAGTCTCCCTAATTCAGTTACCTCCCTCCCATTCGCTCCATCTCGCTAACTGGCAACGCCACACACACACACACACCAAATGCCCCAATCCGAATTCCAGCCCAGACCCCCTCAGACTTCTCCCTCTCATCAGCTGCCTTCCCTGTTCCCCATTCGTAAGAACATCCTGTTGACCGCTGAGTCCTGTCAAGGGCAAGACATAAACAGCTCTTAGCCCCCCCACCCTGGCCACCCAATCCAGCTGCCGTGGCCTAAGTGCAGGTCCTCATCAGCTCCAGGGAAAGGGCCGACATGCCCTCCTAATGGCGGCTCTGACCGTACACCTCTGCCTGGATGCTCTTGACAAAGCGTAATTCTGAGCACGTCATCCTACCACTTAAAACCCTCCCCATAGCCTTCAGGACTTAGAAACAGCCAAGCCCTCCTTACCTTCACCACCGACAGGGCTCCTTGGGTCTGGCCCGCCTTGTCTCCCAGCCCCGTCCCTCACGCCTCCTAAACGTGCTCCATCTGTTTCTCTGCTGTCTGGCAAATCCCGTCCTACCCACTCCCATGTACTCCTGGTGAACTCCAATTCATCCTTCCAGACGTAGCTCAAGATCACCCCCTAGAGTCGGGGTGGGGAACCTTTTTTCTGCCAAAGGCCGTCTGGATATTTCTAGCATCACTCGCTTAATATAATTCACTTAATATAAATTATGTTGCTATGAAAAAGGCTCCTAGATTTATTGAATTTCAAGCCCCGCCTGTGGTTGCCTTGGCAGGGCCAGACCAAATGATTTTGCGGGCCTTATACCTCCCGCGGGCCAGACGTTCCCCACCCCTGCCCTAGAGCCTGCCTTCCCAGGCAGGGGTGCCGAGTAACCTCCTGTGAGCTCCCACGATCCCCGCTCTGGAGTGTGGCACAGTAGCCCCTTGTTTCAGTCCGTCTCCCACACTCAGTGGGGGCTCCTTCGAGCAGAGCCTCTGTACCGCCATCACGTGGCCCAGTGGCTGGCACCGAGCCCGCTGCCCCTGCCCTCTCCCAGGCCCTGGCCCCTCTGAAGCTCAGGTGCTTCCTGCCCCGACCCCGTGAGGACAGCCCCCTTCTCCCGGGGCGCACACCTGCTCACTGATGAAGCGGAACCCTCGGTCGGGCCGCTCGCACTCGTAGGTCTCCCCCAGGACGGGGTTGAAGGGCTTGCAGCCTGCTCGGTGGTACGTGGAGGAGTAGGCAGAGACGGCAAAGGCGGCGATGTACACCTGCAGGGGGAGGGCGGGGAGAACGCCGCTGGGTGGTGGGATCGGAGCAAGGGCTGGGTCCTGGGGTGGAGCTTCGGCAGCAAGAGGACAGCGCAGCCAGGGTTCCTGGGAGGCAGGGGCCCGCGGGTGGGGAAGAGGCAGCCTGGCGGGCCAGGGGCGGGTGGGGCCGGTACCATGCGCTCGCAGGGGTCGGCGATGCGGCTGGCCTGGTCCAGGAGGCTGCTGTACTCGAGCTCCTCGCAGAGCCGCTGCAGGGTGTTGAGCGGCTCATTGAGCTGCACGGGCATCGACACCTTGGACAGGTCCTTGCCGATGTTGTTACGCAGAATGTTCCACAGGCTCACGTCGACCCCGGGCCCACTGGCCGCCGGCAGGCAGCGGCGACGGGGTGGCCCCAGAGCTCTCCCTGGAACACACACCCCTGGGGCCCATCCCAGCATGTCACTCTGGCACCCAGACAGGGCAGGCCCACAGCCCGGCCCCCAGCCCACTGCCTCCCACCCCAAGTCCCAGCCTGGACTCACTAGCGGGGCAGGGCGGCTGGGAATCTAATTCTTTTTTTAAAAAATTTTTATGTATTTTTATTGATTTCAGAGAGGAAGGGAGAGGATAATAGAAACATCAATGATGAGAATCATCAATCAGCCGCCCCCCGCACGCTCCCCCACCAGGGATCGAGCCCACAATCCAGGCATGCGCCCCCGACCAGAACCAAACCTGGGACCCCTCTGTCCGCAGGTCGACGCAGGATCTAATTCTTGACATGCTCTGGGGGGACCCTGTACCCCAGAAACCCTTTCTGAGTCCCCACCCCTGCCTTCTGTTCCTTTCATAAACGTAGAAACTGACGTCAGGATGTAGATGATTCAGCCCATTTCACAGATGAGGACACAGGCTCCAGCAAGTCCAAAGCCTCACTGCTGAGAAGTGGCAACGTGGGGTCTTCTCCGCCTCTACAGGCCCCACCTGACCCTTTTCAGAAAACTAGAATGGAGACTCGCCCAGACCCGAGCCTGTCCCACCTCTGGAGCCACTCCTGGAACATTCCAGAGCTTATGGCTTAGCCTTCCTCGCCTCCTGGGTCACCTCTGGAGCCAGCACCCAAAGATACCAGTCACCCCAAGGGACTGCCTCCCCAAGGGGCCTGGGCTGTGGCCACCTCCGCCCCTCCCTCCCAGACACCTGGCGGGCACCTTTCTGATAGCGCTCAGCTCCCCTGAGGTCCAGCACCTCCTCGGACAGGCTGGTGGTGATCTCACTGACGCTCGACTCCTCCTCTGAGCCCTGGGCCGGGACAGATGACAGGCCGGGCAGACTGGGCCTCCCCCGGGCAGCTGGGCAGTGCCCAGGGCCTGGCAAGACTCTGCCCAGCTAGCCCTTTGGTGGGAAGGGGAAGAGAATATATTTGGGGAGGTCTGAGCCCTAAGACACTGCCCCGAAGGCCTGGCATACCTGAGGGAGGGCCTGGCCATATGAGCAGGCGGGAGGTTGGGGGTTGGGGGGCGGGGAGAAACTCAGGGACTTGGCAAGACACAAAGGGAGTGGAAACTGGGATCACTAAGATTCGAGGGTGTAGGGTGGGGGTCGAGGGAGCCCCGGGTCTGAAATAGGGTCACAAGAAGATGGCTGGGGTGGAGCTGAGGCAGCAATTTCAGGGGAACCCAATGGGGATAAAGTGCGTCAAACTGGACGAAGGTCCCAGCAGAGATCGGTGATCAGGGCCACTCAAACCCAGCAGGGCTGTCCGTGTTCCCAGAATAGCAGAAAGGACTGGGCTCCGTAGGTTCTAGTGTCTCTGCATCCCACCCCTCTACCCGCAGGCCCCCAGCTCCGCCTGCTGGCTTCCCGCCTCCCTCACCTCGTTCTCAGAAGAGCTGGCGGAGAGAAGCACCTCGCAGGCATCGAAGAACTCCGTGTGGGAATCCGCGAGGGACAGGACGCTGCTCTGGGATAGCTGGGGCGTCAGCTCTCGCCCCTTCATGTACAGAGCTTCTTGCTGTGGGGGCGGGACGGAGGTCAGCCGGCCGGGAGAGGCAGGCAGGGCCCCCCAGCCTGCCAGCTCCCCTCGGAGGGAAGCATAACCGGGACTGAGCAGGAGAAGACGGGGCGAGCGTAGTGGAGTGAACCCCAGCCTGGGGGTACGGAGACACGGGTCCCACAATAACCGTTCACGCTTCCTGGGCACCGGCTCTGAGCCCGGCTCCAGGCCTTTGTGTCTATGAACTCCATCAGTCCTGACACGCACCCTCTGAGGTTAAGTGTCCTTATTGCCCCCACTTTGCAGACTATAACACTGAGGCTCAGGGTCTCAAAGTTGGCAGGCAGAGGAGCCAAATTCAAACCCAAGGAGACCCCGGAGTCTTTGCTCGGAACGCCTAACTCCCAGCTCACTGGTCCACAGGGGGAGAGCGTGGGCCCCTCAATGGGACTCTTGGAGCCTCCGTTTCCTCATCTATGGCTGGAGGGAAGGAATCGCCGCCTCACAGGCCTCTGAGTTAAATGAAAGCATTCTGCACACTGTTAAGTGATGGCCAAGAGGCGGCTGCTGCCAGTGTTTTACGGGAAAGGGTGGGAGCTAGGATTTCTGGGCCGTGGCAGGTCTGAAATCCAGCCGTGCCTTCATCCTGCTAGAACAGAGGGCCCAGGAGAAACGGTCCCCATCGGCCACCCGGCTCCTACCTCCTCGGGGTTGAGGGAGCTAAAGGAGTCCGCCGTGGTGTCCGAGGAGATGGACAGTGAATGGAGGCGCCTCGGGCCAGCGGAGGCCTCGGAGATCTGCAGGGAGAGGGTGAGGAGACAGGGTCCCAGGAGGATACGGCCTCTGCCTCGTGCCCTCCAGGCCCAGATCTGTGACCACCCCAGGCCCGCAGACCTCAGGCTCGAGCCCCCTCCCCGCCACCGGTCACCCTGTCCCCAAGCCTCACCCCCATTCTGGACAGCTCGGAGCCCTGGTGCAGATCCCTCAGGTGGTCCCGTTCAGCGGTGAGGGCGGCCAGGACACTGCTGAGGGAGCTGTGCACTGTGAGGGCAGGGGCAGGCCGTCAGAGCCTCCTCCTCGCCCCCTGCTCCTACCACCCTCCAGCGCACACTCACCCTTTTGGGCCAGGGCCCAGAAACTGCGCTGCAGGTGGGCATAGTCTGGGGGTGGCAGCCCCCGGGGTCCTGAGTGGTCCCGGGACTCCAGGTACCGAGATAGGTTGGGAACAGAGCCATGGAGACGACCCACCTGTGGGGGAAGGAGAGGGGCTGAAGGGGGTGGCGTCCTTCGGAGCGTCCCACCCGGGAACTGGGGTCTACACCCCCCTCACCCGCCCAATGGTGTCGTCCTTGGCGAAGCTCTGTGTGCACCACATGCGGCTGGTCCGTTTGCCCTTCTTGGGTCTCTCCGTCGTCACCGAGGCCTAGCAAGTCAACGTGAGGGAGGTTTCCCTCTCAGGGTGGGGAGGGGGGCAGCCGCCATCAGAGCCGGGAGAGAGGCAGGGGGCCGTGGAGGAGGGACAGGGAAAGCGACCTCCCAGAGAAAGGAGCCGGCGCCCTGGCAGACGGGAGGAAGAGTCGCTCCAAAGGGACAGAGGACAGCCCCGAGGCAGCTGGTCATAGGAAGAGAGTAAGGGGGCTGGTGCGTGCCTCTCTGAAAACAGCAGTGACCTAAGGGGGCTGGGGACCTGTCCCGGGAAGTGATGGGATGGACATGGCCAGCAGGCGAGAGCCCCCCCCCAGCCCCCCCGTAGAAACCTGCACCCTCCCTCCCCTGGACCTCACCTGGTGCGTGGGGATCACAGGGGCCGAGGGGATGCGGTGCAGGGACTCCAGGCTCTGGAGGAGTCGGTGTAGTTCCTGCAGCTTCCCCTGACACTCCGAGAGCTCTGCGGGAAGAATGAATGAGGAAGTCCTCCCGACACTGGCCGGGTACCCCAGAGTCTGTCCCCCAGCTTTCCTTCCTCCTCCCCCGGCAGCCAGGGAAATCCTGAGAGTCTTCCTCCCCCTGACCCCGAATCATGAGCCCACAGAAGCTCCCGGTTCCCACCCTTGGTCTGGCCCCACCCTGGATTCCCCGGGAAAGCGGCACCCAATCCCCACGGTCCCACATCACACCCTCCCTCTGCTGCCTCACGCTCTCTCCGGCCTCACTTGGTTTGCACTCCCCTCTCCCGGGCCAACCTCACAGCCCCACTCCCTGCATTGGCACCTGCATCTTCTCTCTCATGAGGCCTGGCCCTGTGTCCTGCCTGCCCCTGAGCCAGGAGCCCCACCACCCTCTGTAGGACTGGGACTCCCCGGACAGGGCCTGAGGAGACCCAGTCAGCTTGGAGGCACAGGCTGTCTCCCCCATCAGACTGGGGCTCCCTGAGGCACGAGGATAACATTTTAACATTTCTCCTTCTTGTGGCTGCTGATGCCATGTAAACATGACAGGGGCCCCTCACCGTGAGAGCAGCGGTCTAGGCCATCACTGCCCCTCAACCAGGAGGACACCTTCTCCCGAGGTCCAACCCCAGGCAGAGCTGAGGCACTGACCACTGTGGGAAGCTGGGCACCGGGAACCTGTGGGGTGAGTCAAGGGTCAGGAAGGATGGTGCCCACCGCCCTGGGTCCCACTGTTCCCTGAGGCTGCCACCTCTGAATCCCCGCGGCTCCTGCCCCAGGGCCCACCTTACCTTCCGGTGAGAGTTGCTGGGCAGCGGGCCACGGGGCATGTCCAGGCGCTGGGCCAGGCGATGGGCACGCAGCTGGGCTACCCAGCTCTGGAACAGGTCCTGGGATTTGATCTGCAGACGTGATGGGAGGGGGAGGGACACATGAAAGGAGGAGTGCTTTCCAGGGCAGGAAGTTGGGGCTCTGGTCCCCAGGCAAGCAGGCTCTCTCGCTTTATGTCCAGCTTCTGCAAAGGCCCCCGGCAGGAGATGGAACCCAGCTTCCCCAGTGTCCGAGCTCTGAGCTCTGTTTGTTCTTCTAACAACCAGCAGGGGCGGTTTGCCATTGGCTATTGGACACGATGGGAGCTCCCTTCTTATCAAACTCAGGGACGGACCCTCAGCCCCTGTCCCCCTCTCCTGGGGGCCCCAGTGCCTCTGCCAGGCTGGGGACCAAGCCACCAACGGGCTCCCAGGGATGTCACCTTGAGGTGGTAGATGTTGTCTTCGGTGTCAAGGTCAATGCGCTGGGCCTTTTTGTTGATGGACATGACAGACAGTCGGACATCGATGGAGCCATGCAGCTTGCCCTTGGTGATCTGGGGTGGGGGGTATTGGGGGGAAGGGGATGTTTTTAGACCCCTGGGCCACAGAGCCATCATGTCCCTGAGGCCACTTGAGACCAAGCAGCAGGTTCACCCTCATAACCAAGTCACAGTACCAGCAGGGACCTCTCCGTCGTCCTTCTGTGCACAGAACTCACAAGTCACATTCTGAGCTCCAGGGAGTCACAGAGCAGGGAAAACTACCCCGCCCGCTCCCGGGGGTCCGCACGGCTGAGGAATAGAGGGCCAGGCCTGCTTGGCCTTCAGCTCCTTCTTCCCAGCACCAGGACAGGAGGAGGAGGATCAAGCTCCCCTTCTCGGGCACTTTGTGCCAGGCCCTGTCCCGAGGGCCCTCACCAAGATGACAATGACCTTACACGTGGGTGATCGCACTCTCCCCGTCTTAGAGAGGAGGGAGCTGAGGCCCAGGGAAGACACCTGCTCAAGACCCCACACCCCGGAATAGGGGGGCCTGGGACTCGGGCCCTGCTCTGGGGGGTTTCGGAAGCCCCCTGCCTGCCCAGGGCATTTGGGGACCCGATTCCTCCATCACCCCCAGCCAGGCCCTGACTCACATCTTGCCGAGTGGTCGCATAGCGAAGGATCCCGTCCTCGAGCACGAAGTATCTCTGTGACGTCACCCAGGGGGAACAGGACCCAGGTGACCAAGAGGAAGGGTGTGGGGAGAGAGCAACTGCACATAGGGATCTTTCTTCTCCTTCTTCTCATACACACACGCATGCACGCACGCACACAGCATACCCAGCCGCCTCCAGCATCCCCCCATGCTGCCCTGAATCTGGCCCTGCCCTTTGCCCTGGAACCTACCTTGTGCCAGCCCTTCAGAGGCCACTTCCTCTTCTTGAGCAGGTGGCCCTCCTGCCTGTCGGGCATGACACCCTCTGCGCCTCGCCGGCCCCTGGGCTCCTCCACCACCTCCCACAGCTCAGAGGCCTGCAGTCCAGGACAGTCGGGGGGTGGGGTGGGGGAAGGGGTGCTGGTGAGGGCCCTCTTGGCCAAATAAAGCCCGCCCCCTGCCTGCCTCCCGCCCTCAGACCTGCTGGGCGCTGCTGGACTTTGCGGACTGAGTGCTCTCGGACAGCGAGGGGGGACCCCGCTCTTGGAAGTCCATGGAGAAGGAGCGGCCACTCCCTGCTGAGGACTCAGAGCCGGGGGGAAGGGGAGGGATGTCGCCTTGTCCTGAGGGGGCCCTTGAAGCAAGAGAGAGAGAGAGAGACTCATTAGCTGGGCTCCTGCTAGCGCCTGCTCCACCGCCAACCTGTCCTGCACCCACTAGGACCACACTTCACCAGCACCTCTTCTGCTCCCGTCCCACCTCTCCTGGTCGGTCCTCCCCCACCCCACCGCGGGTGGGTCTCCCTGCCTCCACCTTCCCGCAGCCACTGAGATAGTGCAGAGAGGCAGGCAGTGCCCAGAGAAAACCAGGAACAGTCCACCCAGCCCCACCCTGAGCACACATTCCTGGGCTCCAGGAAACACTGGGAGCTTTCTCTGAAGGCTTCCTTGGGAGGATCGGAGTGAGGCAGAGGAGTGGAGGAAGAGGCTCCAAAAAAGGCCAGAGGAGTTCAGAGCCTAGACAAGCAAGATCTCAGCCAGCTCCTCCTCCTTCAGGACCCCGCACCGCCACCACCATGGCCGGGAGACTCCTCTACCATGACCTCCTCCCCCAACGCGGAGTCCCCCAACCCCTTCACCCCAGTTCCCCACTAACTGGTCCCCATACCCTCTAGTTCTTGGGCTCCCATTTTCTGCATGGGGAAACTGAGGCCGGAGACAGCCCCCATTGTTCCCTGTGCCTCCTCCCCTCCGACAGCCCCCTAGGATGCCCACCTGAGATGCTCAGTGTCCCCCAAAGCCTGTCCATCCCCTATCACCCCAGTCCTTGGGGGTCCTGAGAAGTACCACCCACTCAGAGAGCAGGGGACCGAGCGGATGGAGATGAGGAGGAAGTGGGGGGCGGAGAAGAGCTGACCAAGAGCATGCTGAGGTCTGCACAGGTCCCTGCAGCAATGCCCACTGGCGCCCTTGGCACCAGCTCAGGCCACCCTGGCTGCACCGGGAGATCAATAATGCATGAGGCTGTGTGTGTGAGACGGGGGAGGGGACTGGAGGGGCAAGGGTGGCCCGAGGCTGGGGAAACAGCTCAGATCTTCTGTGAGCCTGTAAGCACCTGAGGAGTTGAGGCAACAGGGAACGGGGACAGGTAGGGCAAGGGTGGCCGGGGCAGGGGTGACTGGGGCAGGGGTGACTGGGGCAGGGGTGACCGGGAGGTGGGGGCAGAGGGGCCCAGGCTGCCAGAGGCTGACCCGGGGAGAAATTCCCGCATTCAGCCATTGAAAGTTCCCAAACTCTCCCAGTGTTGGGGTGTCCCTGTGCCCTTTGCCTGGCCCCGTGGGATCCTGGCCCCGCACTGCTGGCGGCCGGAGGCGGAGGCTCTGTCATTAGAGGGTGTGGGGTGGAGGTGAGTCAGGTGAGTGTGCCCCGTCTCCACCTCCGTTCCAGTCCCCTTCTCCGAAGGGGCAGACCGGCCAGCTGCAGGTGGGAGGCAGGTCAGCTGACTCGGCCCCTTACCGCAGGGTCCATGGGCGCCAGTGCTCCTTGGCCCGCACGCAGCTCTGCCTCTGAGTCACCGTCTCCAAGTCGCCCGCTCCCTCCTCATGGAGCCAAGTGGCACCGGCTGCTGCAGGAACCAGGAAGGAAGGAGACAGAGGAGCCTCCCCTCTCGCCGGATCTCCCCACCTTCCCCTCCCCCGCTCTTCCTCCCGCCAAGCTCTGGGCAGCTGCTCAGCTCTGCCCCCCTGCTCCCGGGAGGACTCAGGGCTGAGTGACTCCCCAGAGCTGAGGAGGCCTGGGCGCAGGGGCAGGGACCCCACTGGGCACAGCTCCAAGGGATTCCAGAGGACTGGGGAGCTGCTGGCCTCACGCCAGTGGTGGGAAAGGGTTTACTCAGACGCGCGTTGGCCTGACCCGTTAGTACCCACGTCCATTTTTTAAATTATTATTATTAACTCCTGCCTCTCGTTTTACATCTGAAAATAGATTGCAAAGTTTGGAGCCAGCAAAGGTATCGGGTTGATGGGGCGGGAGGGATGCCCCTTTAAGACAGTGCCAAGAGCAGTCAGCAGGGCAGTCAAGGCTCAAAAGAGCCAGCGATGGCCCCCAGAGGCTGCCACTGGCCCCATGGGGTGGGGGACTCCAAGCACCTCTGCAGCCTGCTGAGTCCCTGCACCAGGAGCAGGGCAGGGGCGGGGACCAGCTGGCCGTTAAGGGCTGGCTGGAGCCCACTTGAGTCCCCTCCCTTCTGAGCACCCCTGCCCTGCTGGAGTGCTCAAATCTAATTTAAAATCAGCTCTTGAGAAAGGTCTCAACTCCACTGAAATGAATGTGAAACTGACTGACAGCTCTAAGTGCAGCGAAGCCTCTTTCTGGAAAGTGGGTTTTTAATGGTGGGGCCTCGGGCTCCGCCAGCAGGTCAAGGATGCCATGTGGGGAGAAATGCTTTCGGCCACTCCCCCCGCCCACCTGGTGCCCACAGGGCCTTGGCTGACCCCTCGTGGTGTTACACCTCTCAGAAGCCTGCTCATCGCGCCACTCAGAACCTCAGCACAGCTCCCCGCCCCAGGAGGGCGCCGTTGCACCTGTGGTTCTGGGAGTCCGGGCAGCACTGTGCAGACCGGCTCTGGCACCCGTGAGCCTCAAGGGCCTTTTAACGCATTTCACATTGATTGAGCATCCTGGGTGTCCGGGCAGAGCTGGGCTCAGGGCAGTTGGTCCCAGACCAGGCCACAGAGAGGCTGCTGCAGAGCGCCGCTGCCAGCGTGGTGCCCGCCCAGGCCCCGGGGGGGGGGGCCAGGCGCGGCTCCAAGTCCAGGAGGAATGCTCAACAGCCACTCTCCCCACGCACCCTGCGTCCACCCAGCGCATGCGCCAAGGGCAAGGGTTGGCTTCTCTCCTTCATTAGGCACTTTTGTCCCCAGGACTTGGATGACACCTTCTACTTAAGAGCCCCCAAAGTCCCTCATCTTCGCAGAATGCTGGTTGCCCCCCAGCTCCTTTGCTCAGAACCACCTGAGACATGGTAGCTGCTGGGCAGAGCTGGTGGCTGCCTCCCAAGGACAAGCCTGTGGGGATGCCACTTGTGGGTGTGGGGACAGGGAAGTAACAGGCGTGGACACGGGAGAGGAAGGGTTTTCTAGGAAGGGAAGTGAGAGTCAGAGATGAGCCTGAGGATAAGTGGACAGGAAGGTAAGTTTGTAAACAGCAAAACAGACTAAGTAAAATGCATTTATTTTTGTCATAAAGCAGTGTTCCCAGCCTTTCCACAACACGGCACACCCGTGGATGGAGAATTCGCATCCAAGCCCACCCGGGACCTCACTGAGGAAGCTCTAGAATCCAGAGCACGTCTCAGAGCAGAGAGGCTGGTTCAAGTCCTGTTCTGCCACTTACCAGCCGCACGACCTTGGGCAGGCGCTGTAACTTCTCTGCCCCAGGAATACAAGAACTAACACCTAGAAAGGGTTAGCATGCAGCCTGGCAGCAGGCTCTCCACAGAACCCATTCTTAGAACAACTACTCAGCTGAGCTACTCTGACAGCGAGGGTCAGGCTGGGAGGCTTGTCCAAGGGACAGTGAACAGGAGGCAGAGGGCAGTCCTCATCTGCCCAGCCACTCTGCCTTGAACCTGGAGCTGACACTCTGCTCTTGTCAGGTCGCAGGTTGGAGAAACGAAGGGCAAAGACGGCGATTAAAAGCCTCCGTTCTGAAATGAAATCCTTCATCGGAGGAGGTCGTCGTCGGTAGAAGCCAGGGAACACACGCCATCCCACCCCGAGTTCACCCACATTCCCAAGGACAGCACGGCCAGCGGGCAGGTGTGTTTACGGGCGGGCGGCTATGAGTCCGGAACAGAGTCGGGCGGACCGGGCTGCCCAGTGGCTGGCTTGACAGAGTCCCCCTCATGCTGCTGTCTGACGTACTGATCCAACAGGGCCGTCAGGTGGAGGGGCTGGCGCTGAAGCAGGGCGTGGGTCTGGGCCATGAGGAGCGTGAGCCCTCCTACCAGCTCCCCCTGCACCAGGGCCAGGCTGGGCAGCTTGGAGTAGTTGATGAAGCCCTGCCTGCTGAGGATGGTGTCATCAATGCAGCCACCTGGAGAAACACAGGGTCAGGGGGCTCCCCACAATGCCTGTCCACTCCGAACAACACGCCAACCCTAGGAATTGCTCTCCATTTCCCTTCTCCACCTCCCACCTGGCTCCCACTTGTGCCCCACTCCACTCACACTGTGTTTGGGACGGATCCCCTCGCCTCCTTCCTAACTCTTCTCTAGAAAATCCTTACATAAATCATCCACCTGGTCCGACCCCCACTAAGTCACTGTTCCCTAAACTTTCTTGAAGAACCATGAAGTATGTGTGTGTGTGTGGGGGGGGGGGTTAAACTGATTCCTGCCCCTTCCCACAGAGACCTATGAAATCAGTATCCTATATAGACAGTACCTCTAGGGATTCTTAGTACCAGGGGAGTCTGGGAAACATTGCTGCCTGTTCCTCAGCACCCTATACTTGGGCTATTTGTTTTAATTATCTTTGTGCGTTTTAGCACCTAGAAAAGACTTAAGGCGTCTGAACTTCCTCCCCCAGTAGAGGCCTCTCTGCCTTTCCTAACCTTCCCCCACGCATAGCGATGCAGGCAGTGAGCCAACACAGGTGTTAGAAGACACAGGCAGCCCTCCACCAATGGTGCTGCTGAGGCCCGATCTGTGAGAGGATGTCTTCTCCAAAGATGTCCACGGTCTCACGCACTCATGCCTAGCAGCTGGCACTAGGCGGCTGCAGCACCCGCTCCCTTCACCCCACCCCCCACAGGCAGGGGAGCCTGCTCACCTAACAGTGGCAGGAAGGGCACACCCTTCAAGATTCGCACCATCTCCTTGACTTTGGGCTCTTTGCTGACCAGCAGTAGGTTGTGCCCCACAAAAAGGGGCAGCAGGTTTCGGTACTTGGAATCCTCCAGGAAGGGCTTCAGGATCTGGAACAGCAGGAAAGAAGGGTTCATCGGGGACGAGCGGGAGGAAGAGCTGCCCACCATGGTCCCAGGCCACATCAGTTAAGGGTGAAACCAGAGGGTCTCCTCAGCCCCTAATCGCAGTGTAGGCACCAGAAGAGAGAGCTGCTAGTGGAGGGGAGGAGTCGGAAGTGCCCTCTGGGGAGAGATGCTGGGTCTGTGTGGGCAGGGGAAGGGGAACACGGGCAGGGTCCATGGGTAGGCGGCTCCCTACCTGGTTAGGGAAGGCCTTAACCAGGATATCGTGTTTCCGCAGCCGGTGCTGCATAAACAGCTTGTCCTCCGCACCCATAGGCACATTCTGGCAGATGGCGATCATTCGGTTGTTTTGGAAAACTGCTGCTACCTCCCGACGGAGGAGCCGGATGAGGCCTGTCTCCTAAAATCAGGAAGGGACAGCCAAGGGGACATAAGCTGCTTCTTCTCTGTCCCCCTCGGCTCCCGCAGGGATGAGTGCTGGGCTTCCCACGAGGCCCAAATGCGGGGAAAGATCAGGTACAGGCAGGATAGTTGGGTCCCTGACTCCCAGAGACATGCTCCACCTCCCATTCTATCCTTTCATTTTCATCAGAGGATCGGTCAATAGAGCAGTGTTTTTCCAACCTGAGAACTGATTCCCCCGATCTGGTCAGCAGTCTGACCCAGTCAACGTTATTTGACATAGAAGTCATGGTGCTGTCTGCAGAATTCCATGAAAATGTTAATACATGTAAGGCAAAATAATGGAAGATTCACTACTGTGCTAAATCTAGATTCTAGATCGGCCTGCAGAATACAACAGCCACAAGTTCAGTGATGGCGAACCTTTTGAGCTTGGCATGTCAGCAATTTGAAAAACCCTAACTTAACTCTGGTGCCGTGTCACATCTAGAAATTTTTTGATATCTGCAACCACAGTAAAACAAAGACTTATATTTTTGATATCTATTTTATATATTTATTTATTTATTTATTTATTTTTTAAATATATTTTATTGATTTTCCACAGAGAGGAAGGGAGAGAGATAGAGAGTTAGAAACATCGATGAGAGAGAAACATCGGATCAGCTGCCTCCTGCACATCTCCCACCGGGGATATGCCCGCAACCCAGGCACATGCCCCCGACCGGAATCGAACCCGGGACCTCCCAGTCCGCAGGCCGACGCTCTATCCACTGAGCCAAACCGGTCTCGGCTATTTTATATATTTAAATGCCATTGAACAAAGAAAAATCAACCAAAAAAATGAGTTCGCGTGTCACCTCCGACACGCGTGTCATAGGTTCGCCATCACTGCACTAGTCAAATGTGGCTTTTTCTATTTAAATTAATTAAAATTAAATACAATTAAAAATTCAGATCCTCAGTCACACTGACCTCATTTCAAGGGCACGAAAGTCAAACTCACCCACTGGTCTTTCTGTTCTTTTTAAAAACAGAAAACCTCTATCATTCTTCTAGGAAAACATGAAAGCTTCAAGTCCTTCAAGACAGGACAGAGATACTCTCCCCAACTACCCCGCCGCCGCCACCACCACACACTTGGACAGCATGGAGCTGGGAATGAGGGAAGTTCAGGAGACCCGTCCAATCCACAGAGGCCAAAGGGCCAAAGCCAAATCAAGTGGCCATTTCACTTTAAAGCATCTGGGCCATGGGCCAAAGCGACGAAGTAATGGTGTGGATGAGTGTGTCTTGGAACCCCACGTAGCTATGGTCGCGGATATAAGACCACTTTCACCTCCACACCACCGCCAAGTGACATGCCCAGTCAGTCGTCTTACCTCCTGGATGCGCTTGGGAGGAGGCGTCAGGCACCGCGGATTGACCGCGGGTTTCGGGGGGATATACTTAGTCACAGCCATCAGTTTCTGCCGCTCAAAGTGCATCACGCGCCAGTGGCGGGTCACAGCCTTGGAGCCGTGGCGGACCGTCTGGAGGGTGGGCAGCCGGCCTGGAAGGGGAAGCAGCAGTGCCGTGAGACGCTGCCTCTTGAGGCCTCAGTCTGCCCCGCACCCCTGGGGCAGAGTGGACCATGGCTCCCAGAGCTGAACCTAGCGCCAAAGTGGGATGAAGAATTTCCCGCTAGAAATCCTGAATCCCCAAACCTTCCCTCCTAATGGCGAACCTCAGTTCAGTTGCTTGATCCTTGAGGCTCTCATTTCTCCAGTACTTAGTTATTATTATTTCCCAGCACTTTTTTATGCACAGATGGGGGGAGGTGGGGAAGGAGAGATGAGAACCAAAGAGAAAGTATTTTGAGCACCAACCAACATCAGCAGCACTTCTCAGAAATGCCAGTCCTCAGGCCCCATTTTAGACCCACTGCATCTGTGGAGCCCGCAATGTCTGAAGAAGCCCTCCAGGTGATGCGTGCTGAAGGGTGAAGACCACTGCTCTGACCACTGCTCTGACCACTGCTCTGAAGGCCTTCTCCCATGATTTCAAGAAAGAGATGGGGAAAGTTACACTGCCCTCAGAGCTCCCCCAAGCAAGTCTCCATTCCCTCTGCTCGTCCTGTTTGCAGGCATCGCCCGAGAGCACCCCTCAGAAGACAAGGGAACTACTCGAAAGTACTGAGCCCAAGTGACCCCTTCATCCCCAATAAAAGAATTCAGGCTAGAGCTTCCCCTATCAGCCCTTCCCAAGGCTGGGATGAGATCTCAGGGAAAGGTTCAACCAGAAGGTCGCTCTAACAGTCGGAGGGCACGGAGAGTTCTTGGGGTGAGAGGTGGTGTTACCAGGGACCACACATCTAACAGGAGCACAGGCTCTGGACGCAGATGCAACCAGATTTTAATCTTTCTTCTGCCACTCGAGCTGTGACCTTGACCAGTCACTTGACTGGTCTAAACTTGACTGGTTTCATCGTAGGTAAAGAGGGGATGAGAATGCTTTTTCATCGGGTGCTTTACGATTTAAATAACACCATGTAAAGCATTTATCACTGTGCCAGGCCTATAGAGTGTGCTCAAAGTCATTTATCAAATACCTACGGCATGCCTAAGAATGTCAGGCATTATGACACCTGTTGCTTAGGGTGGTTCTGTAAAGTCTAATAGAGAGACAAAGAAATAAAAACTACAGGGCCGCCGAGACTGGTTTGGCTCAGTGGATAGAGCGTCGACCTGCGGACTGAAAGGTCCCAGGTTCGATTCCGGTCAAGGGCATATACCTGGGTTGCGGGCACATCCCCAGTAGAAGATGTGCAGGAGGCAGCTGGTCGATGTTTCTCTTTCATCGATGTTTCTAACTCTCTATCTCTCTCCCTTCCTCTCTGTAAAAAATCAATAAAATATATTTAAAAAAAAAACAAAACTACAGGGCCAAAGAGAGGGTGCAGGGTACAGATTTAACAGGGGAAGCCTGCTTTGCAGAGGGCGGTAAGGGCAGGCTTAAGGAAGTGACATTTAGGCTGAGATCTTAGAGACGTAATGCCAAGGTTGGGACGGGGGGGGGGGGTCAGCAGGAAACCGGAGGCGAGCAAAACCTAGGTGATGGATCACGGAAACCCGAAGAATGCAGGGGGGCGTAGACAATCAGTGCTGTGGCCTGGCTGTCGCTGTCGCTGTCTGCGGTCATTACTGGAATCTGGAGCCGCCGGGAATTGGACTGGGGAAGGAGGCGGGCGACCCAGCCGGGGGGTCCCCGGGAGCTGCCTGGAGTTAGAGGTTACGGGGGGGCGGGGGGGCCAGTGGCAGAGGAGGGGAGACGGGGATCAGAGAGCACCGGCCGTAACACGCCGTGAGGGCCTGGGCCGCTCCTTACCCGCCTGGGGCAGGAGGCCGCCTCGCAGAATCCCAGCCACGGCCGCAGCCATTGCTTTCGGGGGAAGGGACGGGAGCCGAGTGAAACGGAAAGAGCGAAGGATTGTGGGATACCTGGGGCCGGAAACCGTGGGAGGACCCGCCGGCTGGAGCAGTCATCCGCCTGCGCCGCGAGCCCTCCCCCTCTCCCCACCCGCCACGCCCGACCTGGCGTCGGTCTCCTAGCAACAACGCTAAACGGCTGAGCCGCTCTCTGCATCCGCACGCGCTTACCTCCCAGAGATTTCGGCCAGTAAAACCCCTCTACACCCCGCAAACTCCAGACCCGCCACTTCGATTTACTTTTGTCTTCTGTCCCACTTCAGTAATCTGTCCTGAATCAACCCCTTTCCCTTGTCCCCCAAGTCCCCGAGCTTCTCTCTCTCCATACCACCCTGGATCTCGCCATCCCCGAGGGCTATCCAAACTCTGCTCTTCGTTCCAGTCCGCCCCAGGCCAGCAGCCTTTAGATCATGCCTGGAGGTGAGTCGGGAGATGGGTGGCAGGTAGAACAGTTGGATAACAGTAGGGTCAGGCCTCCGAGAATAAGGAATTGTCACAATTGAACCGATCTTTTCACAGCTCAGCTTGCCGAGAGTCCAGAGAAAGGGGAAGTGTGCATTACTGAAGCCCTTATCACTAAGCGGAACTTGACCTTCCCCGAGGATGAGGATCTGTCAGAGAAGATGTGAGTGCAGGGAGAGAGAAGGGTGCTGGAATAGTATTGAAATCCCAGGGATGGCCAGTCCCTTGAGCTGTACTGACTTGTCAGCTCATCTCTGTCCCTCTTACTCCACACATTCAGTCAGTGGTAATGTCCAATTGATTTCCTCTCCTTCAGAATCATTCTATTTCTTTACCACTCAACTGCCTTAGATAAAGCTGTCATCGCCTCTCAAACTCCTAATTAGTCTCCCATGACCCCAGTCCAGGCTCCCCCTACTGTTGCCAAAGTGATCCTTTTAAACGAGAATTCTGATCAGTCCCTCCATGATATAATCTTCCAAAATAAAATCTAAACACCTTAGCATGAATTGACCTCTGCTGCCCATCCAGCCTTCTTTCTTGCCACTCTCTACAGGTGTGCAATTCCTCGAAGACCCATGTTCTCACACCTCAGTGCCTTACTACTAAGAGTGGTCTGGTGCTGGGGAGAGCGGAGGGGGGCAGCCGCACTCACATCACCTGGGCGCTTGTTAGAAATGAAAAATCTCCGCCCCACCCCAGGCCTACTGAATGAGAATCTGCATTTTTAACAAGACCCCAGGGGACTTACGGGCACATTCAAGTTTGAGAAAGGCTGAATAAGCACATACCATTCCTTCTGTTTGAAATGCTTTCTCCTCACCCCCGTCTCACCTTCTTGGCTAATTCCTGCTCATATGTCACTTAGCCATCCACTCCTCCTTAAAAATCTATCCCCGCCCCCATCTTCCCTGCTAAGAGACCACAGAAGTGTGTGTCTGTTACACCACCCCACTGACTGTTCTCCCAGGTTCCACACGATTGCTGAACTACAGACTGTCCGCCTGGACCGGGAGGGGATCACCACTATCAAGAATCTAGAGGGCCTCCAGAACCTTCACAGCCTCTATCTGCAAGCGGTAACTTCTTGCCCCCTCTCCTTCCTCTCCACTTGCTTCCTGTGGACCAGGTCTGTTTAATCTGAAAGGAGCCAACCAGGTCGCCTTGCCCACTCCCTGCAGTTCAGGCAGGCAGACCTTCATTGAAACCGTTCCCAGATGAAGCAGTCTCCTGGATGCAAAGACCAGTCCTCCCAAAAGAGATCTTGAATCCGTTTTTTTGTCAGACACTTCTCCTGCTCCAGTTCCTCTTGGTGTCTACCCTAAACCTCTCATGTTATATAGCTCAAGCTCTTTTTCTGTTTTGAAGAAGAGGAAGGAGCCAAGAAGATTCCTCTGTGTCCTTCAGAAACTTGAAGTCTGGGGGGGTGGGGGGAGGTTGACCTTCAGCCTCCCCCAGATTGAATATATCCAGCTCGCTGAACCTTGCCCCACAGAAACCATGCCAATCAAAGTAATATATGTTCATTGCTCTCTTCATATATGCAAGCCCCCACCAAGACCCTTTCCATTTCCCCGAGTCCCCTTGGTTTCCTTCTCTGATTTCCAGGTCACTCTTTGGTTGTGGGGTGAGCAGGGTATACGTTAATCAATTTTAGCCAGCCCCAAATTTACACCCTGAACCATCCACCTGGAGAAAGCAAGTCATCCCAAGGTTGTGACAGACAGTTCAGTGACGGGGTCATCAGCGTTCCCAGTTGCCAGATCTCCCGTTGCAAGAGTCGACATGGTCCTGGGGTTGTGTCCCTTTAAAGGGTCCCTCACCCAGCTGACCTCAGGTTGGTTCCCCACCTTGGTTTCTTCCTGCAGAATAAGATCCAGCGAATTGAGAACCTGGCCTGTGTCCCCTCCTTACGGTATGGGGTGCCAGGGCTCAGGTGGGGATGGGTTGGGGAACAAAGAAGGGGGAGGGTGAAGGGGAGGAAACCTGGGAACATCCCCAAAGAACTGGCTCAGATCTCTCCAAGCCTGGCTTCTTGTCAGCTGAGGACCCAGCAAGCCTAGCTCTGTTTCCCTCACCCCAAAAGGCCACGTGTCCCCACTTGTCGTCCGGCTGCCGAGCCTGGGACCGGAGCACCTCAGGCCCTCTTCCTCGCCTGCAGCTGTTCTGTAATTCAGCTCTTTCTCTGAACCCCTCCCTTCCCCTGCAGCTTCCTGTCTCTGGCAGGAAACCGAATCCGGCAGGTGGAGAACCTCCGTGACCTCCCATACCTCCAGTTTCTGGACCTTTCAGAGAACTTGATAGCAAAACTGGAGCTGGGTAGGATGCCCTCACCCTGGCTCATGAAATAAGTCCCGTGCGGGGATGAAATAAGTCCTATGTGGGGCCCTCCCTCCTCCCTGCCCCATCTCCCTGTGCCTGCATTAACTGCACACCCTCCAGGGGTCGGGCTGTGCAGAGAGGCAGTGGCTTTGGGCTGGAAGGTGGGGATGAGAACCTCATTCCCCCACTTTGGTTCGAGCAGATGAATTCCCCCAGAGCCTTCTCATCCTCAACCTGATTGGGAACAGCTGCACCAACCAGGATGGCTACAGGTGAGGGGAACTGAAGGTGAGAAGGAAGGGGTGATGGCTGAGCTCCCCCTACTAACTCCACGTGGGCTCCCTCTCAGCCTGCACATCTGGAGTCTGGCCCATGGTCCCTTCTCCTCCCCCGCCCCAGCTCAAGTCGGCCCCCTTTTCCCTTTCACCCCCATCACTCCACAGAAAACCAGCCCTTAGCAATCTGGGGACTTCCTGCTCCTGAGCCACCATCCTACCCGGTGTGGGTGCTGTTGCTCTGTGCGCAGTGTCCCAGGCTCCACACGCAGGGGTGCCCTCCAGCGTAGCCTCTGCCTGCTGCCCTGCAGGAAGCTGGTGACAGGAGCCCTGCCCCTGCTCATGGACCTGGACAGGCAGCCCGTGGCGGAGCGCTGGAACTCGGATGAGGAGGACAAAGCCTCGGATGAAGAATTCCCAGAGCTGAGCGGCCCGTTCCGTGCAGAGCGAGGTGACCCTGCTTCCCAAGGCTTGCACCCTCCCCAGAGCCCACCCCTGCCCTGGGGGGCCTGGGAAAGTAGCCCCAGGCCCAGCTCAGCATCTGGGCCAGAGGACAGTACAGCCAGGGCCAGATGTCAGCCTGGGCACACAGGTGACCACCCCCCCCCCGCCCCCAGCCTCAGGCTCCTCCCTGTTGGGAATGGCAGTTTGCTCAGATCAGCCAGAGACCAGCTCCCTCAGCCCGGGGCCTTCCTGCTGAGCCCGGGCTCCATCCGACACCCGTCCTGGCCCTCACAGGCTTCCTCCAGGAGCTGGAGCAGGACATGAGCAGGCACAAGGCGCACAGGCAGCAGGCGGCCCAGGCGGAGCACCAGCTGAGGCTAGAGACCCAGCCGGTCCTCACGGAGCTGCCCCAGCTGCCCGGGAGGCCCATGTCTGGGGACCGCCTCTCCGCTGCCACCCCCGGGCAGGGGAAGGAGCCACCCCCGGAGCCTGCCTCCTTGCCACAAGCCTCCTCTGCCACCAAGAAGCTGTGCCCCCTGGTTTCCAGGGGCCCCCAAAGCACCGTGCAGGCAAGGAGGGGGGTCAGAGCAGCTGCAGCCCCCAAGGCCGCCCTGGCTGGGGCCCCCAGCACAGCCATGACCAGGAGAATCAAGAAGTGAAGTACAGCCCTCGGCTGTCAGCGAAGCCATGGGAAGGAGGGCGGGGCGAGAACAAGGGGAGACCCCCTCCCAGAGCCCCCCTGTGGCGGGAGCCTGTCCCAATAAAGTGTCTCCAGGCCCTGAATGTGTTCACGTCACTGGGGGCAGCTCGAGGGAAAATCAGCAAAACACATAAGAAATAAAACATATTTATGAAGACGAGGCTGAGCCAGCCACTCAGAACAAGGGGCGTGAAGGACCTGCTCGGATCCCACTGCCCCGGGGTCCAGGCCCCCCCCCCAGCCCCGCGCCCCACGCCAGGCCAGGAGGAGCTGTGGCGCTCAGGCGTACACCTGGCTCTCCCGCTCCACAAAGGCCTGGAAGAGGCCCCCCAGCTCCGGGGGGGGTGGGGCCCCGGCCAGCAGCCCCCTCACAGCCTCCAGGCCTTCCTGCTCCAGATCTCGCTGCTTCTGCCGCAGCTGCTGCCCCAGGTCCTGCCGGGAGAGGCAGAGATGAGTCCCGGCGCAGGCTTCGCCCACCATGAAGGGGGACATGTCTTTGGTCTCACAGCCGGAGGAAGGGACAAAGGACCCGACATGCTCCTGGGCAGCTGGCTCTGCAGGGAGAGAGCCCTCTCCCCAGCCTGGAGCCTCTCCACTCCCAGCCCCGCCCCCCCCATATTCCCAGAACCCAGCGGGGCGTGGGGGCCATGAGTGGTCCCCCCAGGAGGCCCTGCTCCCTGGGGGTCACCTGCTCCCGCTCCATCAGCCCCAGGGCCTCCTGGTGTCCGCGGTAGAGAGCGTGGCGGCGATCCACCCGAGTCTGGAAGCGGGGCGCGGTCCGAACGGGGTCCTGTGCTCCAAAGGTGGGGGACAGCACCTGGGGGGCCTGGGCCGCCCCCGCCCCGAAGATGAAAGGTTTGAACACGGACCTGAGGGGGCGCAGATGGAGGGATGGAGGACGGCCACGGCCCTCGCGAACCCTGCCCCGCACACTCCGCCTCCGTCCCCAGCCCGGCCCCGCACCTGGAAGGGTCTGGCGTGGCCGTGAGGAAGTGGACGCAGGGCTGCGCGGGGTCCCGGGGCAGGACGGACACCATGCTGGCCGTGGTGCGGAAGCCCCCGGAGTCCATGCAGATGCCCCTCTGCTGGTCCCTGAGGATGCCCATCATCGCCTCGGCCGTGATGCCCCCTGCCAAGCGGGACAGGGTCAGGGGCCCCCAAAGCTACGGGGACAGGACGGGGGAGAGACTGGCAGCGCCGTGGCCCTCCTGGCCGTCACCCCTTCGCCCCCGTCACCCGCTGACCTTGCAGCTGCTGCAGCAGCTCCCGCCCGGCCCGGAAGCGGGCCTTGGCCGCCTCCATGCGCACCGGCTGCTGCGTCAGCGAGAAGACCTGCGCGAAGTCGAAGGGGCCGCGGCCGCCCCACCAGCCCTGGGCCTGGGCGTGGGCCCGAAGCGCCGGGTGCTCCGCTGAGATGTCGGTGCCGATGCTCAGCTGGTTGGAGATGTTGCGGGCGCCCTCTGCGGGGGGGGGAGGGGGGGCGGGGGGGGTGTCCTTCATGATCGAGCACCTACTGCAGTGATGGCGAACCTTTGGAGCTCGGCGTGTCAGCATTTTGAAAAACCCTAACTTAACGCTGGTGCTGTGTCACATCTTGAATTTTTTTGATCTTTGCAACCATAGTAAAACAAAGACTTATATTTTTGGTATTTATTTTATATATTTAAATGCCATTGAACAAAGAAAAATCAACCCAAAAAATGAGTTCGCGTGTCACCTCTGACACGCGTGTCACAGGTTCGCCATCACTGAGTCCTACTCTGTGCCAGGCACTCAGCGGGGTGCTGAGAACACAATGGTGAAGAGGGAGACAGAACAATCACAGAAAGAACTGTGAGTCTGCCATCTGTGGTGAGTGTAATGAAGAGACACCCTCCCCAGATCAGCCAGAGGGAAACCTGATATAAGGGGGAAACCTGGCCATCAGGGAGTCCAGGAAGGCTCCTCGGAGGAAGCAGCAGGCTGGAGCACAAGAGGACTTAACCCCGTGAAGGGGGAGGATAGGTTCCCCCGCGGGGCTCATTTTCCATCTCTCTGGAAGGCCCCGCCACCCGAGAGGCCTGCACCTGGATCGGCCCTTCCCTGCAGCCACCACCTCTCCCACCCCCTCCCAAGGCTGGCAAAAGGCAGGCCCCAGCACCGGCCCCTCACCCTGGATCCTCTGTGCGGCCCACAGCCGCCCCGCCGTCTCCAGCACCCAGGCCTCGGTTCTGTCAGCCAGCAGGAAGGTGTTGTGGTAGCAGAATGGCGTGGGGTCCTCCCGGCAGCTGCCCCCCTGCCCATAGCGCTCCAGCAAGCCTGTGATCACGTGCACGGCCTCCTGGGCTGAGCTGCTGCGTTCTAAAGCCAGCCTGGCACAGAAAGAGGTCCGGGGGGGACAGGAGGGTGATGGGGCACCGTGGCTGGTGGCGGGAGCTCCAGGGGACAGAAGAGGCCCAGGGAGGTTTGGTGTCAGGCCCGAGTCCCCTAGAAAACCTGCCAACACTGCAGCGATGCCGGTGGTTGTCAGGCTGCCTCTTAGGGGCCATGCAAAGGCCCAACACACAGTCTCGGAGAAGTGCCCTGAGCCCACCACCCCTTCAATCAGAGCTGCTCCGCTTTCATTGGGTTAATAAATCGGGATGAGATTTCATTAGAAAGACATTAAGCCTCCATTGATTCTGGGCCAGGGGAGGCCCAGAGGTGGCCACCTGGGAGAGCCTCCAACCAGACTGTGGAGATGGGGCCGGGGAGGGAGGGGCAGGGCGGCCTAGTGGTGACGCAGAAAGGAAGGGGCCCTTTGTGGACCAGGCTTGGAGGAGGGGAGGAAGGCCGGGGCCAGTCCTCGGTCCCCAGGCTTCTGGTGTGCTGAGGGGACGAGGAAGGGCAGGGGCCGCACCTGAGGAGATCCATGCCCAGCAGGGCCTCCCCCTCCCCAACTGGCTCCTTGGTCCACACGGCCTCGTTGCCAATGCAGACGCCATGCTCGTTGGCGCCCATCTCTGCCCCCCACAGCCAGGAAGGGCGGCTTAGGATCACAGCGTGGGTCTTGGCCACCTGCTCCACCTCGATGTAGGTGCACTGCAGGACGGGGGGGGGGGGGGGGGAGGAGGGGGGAGACGGGGGGAGGGGGGAGAGGGAGAGTCCGATCAGAAAGGGGAAGGTTCCTACCAAGTGGCAGTCACCTTCCACAGCCCTTAGAGCAGCAGTTCTCAACCTGTGGGTCGCGACCCCTTTGGCGGTCGAATGACCCTTTCACAGGGGTCGCCTAAGACCATCCTGCATATCAGATATTTACATGATGATTCATAACAGTAGCAACATGACAGTTCTGAAGTAGCAACGAAAATAATTTTATGGTTGGGGGTCACCACAACCTGAGGAACTGTATTAAAGGGTCGCGGCATGAGGAAGGTGGAGAACCACTGCCTTAGCGGAAGGCCTGATTATTCCCATTTTACAGAGGAGGAACTGAGGACGACAGAGGTTAAGCAATAGGCTAAGTCCCAGCTGGTGGATGTGAAGCTCATGCTCTTTCCACATCTGGAGGCCTCCCAGGTGTGGGAGCAGAGAGGAGAAAGGTCTTGACTTAGAAGAAGGCCTACCTCCGCCACCACCCGGCACCCCAGAGGCCTAACCCACCTGGAGCCGGCTGCCAGGGGCATGAGTGCCCGCCGGGACAAACACCACCTCCTGCACCTCATCCCGGGGTCGGTCTGAGTTCTTGGCAAAGATGACAGCTGGGATGGCCGAGGCCGGGGGCACCGCGACAAAGCAGTCACAGGAACATGGGGCGTCAGGGCTCCACGATGCCATCTGGGGAGTGGGGGAGACAAGTGTGTCCCTCGTGTCTCCACTATCCCAGCCTGGAATCAGTGCTGGGGAGCCCCTCTCCCCACATGTGAAAACAGACACCCAGGGAAGGCAGTGCAGTCGGGTTCTGGACACCCCGCACCCCGCGCACAGTCCATGTGCAATGTGACCCGGAGGCACCCGCTCTCTCCCCAGCTCCAGGCTCAGGAATCAGCAGGCCAGCGCGCTCCTCGGGCCCTGCCCTTCTGAGAGTCCTGGCCCACCTCCCTTGTTGCCCTGCGCCTCTCCAAGTGTCCCACAGCCCTCTTCTGTCCACCCCTTCTGGCTTCCCAGTCATGTGTGCTCCTCACCCTCTCTCCCTGCTAGATCCCCAGCTTAGTTCCGGGAGCCAGTGCCTCCATTTAGGGTCAGGTCTGCCCGTTGGACCGAGGTTCCCAGGTGACCTGGAAGGCCTTGCCCCCCGGGGCGGAGCTGGAACCGAGCACCTGCAGTTCCCCGGTCTTCCACCAGGGTGCGCGCTAGCACCGCTTCTCGGAGAAGAGCGGCCTCCCTAGCCTGGCTTGGCTGCCTGCCCTGCCCCGCCCGCAGCTTTCAAGCAGGAAAAAGCTGAGAATCAGCTCGCAATTCCAGTAGGGTCACCGTGGGGAGCAGGAGCTGGGAGCGGAAAGGAGCCACGTGAAAAGAGAGGAAAGAAAAGCCGTGCGGGTTTATTAGAAAGCTGGGACTGCTGGGGCATCTGGAATTAAAGAACTTGTGACCTAGTTTGAATTCCGAAGGCACGATCCCAGGCTGGTGGCCCACCCGCCTCCCCAGTAAGATCTGTAAGAATGGCCAGTCCCTGGCTGATGTGGCTCAGTTGGTTGAGCTTTGTCCCATGCACTGAGAAGTCACTGGATCAATCTCCGGTCAGGGCACATGCCCAGGTTGTGGGCTCCATCCCCGGTGGGGGACATGCAGGAGCCAGCTGATCTCCCTTCCTTTCTCTGAAAAAAAAAAATTCTTTTTTAAAGAAGGAAAAAGTATTTTTTTATGTTTTAAACTTTTTTATTGATTTCAGAGAGGAAGGGAGAGGGGGAGAGAGATAGAAACATCAATGATGAGGGAGTATCATTGATCGGTTGCCTCCTGAGGGCATGTGGCCTGAGAATCAAACGGGGAATCAAACCATGACCTCCTGGTTCACAGGTCAAGGCTTAACCACTGAGACACGCCGGCAGGGCGAAAAGGGTTTTTTTGTTTGTTTGTTTTTGTTTTTAAGAATGGCTCAGCCAGGAGATGTAGGGAACACATAAGTTAACGCCTTTTTGAAGGGCACCTATACATAAAACCCATCCAACCCCCCAAAGGCTGATTCTGCCCCCTCCCCCCAAGTGCTTTGAAAGAAAATTTGGAAATTTCTACTACAAAGATATGGTCTCTTTACACATAGTGAAGCTGAAACAGGAGAAGTCTCGAGTGTTCTTCTTGCTGGGTCATTTTCCTCTATAAGCGATCTCCATCATATCCAGCATTTAGGCGAATGCATCTCACGCCGTTTTGCTCTGTGAAGTCCTTCAGGAATGGGGGAGACACTACAGATGGTCTATTTCTCCCACATCCACCAGCCACACAATCAGGGCTGCTGCTCCATCGGGTGGGTCGCTCCTAGAGTGGGAATGAAGGCAGAGGCTGAGGCTTTGCTGGAGGCAGGCTGGAGGCAGGCGTGCTTGGTGATGGCTGGAGGAGACCTGGGGCCTGAAACCTGAGATGTTTCCTAAATGCCTTCAGGTATCCCAAGAAGATGCCTGTGTCTCCAGGAAGATGAGCTTCACTGCCAGGAAGGGGACTGCCACTTGAACAGAAGAGTGGCCTAGAAGTTGGGCTGGAGTGGGGAGGAGCGTCACCTGGAACTCTGCAGACTGGCGTCTGATCTTGCTTTTGTGGGGTCTCTTTGGGCAGGTCTCTTACCCTGCGAGGGCCTCTGTGGTTCCCAACCACAGGTGGGGAGAGGGAGGGTTAATTTTTTCATTTTTATTTATTTATGGATATTAGAGAGAGGAAGGGGGGGAGAGAAACATCGATTTGTTGTTCCACTTATTCATTCATTCGTTGACTTTTGTTTGTGTCCTAACTGGGGATTGAACCTGCAACCTTGGTGTATCAGGACGACACTCCAACCAACTGAGCTACCCAGCCAGGGTGGCTATTTTTCCGCCACACATCTCCCACTGCACAACACGACACTTTAATTCTCTGCTATCAAAGTGTCGGCAGACTGCCAGCATCAGCATCATCTGACAGCTTGTGAAAATTGTCGAGTCTTGGGCCCCACCTCGGACCTACTGAATCAGAAGCTGCATGTTCCCCAGACTTCAGGTATGAAGTCTGAGAAGTGCTGCTCTAATACAGCCCCCAGGGGCATACCTGGGTGGGGTTTGGGGGAGGAAATCGCGGTATCTCGAGAAAGTCCACGGGTGATCCGAATAGTCTGCTGATTGGGAACAGCAGGACTGTTTGGTTCCTGAGATTCTTTCCAAACCTACACTGCTAGGACAGGACGCCGAGCAGCCAGGTTTCCTGGGCTGACGTGGAGGTGAAGGCTGCTTCGGGTGCAGCGTCAGGGATGGGTGGTAAGGTTGCCATTGCGTGGCATTCCAGAGACAAACTTCAAGGCTGTGGGCTAACAGGAGCGCCCAAGCGGCCAGCCGGAAAGCTGGTTCCCCGCCTGCACTTCCCCAGTTTCCCGCTAGGGGGCAGGCACAGGCAGGAGGAGAGGCGGAGCCCGCGCAGCACAGCCCCAGGCGGCAGTTCCCAGGCTGCCTGCTGCTGTCACTTTCCATTCCAGATTTCACTCACCCACCTCGGAATTCCACTCCCACGTCCTAGGAGAGGAGACGGCGGCTCAGAGAAGTCGCCCAGAGGGTCAGTCCAGATGTTCTGATTTCCCTCCCTCCCAGCTCCTCCGGGATCGTCCTGCCAGGGGCCCCTGACCTGAGGGGTCAGAGGTGGCCAGCCTTGGGCTCCATCAAGGGGGCCAGGCCAGCCAGGCAGCATTGCTGTCAAGGCAAACGAGCCGAGGGAGCGTCAGAGCCCCACCAAAGGCCCCCGCTAAGAATGCAGGTCAGCGGGAGGAGCTGCACGGGGAGGAGGGGCAGTCAGCCCTGCCCAGACAGGCCCAGCCAGCCCCAGAGCTGCCCTCCTGTCCCCGGGGACAGCGCTGGGGGGACAGGAGAGGACTCACCAGGTTCCTGGGGTCTAACTCCCCCAGAACCAGAAGGACAAAAGAGCACCGCAAGGAGTGGGGTGGGCATGAGGTGACAGGAAAACACACCTGTTTCTTGTCCTCCCCGGCGTCTAACGCAGCAGCAGATGGGAACAAACTTTTGCCCCCACCCCCAAACACCAGTGTGGTTTCCTGTCTGCCCCCCAGATCATTCTGGTGCCCCACCACAAGGTGGATTTTGTGAGCCCAGACCCAAACCTGTGATAGGATGGGCCAACCTGGGTACCAGATTTAGTTCTGAAAAATTGGATTAGGGTTAGAGCGGGGGAAATAGAAATCCCACTAGATAAAAAAAAAAAGAATAATTTTGGCAAAAAAAAAAAAAAAAGATGGGAAGGTGAAAAAAACACACAATAATCTGCCCAGGCGGTGTGGCTCAGTGGTTGAGTATCAACCTATGAACTAGGAGGTCACGATTCAATCCCCAGTCAGGGCATATGCCCGGGTTGAGGGCTGGATCCTCAGTGTGGGGTGTGCAGGAGGCAGCCGATCAGTGATTCGTTCTCATCATTGATGGTTCGTTCTCTCTCCCTCCCTCTCCCTTCTTCTCTGAAAACAATAAAAAATATATATATTTAAAAAAAGAACACAATCATCTATCTGCCCCCTTGGAGCCCAAAACTGATCCTTCATCCACCTTCCTGGCTTTGGGGCTCTGGAGTTGAGGTTTTATACTCATTTGACATTCATTAGGCACCAAGGACATGCCAGGCATGGGGCAGCCTGGGAAAGTGTGCACAGATGGGCAGTTCTGCATATCCAAAGGCGCCCCGTGGGTCCGGCGAGGGCGCACTGTGCACCGCCTGGTTGTGTAACTGGCAGGTCTCTATCTGGGAGTTGCAGCAGGAGCCTTTCCCTCATACCTTCCAGCTGGGCGGGAGCCCATCAGATATCTTGGCTGCCTTTCATCGCCTTGTTCCTGATAGGGATCATCCTGGGTGAAGAAATCGCTGTCAGTCACCCCCACCTCCCTCACAGCCAGAAGGACCGACTGACACACACCCCCCCCATGTGGGGTGAGGGTGCCAAGAGGCTCGCGGTCTCTGGGAAGGCGGGGAACCAGCCGAGTTCTTGGCAGGGGAGGGGAAAGAGGGGGCTTGTGTGTGGAGGAGGAAGGAAACATCTAGAACTTCCTCATCTGCACAGGTTCCACCGGGGAGGGACAGTCCGCAGAGCTATCAACCCAGAGGGAGCTCCGCCCTCCTTCTGAACCAGCCACCCCCAGGGCAGGACCGGACCCTTCCATCAGCCCAGCTCTGCCCCAAACAAAGGGGGAGAGGTGAGGCTGCCCAGGACTGCGAGATCAAAGGGCAGTGTCCACCCCACCCTGCGGCAGCCTGGCCCTCACAGCTGAGGGACACGGAGTCAAAGAGGAAACCGACGACGGGCGAGAAGACAAATGAAGCAATGATGTGGTTGATGACTTTATTACGGCATAAAAAACACAGGCTGTTTCTTCCTCTTCTCCCTCCCCCCCAACAAAGTGGGTTCACAGCAGTTAAAGAAAAAAAATCCTACATTTCTCCTCTAGGGGGCTGCCTAGAAGGGGGCAGACAGAAAACCTAACCAAAGCCCTCACCAGAGGGACACCTTAGAGCTGGGGGCCTCCACAAGGGGAACAGCCATGCCCCCCCTCCACCACCACCACTCATTCAGGAGTTCCCCTTAGAATGGTCGCTGGGGAAAGCTGTCCTGGTAGCACAGGGAGGTGGCGGCTGGTTTCGATGGGTGGAGGAGAAAGGCATCTCACACCCACGGTGCCCTCCCTTTCTCCCCCTCTCTCCTGGCCAGGCAACCTGCAGGCACCGCCAACTCTCTCCTGCCCCCAACCCTCTCGGCAAGGAAAGGGACCTCTGGCGGGGTCAGCAGGAGGTCAGGATCAGAGGGAACAGAAAGAAAGAACATTATTTCTTAAACTACCCCGGGCCCATGAGTCCTGCTGGGAGAGTCGCCCTATCCCGTGTACAGACTCCCTTCCACACACACACAGATTCCCACCCAGATCCCAGCCCCATTTCCCTTTGAGCTCCTTGGACCGGGCTCCAGCATCCCCAAGGGAGGAAGAGACACGGTAGGCCTAAAGCCCAGGACCTTGGATGGGTGAACAAGGTAGGGTCTCCCTTGGCTGGAGACCACAGGCTCAGTAGACACACACACACACACACACACACACACACACACACACTCACGTACACACACACACACACACTCACGTACACACACACACAACATGCACAAACACATGCCCTAATATTAAATAAAATACCCTTTGCTTATAACTTAAAAATCAATACACAACTAATCCTCCAAAAAGGCTCTGGGTGGAAAGAGGGGAGGTCGGGGGGAACCTTACAGCCTCCATATCAAGCCTGGGAAAGGCCTCTCGCTCCACACTCTTCCCTCGCCGGCTCCCTCCCCTTTGCCTCTGCTGGACTCCTCCCTCCCTCCTCCCCACTCCGGGATCACAACCAGAAGGTATTTCTAGCATCTAAAGAAGGAAAGGGACAGCTTCCTAGACATCACAGAAGGCAGCCCCTTCCAGTGGGAGAGCCGCTCCTTCCCACGGACAGGAATGGGAGCCTCCGTCACACATTCTACAGGAGGGGCCTGGCTCCCGGGGCAGGGAAAGGGGAGGGCGAGCAGGAGGTGGCCGGGCAGACAGAGCCCTCCACTCCCAGTGGGAACTGCTGGAGGTCCCTCTGCGGGGCACCCCCACCGAACCCCAACAAGCCCGGTAACCCCGTCCCTTCCATCCCCAGGCGGGAAGGCAGACCATGGGGAACCTAGGATGAGGAACTACATTAATTCTAGAGCGGGGGCTTCTGGCTGCCTGGAAAGCTCACATGGGGTGGGGCGGGGGGAACGGATGGGGAATGTGGACTGCCGAACTTTACTGTTCATCAAGACCCAGAGTAAGGACCGAATCCCAGCTTGGAGCGGAAGGGGCTTGTTTCCTCCATTCCCCCATTCAATTGCTTCCTCTCGTCTTAGAGGGGGACCTCCTTGCCCACGCCCCACCTCTATCCGGCTCTCTTCTCCACCCCACAGTTAGGGCTGGGAAGCTGTCCCGGTTCTGGCCCTCTGCCCCCTTCCTTCATGGCTCCATCAGGCTGGGTCTGGGAGGGTTAACAAGGAGGCGCCTCAGAGGAGTTATTTTTACAGCAACAGCCTCCTCGCCTGATGGAGACCCCTCCCTGAAGGGGACCCCCAGCCTCCCCTACCCCATCTCAGCTCTCCCTCCGGAACTAGGGAGAGAACTAGGAGGGGATGAAAGGGGCCAGGCCACAGGGCGGATCCGGAGGCGCTTTTATGTCCTGGTTCCCAGGCGCTAAGGACGCGTCCAGACAGGTCCCCCCAGCGCAGGGGCGGCCCCACTCCTCTATGTTCCCGGGATGCCCGTCTTCTCCGGCGGCCCCCTCCGCCCTGCAGCCGCGGTGGGGACACCCCACCGCACCCCTCCAGCTGGGGGACGTGAGGAAACCGAGAACAGAGGGGCCTACGCAGCTCCCCCCTCACACACACATACACCCGGCCAGCCAAACAGGCAAACGCGTCCTGTCCAGCCAGAGACTACAGCACCCCTAGCGTCCCCTCTCCCGACCCCACACCGCCTTCACCCCTCGCAATAAATAACCACCTGCTCCTCGCTCAAGCCGCCCCCGGGACACCAGGCCAGGGGCTCTCTTCTGATGCCCGGGGGGACCCGCGGGGAGGCGGTTGGAGGAGCTCAGTTGGAGGGAGCTCCGCCGCCCTCCGCCTCCCGCTTGCCTTTGCCCCCCGGGGGCTCCACCGCGCCGCCAGCCTTGCCCTCGCCCGCGGCCGCCCCCGCCGCCTCCTCCTTGGCGCCCTCGTGGGTTTTCATGTGCTTGGCCAGGTGGTCGCTGCGCATGAAGACGCGGCTGCAGACGGCGCAGGGGAACTTCTTGGTGCCCGTGTGGGTCTGGAGGTGGCGCTGCAGCTCGTCGGAGCGCGTGAAGCGCTTGCCGCAGAACAGCCAGTTGCACACGAAGGGCCGGTCGCCGCTGTGCCAGCGCAGGTGCGCCTTCAGGTGCGACGTCTTGGCGTAGGCTTTGCCGCAGCCGGGGATGTGGCAATTGTGCAAATGCTTCTTCTTGCCCCCGTCGGGCCCGCACGGAGCCCCCAGTCGCTCCGCCTCCAGGCAGTTGGGGCAGCGGCACACGGTCTGACCTGAGCTGCGGGGCACGGACCGCCGGGAGCCTTTGGGCCGCGTCGCCCCGTCCAGACCGGAATCCAGCCCCTGGGACTCCGGGGCCACCGCTTCCAAGGCCTTGGCCCCGTCGGGAGGCCCCAGGAGGTGCTGCCCTCCGGCGGCTGGGAGGAGGTGGTGTGGGTGTGGGTGGGGCGGCGGGGCGCAGAGCTGATGATCTCCGACGTAGCCCCCCAGGCCGGCCTGCAGCGCCCCCGGGTGGCCAGGGGAGGTCAGCGCGCCCTGCGTGTGGGGGAGGTCCATCCAGGTGGTCCCCGCATGAAGGTCCCACCAGGAGCCATCCTCCGTGCCCGGGTGCGTCGGCCGGAACCACGATTCGTAATGGTGGGACATGTCTGGCTGCAGGAGCTTGGAAAAGGGTCCCGGGACCAAGGGGTTGTCGCTTTCCAGGTCCTCACAGGTTACGCGGGAGGAGGCCCCCGGGAGCTCATAGCCCTGCGAGAAGTCCACCTCGGGGCCCAGCGGGAGGCTCTGCAGCTCTCCAGGCTGCAGCGGGGAGGGGTAGTCCCCCGCCTCCGGGCTCGTGTGGCCCTGGTATGTCTGGAGGGGCTGCAGGTCGAGGCGCGGAGGGGAGGCGTGAGGCGCGTCCGTGTGCTGGCTGCCCAGAGAGCCGCAGACAGCGGTTAGCATTGCCGGGATGCGGGGTGCGGTGGGGGACAGGGACGGTCAGGGGCTCCTCAGGTGAGACCTAAAGGAGGCAGAGGAGAGGCGAAGTGAGCAAAATCACCAGCTCATCTTCAGTCCCAACCTAGTCCCCTCCCTGCGAAGTGCCCCTCCCTCCCTCTCCACGCCCCCAGGTGAGAAAGAGAAACGCACCTCTGGTTGGGGGATTCAAGATCAGTTAACTACGAGAGAACTAGGAAGACTTGAGGGTGTGAAGGTCTCGGCCAAGGGCAGAGGATGATGGAAGTCTCCCTTCCCCTACGTTATCTCTCCTAGAGGATCCAGCTTATCCTGGGAGTTGGGCTGGTCCCAGGCTGGTAGGGAGGATACTCCTACAGGACAGTGCTCACACCGGCCGACCCCAGCTGCCCCCTGCAGACCTGCCGCCATCCCAAGTGGAGGATCTATTCTAGCCCCATCGCAGCTTTCCCACTTTAACTCAGGATACAGGTGCGGAGAGGGAGGTGGCCTGTTTCTGAAACTCAAAGCTTGAGGTTATCTGACTTCCCAAAGCCCAAAACAGATTCTGGGATTTTGGAAAAGAAAAAAACAAAACAAAACTGAATTCCATCTCTGAGGCATGTTCCTTGAGGAAGAGCATTCCACTGCCCAGCCTCATTCTCCCCAGCTCCCTGCCTGGCCCTCAGGCCAGTTTCTGGGGGACTTCTCGCCACCAGAGAAAGTTAAGCCCCCTCCCCGGTCCTGACCCACACTGGTGCCAGCCCGCTCTCTCCGGCTGCTACCCATGCCCTCCTGCCATGAGCGGAGACCCAGATGTGAAGCGGGGAGGGGTTGGCTTCCCAGAGAAGGGGGTCAGGAAGAGAAGAGTTCACCATCAAGCTCAAGAGGGTAAAAATGACACTCCTGCCCTGGCCAGTTTGGCTCAGGGAATAGAGCCTGGGCCTGTGGACTGCTGGGTCCCGGGTTCCATTCTGGTCAAGGGCATATGCCCCAGTTGCAGGCTCCATCCCCAGTAGGGGGTGTGCAGGAGGCAGCGGGTCAATGATTCTCTCTCATCATTGATGTTTCTCTCTCTCTACCTATCCCTTCCGCTCTGAAATCAATAACAATATCCTTAATATATATATTTAAAAAACAACAACAAGAAAAAAGGGAAATACGAAAAAGAAAATAAAAAATAAAAGAACAACAAAAGGCCAAGACTCCTTAAGGGATGCAGGGTCAGAGTGGGGGGAAGCAGAGGGCGACAGGAAAACCAGAATCACAGATTTAAGAGGAAGACTTGCCCAAAGGGTTTTTAATAACGGGGTGTATTCTAGGCGTGGATCATTTTTATTTTATTTATTTTTTAAAGAACATAACTAGTAAGTTCTTTACTTCAAATAACTAAGAAGCTAATTTAATCATTTTTAAAAATTAACTTCAAAGGAAGACAGAGAGAGAGAGATTGATCGGCTGCCTCCTTCGCGGGCCCTGACTGGGAACCGAACCTTCTACCTTCTGGTGTATGGGATGATGCTCCAACTAACTGAGCTACACTGGCCAAGGCTAGGCATGGGTCATTTATAGGAGTCCCGTGGATAATTCTAATATGCAGCCAAATGTTGAGAACTACCGTTCAGACTAACACTCTTGAAAAAGAGGAAACTGAGGCAGTATTTGGAGAAGTGACTTGAACAAAGACATTCATTTATTCATTCAATCAACAGCTATGGCTCTAGCCAGTTTGGCTCAGTGGATAGGGCGTCAACCTGCGGATTGAAGGGTCCCAGGTTTGATTTCGGTCAAGTACCTCGGTTGCAGGCTCAATCCCCAGCCCTGGTCCGGGTGCTTGCCGGAGGCAACCAATCGATGTGTCTCTCTCACATCAATGTTTCTCTCTCTGTTTCTCCCTCTCCCTTCCACTCTCTCTAAAAAAAGCAATGGAAAAATGTCCTCAGGTGAGGATTGAAACACACACACACCCACAAAGTATGTACTGAATGTGTCTCTGTGAATCAGGTCTCTCCACTCTCCCTGAACCACTGGGAACCTGAAGACCTGCACCCCTTTCTTGACCATCTATCTGTGATTTGAAGGTCCCCCCCCCTTCTCACCATCTCTCCCTAAGGCTCGGGAGCCCCAGGTGTGGGGTTCGTATCTGATTGGCAGAGGAGGCGCTTTGGTTTCGGGCAGGGACTTTCCACGGCGGGGCTCGGCTGACCCTACTACCCCCTGCCTCTGGGAGCAGGGAGGTGGCCGCAGGAGTCTGGCAGAGGGAGCGGGAGAGGGGCTGGGGCGCCTACTCAGGCTCCTGCGGCCTCACCACAAGAAAGGAACCGGGTGAAGCTGCAGGAGTGGAGCCTCAGGCCCAGGCGGGGCAGCCCAGGAGGGGCTGGGCGGGAGCAGCGAGGCCTGGGACCCTAATAGCTTTTGGCGCCTGGGAACGGCCCCAAAGACGAGGGGGTGGGGAGGCTAACGACCCAGGCTCCGCAGAGTGGCCCCTCCCGACCCAGGGCAGGCAGCCCAAGCCGGGGATGCACGGCCTGCCAGCGAGGTTTCGGGGTGGGAGACCGCAGGACGCACACTCCCGGCTTCGCGCTCCCCAACGGGGGAAGGCGGCTAGAGACACCCTCCTCCCCTCTCCCCCGCTGCCTCTCGGATCACCGGCGCTCCGGTGGCCGGTCGGACTTCCCTACTCCCCGTCCTTAAGGTTCAAGTCCTCCGGTTGTCCCAGTCGCTCCAGTTTCCCCAGTTTCCAGTCTCTCCCGTCCGCCCAGTTTTCTCTCCGCTGGGGCTCTGAGCCCCTCGGATTCTGCTCCCCCGAGGCCCTGGGGGCGCGTTCCGGGCGCGTCTTTCCGAGAGGACCCGGAGCGCGCACCCCTCGCCGCCCCGACCCGGGCTCCTACCTCGAGGCTGCGCTCGGACTCCCGGCACGGCTGGCGGACGCGCTACGGACGGGCGCTCCAGGGCCCGGTGCGCCGGCAGGCTCTCCAGCGGCGAGGGGCAGCGGCCAAGGGCGAGTGGGGGCCGCGACCCAAGCCGGCGGAGGAGGGGCGGAGGGCGGGCGGGAGCCAGCGAGCGAGCGAGCGAGCGAGGCCAGCTCCGCCCGTGACTCACCCGCGCGCTCTGCCTTCATCCCGAGCTCCGCGCTCCTTTTTCCCCGAAATCGCAGCCCCGCCCACCTCACCTGCGGCCGCCTTAACCCTTGCGGGCTCGGCGGGACGGGAGGCTCGGCTGGGCCGGGCCGGCGAGGAGGGGGCGGGCAGGGAACGGGGGAGGGATCGCTATCTAGGTCGCCTCCCGCCACCTCCCTCGCTCCTCCTCGTCCCTCCCGGTCTCGGGCCAGGGGCCGGGCGGAGTGTCTCCGGGCTCCAAGACCCGCCCTCGGGGAAGAAAGCTGCCCCGGAGCTGGTTTGGTTGGGCTGGGGACGCCGGACTCGCTCCGACCCTGGAGGGGTGGGGGTGGGGGACCAGAGAGGGGGCGGGCCCTGGGGTGATCCTGAGCCACCTTAGGGCGCCCTTGGCCTCGACGGCCCTCGGCCCGCGAGCGCTGCCTCGGAACCGAGAGGAGAGGAGGAAGCAGGACCGCGCGCCAAGTATGTGTCCGGTCTCCGCCCAGCCCTAGGCCGTGAGAAATTATCTGCGCTGCTGCCCTCCTCCCCTGCCCCCCCTCCACCCCCCTTCCACCCCCACCTTCTCTCCACTACCACCTCCCTCCCGGTCCTGGGCTCCCGCTGGAGTTCCAGTTCTCCCCTCCGGCCACTCGCCTTTTCAGGGCGACCGCCCCCTCTTCTTTCCCATCAACTCCCCCGCGGGCCCATCTCTGCCTGCCCCCCCCCCCATCTCCCAGGGCCCCCGGCGTTCAGTCTCCATCTTCCCTGAGGCTGCAACCTGGGCGCCGGCTAAACCCACCCCCAGATCGCCCACCGCCTCGCCCCGCGCGCCCGGCCCTGAAAGCCGGGGCAGGCGCCCGGACTGAGGGACCCCTCGCCACCACCCCTTCCCGGTTCCCACCTACACGTCGGAACCCCGGGTTCTTAACCTGGGGGAGGGGTCTAGGGGTCCTTTGATAAAAGCGAAGACACAGACTCGATGCAGCATCTGCAGAACGTCAGGGCGTTCGCCGCTCCCAGCCTCCTCTCAAGGTCCGAGTGGATCGAGATGCCTGGCCAGCCCGGTGGGCAGCGCGGGACCCTCCTGCCCCCGCCCGCCACCCCCCCGCCCCCCGCAGGCCTCTGCACCCGGTTAGTCCGACGCTCCCTTCCCGGTTGGTGTCTCCTCTACCCGCCACGTTGACGTCCCAAGTGACCCTGGTCTTGTGGGGGATTCTGATCAATTTTCCTATTTTTGTTGTTGTTGTGCCCGTTGGCTGTCCCTGGGCGCGCTGCCATTGGCTTTTTATTAAAGGTTCGCGTCTCGCTTGTTTGTTGTCTTGACGGTCCTTTGCGCAGCCGGACCGGGATTCGGGCGGATTCACTGTCGCTCCTGCCGCCGCGATGGCTGTCGTGCCCGCTGGTTTTCCAGCCCTGCATTCCCGCGTGGGACGCCCCCGAAATGCCACTACCAAACGGCTAAGCCAGCCACACGCCACCTGGAAACTCCGCCTTTGTGTATGTGCTTTCCCAAGAAACACACGCGCTCTCACATCCGGAGTCACTGACTTATCTGTGCATCCGCTTCTTTTCCGTGCCTCAGTTTCCTCATCAGAACAACCCCAGGACACGTTGGGGAGGGCTCCCTGGGGCTTAAAGGAACTGATGTAGTTACAATACTTAGCCCCGTGGGCGTCTGGTAAGCTCACGGAAAACGGAAGATATCATTGTTGTTGTTAATAATTATTTAAAAAGTCGGCTCCCAGCAAATGGTTGTTGGATTAAGGGATATTCACAAAGGTCTTTGGACGAAATTCTAGCCCCAGCCTTGTACTTGCTCAGCTACAAGCCGCTGGGTGAGAGCAGCTGCCCTTTGGTGTCAAAGGACCCCGGCTTGGGAAGCCAGGAAGGCGTCCCTCCAGCCCCACCTCCATCACCTCCCTTTCTGATCAGCAGAGTTTCCTTCTCCCTGATACTCAGGCCCCTGAAGTATAGATTGCCAAGAATCGCTCTGGATCTTTGTGGCCACTAATACATTGACAACACTCTCTAGCCTCATGTTTTGTGTGTGTGTGTGTGTATTTTAAAATATATTTTTATTGATTTAAGAGAGGAAGGGAGAGGGAGAGAGAAATAGAAACATCAGTGATGAGAGAGAAATATTGATGGGTTGCCTCATACACACCCCACTCTGGGGATCGAGCCTGCAACCTGGGCATGTGCACCGGAATCCAACCATGACCTCCTGGTTCATAGGTCGATGCTCAACCACTGAGCCATGTCGGCCAGGCTGTCCTCATGTTTTTATTTCTGTTCACTCAACCTGCAAGTGTTGGCTATTGGGGTTTGCATCCCAGTTCACAACCGTGACTAGAACAGAGTTAGGGGCTCATGTCCCAGAGCCTGTGACTCAGATTCTTGGGGTAAGTCCCATTGGACCCCTAGGCATTCCTTGCCTCCTCCTCCCTGCAGCCCTCTAGCCTTCTGGCTTTTCCCAACGCTACTGCTCTTGGGGAGCTAACACTTGCTCAGCGTTTCCTCCTCCATTTGTTCATGAGCATCAGATTGTCTTATCTTTCTGGTTTCTGTTTCCCTGAAAAGCAATAGGGAAAGGAATCCAGTCCGCAGATGGTAGACATGCCACTTTCATGCCTGGCTCCCTTTCACCCCACCCCACCCTGACCTGAACATACCTGGGTTCCCAGAAGCAAAGACGCCCCCCCTCCCCATCTGCCTGTGGCTTATCAGCATGAAAATGAACAGTCATGGCCCCGAAGGTGTGGGCCAATGGTTGAGCACTGGACCCATGAACCAAGAGTTTACAGGTCGGAATCCCAGTAGGGACACATGCCTGGGTTGTGGGGCTCAATCTCCAGTGTGGGGGCATGCAGGAGGCAGCCAATCAATGTTTCAATCTCTCTATCCATCTCCCTCTCTAAAATCAATATAAGCATTCAAAAAATTAACAGTAAGGCAGTTGTTTTGGAAACTCAGCCATTCTGGTTTCCTGTCCTGCTGAGGTTTCTGCTTCTGACTCAGGGCATTCACTATCTTCCTTCCAGATGACCTTCTACTTGCGTTCCTCTGACTCCAGCCCTTTCACTTCCTGCACGCCAGACGCTTTCCTACTGCACACGGCCCATCGTCTGAGGTTGACATAACTGCCCAGTGTTATCTCATCTCAAACTGACAATGCTGCCCACCACGCCTCCCACACAAACTGAGATCTGCCCAGGACGTGGGCCGTTTCTGCCCTGCTCCCTTAGTCCCCCAAAGGGGTAGACAGATTTTGACACAAGGGTCCATCTCCCATTCCTGCCACTCCTGTTCTCACACCTCATTGATAGTTGGCAATCCATTTGTACATGGAACAGCCTCATTAGCCCCCAATTGTATCATAACACATTTACTTATTGAGCAGCTACTATATTCCAGGCGCTTTATCCAAATATCTTTAGTTCTCATCAGCACACAGCTAAGTAGTTATTATTATTCCCATTGTACAGATGGGGAATTCTGCCAAGCATCAAACAAGTCAAATGACCTGGCCAAGATTACACAGCTGTTAAGAGACCGAGAAGGAAATCAAGTCCAGATCCGTCAGGCTCCAGCGCCTGTGTTCTGCCTGCTATTCCATCCAGCCTCGCTATGGCACCAGTGATGGCTCTGGGAGTCTGGCTCCCCTTGATCCTGAAGGTGGAGGGGACAGCATTCTTAAGCTGATCCCTAGATCAAAGCTGTCTTGAGTTGTTGGGACAAGTCACAGCTATATCTGTGGTCCCTTCCAAACCTCAATTGTCTTTCTGTGGAGATTGTGCTTTGAGAAGATCTAAGCTGGACTGCCCATAACAATTGCCTAGCGCAAGTCCTCATTTCACTAGTAGGGAAACAACCCCAGAACAGAGAGGCAAGCAACTCAAAGTCACACAGCAAGTTAGAAGCAGAGCAGGGAACCAAGCCCCATTCTCCTAATTCCTGGTCTCCTAGTTGCTCACTCTTCTGTACTCCCCACACCACTCTCCAAGCTGCACTCGGAAGACTGCAAGCTGGTGACCTTGGACGCCAACATTTCTCCTTTCCTTTCTTCTTTCCACCCGCTGTCCCAGGTTCCTGGGAACCTGGATGAATCCAGAGCTGGGGCCAAATGGTATCTTTTGGTTCATCCATTGTTCATTCAGCAAACATTTACTGAGGGTCTACCCAGGGCCCAAGCACTAGGCTGGACACTAATTCTATCATAAATCCAAATATCGCTGGCATCCACCTCCATTTCCAGTCTGAAAGGTGAACCTGTATGTTGGAGGGCGGGGTGTAATCTACAAATGTGTGTGCGCACATCATGCCTGTGTGTACTCATCTTGCCGTGTGTGCCTTTGAATGTGGGTTGTCTGTCCTCTTCCTCTATGACAAAGGGAGTTCCCCACAGGACATGCACCACGATTTCTCCCCTGCTACTTCTGCAGGTGTTTATCAGGCATGAACTTCTGTGAGGTGAGTGTGCGCCTTGTCTATTAATATTTGCCCATCTTTTCTATCAGAATGAAACCCCCGGTCATCTGTTAACTGGTGAATCCACTCCACTTCTCCCTCAGATCTCAGCCCAGCCCTCCAAAGGCCTCCAAAGGAATTCTCTTTGGTTCTCCTTACAGAGACCTTCAAGATCTCCCTCTTATCTTCCCCTCCCCAATTCAGAGAAAAATCAAGACTTCCAAACCCTTCTCAATGATCCCCATGGAAGTGGAGACCTCCATCCCCTGAACTGGACAGGGAACCTCTTACCAGTCCATGGAGCCCAGAGCTGGCAGCGGTGGTGAGGGGCAAGTGGGGGTGTTGGGAGAGCCAGGCTTTATAAAGGAGGCGACAGTCAGAGCAGAGGGGGAGGTGAGAGGTGTGGGCAGGGGTGCTGCCAAGTCCTCACGGCCTCCAAAGCTTTTAGGATAATCCAGGAAACAGTGGCCCCCGGCTCTCCTGGGGGAGTGGTAGGGGGTGAGATCTGAGTCTCTGAGGTGTGCCAGGAAAGGAGGATTTCTGCTCTAAGAGGCAGCTGGGGGTGGGGGTGGGAGAGTAAGACTTCCTTCCCTCTCCAGAGGCTGGACGGGCAGTGGGAGAGAGGGACCAAGTGGTTCTTGCGGGATGGAGGAAGTGAGAGCATCGCCAGGGGAGAGAGCTGGGTGGCTGGAACTCTCCAAATTCCTTCCCCCTCCTTTTGAGGGTTCCTCCATGGACTGGGTGGGAAAGAAAGAAGTACCACTTTTATGGCCTGAGACATACACACACACACACTAAGTTGGTCCCTCCCTGCTGACTCCCCATCAGTGATGATGGCTACTCCAGCAGGTCTCTCCTACTTCTGCTGGAGGCTCATTCCTCCTCCTCCCTTTTCTTCGTCCCCTACCCGACTTAGATCCCCAGGACGATCCACTGTAATCCACCTTTTGGATCTGGGAATCTCTCGTTGTCAAGTGGTTCTCTCCCCGATTTAGGCTAGGGTGAGGCAGCTTGGGATAAACAAGAGGTCACCTAAGACCAGAGGTAGAACCCAGCCAAGAACTGTTATGGACAGTTCAGGGGCCCTGGAACTCGAGGAGAGTGAAGAGGCTGGGAACATGGCCTGGAAGGGAAGAAGGGGCCTGGAGGTGAATTTAGGTGGAGCCCCCACAGCCCCAACTATTTACATGGACTTAATTTGAGGGTAGCTGTAAGCTCAGGCATGTTGGCTAACAGGAGCATGTGCTGGAGCAGAGAAGGACAAAAGGCCAGGAAGGAGAAAGGACAGGAAACAGAACAAGACCAGCTCCCCATAGCTCCCTGAAGCTAGGAATTCTGACCCACATAGGAGAGTGGCCTGGGGACTTTTCATGTGCTCACGTCCCATTCTCAGCCATAGCTCAACGCCCTTGACACTGAGAACGGTAGCTGCTGTGCACACCCAGAACCCAGTAACCTAAGGCTTGTATGCCACCTCCCCCAAGTCCCCCACAGGGTGAGTCAGGCTGTCTTTGCCCTGAACTTTGTCCTGCTCCTCCCCCGCCACCCCCAGAAACCTCTAGACTGGGGATTCCCAGTCCCTTCATTAGCTTTTCAGTAATTATCCCCGGAAAGGCCTGGACAGGTCCTTCCTCTACCCATCTCAGAGATGAGAACATTGAGGCCCTTAAGAAAGCTCAGAAGCTCTGCAGAGAGCCACCCATCAGGCAGGAGAGAGTAGAGGGGCGGGGGGCTTAGGAGGCAGAGCTGCACCCCTTCCTTCAATCCTCAGCACAGTTAGGAGGAGGACAGGGCCAGCACCACCCCCTGGGGGCACCCAGGCGGCAGGACTGAGGCTCCAGGGAGGGGCTTCCCTGTCCCTCCCTACCTTCCAGCCCAGAAAGTCGGAGTGAGGGGGAAACAAGCAGCGGAGACCACACAGGTGGAGTAAATAATGTTAATACGGGAGCATTATCACCAGGGCATTTCCTCATGGATAAATGTCTCAAATACCAAAGGATGCCTCCAAATTATAGTTAATTACAGAGTTGATTTGCATAAATTATAAGGTGAGCATACAAATTCTTTCAATCGGTTCCATATGCTTAGGTAGCAGGTCCAGTTCAAAAGATGGGAGAACCTTGGGGTGAGGGGAGTTGGGGGGAGGACAAGACAGCTCCTGGGCTGGCCCTGCTAGCGACACCCCTTTCCCAGCTTTGGAGCAGTGAAGGGTAGCTGGAGACCTGAGTGGTTTTCGGGGAGGGGAGTTAGTAACAGAACCCAGACCCTATTTGGCAGGGGACCCCCCGCCTCCCTTTGTACCTCAGCACAGCGTGCTTCCCCACCACCAATGACAAGGCAGGAAAGCTGGGGGTGGGTACACATGGAGGGTGGGACTCTGGTGCTGGGTGAGTCTGCGGACCCCGCGGGGCTAATGGTAGATTCAAGCCCCTCTCTCTTGCTCTCAGCTCTCCCTGGATCCACACGCCCTCCTCCCCCCACTCGGGCTCACTCCAGAGCCAACCCTCCGATCCCAAGTTTGATGTTGCCGCTGCCTGCACCTTCCAGGTGGCTCCTCAGAGGCTCAGACTCCCAGACTTTTGTCTCCAGTGCCTGGGCCCATTTCCTCTGCCCTCGCCTCCCAGTCCCCCACCTCCTCTAGCCGCTAAGACTCTACTTCCTTCTCCAGCTCTCTAATCTGTCCCTCCCTCCCAGCCCCCATCCGTACCCAGAGGTCTCCTACTCTTCTCTCCATCTTTCTCCTCCTTCCCAGCCTCCCTCCCCCAGAGATCCCAGTCCCCCTTACACTTAGCTGTCTACTTTTTAAAAAATATATTTCTATTGATTTCAGAGGGGAAGGGAGAGGGAGAGAGAGTCAGCAATATCAATGACGAGAGAATCATGGATCAGCTGCCTCCTGCATGCCCCACACTGGGGATTGAGCCCACAACCCAGGCATGTGCCCTGACCTGGAATGGAACCGTGACTCTTGGTTCCTAGGTCGACGCTCAACCACTGAGCCATGCTGGCCGGGCTGCATGTGTTCTATTGTTTAAAAAATAATTTTATTTTTCAAAGACAGAAGCTACTGGATTAGCTTGGGATGGAGTTGGGAGAGAGACTGGGCTAAGGTGCATGAGGGGAGGGTGAGAGTGTACCTTTGTCTACAAATCCAAAACATGGGGCGGGGGTGGGGGGCGGTTGGTGGTGAAAAAGAGCCTAAAGTGGTTCCTGGTAGTACTGAGCAAGTGCTTAATAAATAGTTGTTGGATGGGTGAATGAATTGGGAATGGCAACTGGCCTATGAAAATCCTAGAGAGGTGCCAACTTGGCAACAGGAATTACTTCTCATTTGGATTATTTTTCAGATCTCCTATCAGCTTTCTGCCACTTCTGGGCCCAGGCACCTAAACTGTCCTACAGACCAACAACAGGTTAATCGTCCTGAAGTGCCACTCCATCTTGGAACTCTCCACGTCAAACACATCACTGGCTCCCCAGTGGTAACCATAACATTCAAGACCCTCCTACTTGGCCTCCATCACCTTTGCGATCTTCATTTCCCCGGGTCCTGGTACAACCCTTCCAGTCCAGGCCAGCCCGCTGGACTCGGTGTTCATCAAATAGGCCCAGCCTTCCTACCCTTCCTCCGACTGTTCCCACCCTGCCACCCCATCTCTGCCTCAGAAAGGCTTCCCGTCCTTCAAACTCCCATCCTGCAAGGCTGCTTCCCCATGAAGTCCTCTGAGCAGCAGCACATCACTGGCTTGCTCCTCCGAACTTCCTTAGTACTGACTGCCACATGACCTGTTTCCATGGAATTGCCTTCTTACTGGTGTGTCCCTACCAGTGGGTCTGGAGGGCAAGGATCATGTCCTTTTCATCCCACACAGTCATCAGCCCAGTGCCTTTTTTGAGAAGCGGGTGGAAAAGCCACAGCTGAGCAAATTAGAAAAACGTTTCCCTGAAATCAAAGTTTCTAGAGTCTCTTAGCTGAGGTGAGTAGTAGTGAAGGCAGAGGCATGGGTCAGGTGGGAAGACATAACAGAAGCCTTGAGACGCAAAGATCCATGGAGGAAATGAGCCCAGCTTCCCTGTCATCCCTTCTCTGCCCACCCCTCCCCTTATCCATCCCCCCCGCCCCCCTACCCCCCTACCCCCCGCCACTGGCCCAGGTTGTGTGATGGATGGAGAGGGGTCCAGCAGGATGTCTGGGGCGTGCAGGGTTGGGGTGAGAGCCAGGGGAGGGTGAAGCACTCTGCCCTGTTAGCCTGTTTGGTAGAATGAGTTGGAAGTTTGGGACAAAAGGAGCAAGGGCCGTGAGTGGGAGCTGGGAGAAGGGGCGGATTCCACAGGCGTCATGGAGAAAAGCAGAGGAAGAAAAAGCAGAATTTACTTTGTCCCTCTGGGCAGTGAAAACACTTCCTACCAGGGTTGCAGCATCCTCATCACGTCATGCCTCAGCTCAAAAGCATCCGATGGCTCCCCATTACCAACAGGAAAACATCCACGCTCTTCAGGCCTGGCATTGAAGCCCTCTATCCCGCCTGGCTCAGCCTGCCTGTCCAGCCTCACCCCTCACACTCTCCAGGTCCCAGCCACAGGGGGATCCTGCTCCATCCTTACTGTTCATACATGTTCACGCCCCATACTGCTCCTGGTCTGAAATGCTCTTCCTAGTTCTCTGTCTGAGAGCGCCTATCGATCCTTTGAAGCCCAACTCATATGTCTCCCTCCTCTGTTCAGCCTTCCCCAGTTCTCCCAGGCACCCTCTTCTGTGTTCCCATAGTCCCAACATACAAAGGGCTTAACACTGTCAGATGGGTAATATGATAAGCTGTATGTGTGTGAGATCATGAGCTCCTTGAAAGATTGGCATTTTCTCTGTTCATCTTTTTATTTATTTATCTTTAGCTCTGTCCATCTTTGTGTCCCCCAGCATCTCGAACAGTAACTAGTGCTGAGTGTGCAATACATATGCGTTGCACTGGATTAAATAGTGCCCTTTGCGGAGGAGAAGGAGCTGCCAGCGGCTGATGCAGACGAGGCTGATTCTCTATAAATCCCGTTGTCACACCGTCCAGATGGGCTCAAGATGCTGCACCAGAAGCCTGACCCAGTCTTCCTCTTTCACCCCCCACCGTGCCCAGCACCTTGTCAGGAATCCACGATCAGGTAGGGAGATGAGGCTCCCTGAGAGGCCCAGCATCCTGCAGCCAGGGTCACCCAGAAGACCTCCCGCTGGATCCCACAAGCGGGGGATTAGAGAGGGAGGGCTGGGTACCAGGGTCTGGCAGGCAACATTAGGTGGGTAGGGGGGAAGGCGGGCAGTGCCCTGGAAAGGGGGCCGGTCTCATTGTTGTGGTCTGTCTGGGAGATTCCTCCCCTTTTTAATTTGCTTCCTGATTGAGGGGTTGGCTCTGCCTGCCCAGCTCCCCCGTCATTATCTGCTGCCGGTGGCTCAGGTGCTGGCGAGCCTGGCGTGGCCCCTGGGTTATTACCTGGAGCTCTGGGGGTGGCAGAGGCTGCCCCTCTGGACGGGGTGGGGGCCTGTCTGGAATTTGCCCTGATCCTACCACCCACGGGGGCAGCCAGGATGCCTAGCAGGGTGGACATAGTCACAAGGTGGGGGGGGGCCTTTTAGGGGAGACAGCTGGTCCCAGGGGGACTTCAACGTTTAGAAGCTTCATGTGTCAAGTGGCCAGAATGTTGATTCAGAAGCCTAAGACAGGTAAGACGTGGGTGCTAGAGCACCCGAAGCTGGAGCCATTCCCCAAAGGCTAGTGAAAGGTATTGAAGTTAGACATCAAGAAGGACTTCCCAGCCCTAGCCAGTTTGGCTCAATGGATAGAGCGCTGGCCTGCAGACTGAAAGGTTCTGGGTTCGATTCTGGTCAAGGGCACATACCCGGGTTGAGGGCTTGATCCCTTGTAGGGGGCCTGCAAGAGGCAACCGATCAATGATTCTCATTATTGATGTTTCTACCTCTCTCTCTCCTTCTCCCTTCCTCTCTGAAATCAATAAAAATATATTAAAAAAAAAAAAAAAAGAAGGACTTCCCAGCCAAATTGGGAATCAGGAAGGGAGAGAGGAGTGAAGCTTGGGGATTCCCACCCTGAGTTCTCCGCTCTGCAGCGTTAGGAAACCAAAAGCCATTAAGGGAAAGGCATGTCACTGATCCAAGAGCCCGCGATGACAGAACCCGGACTCTAGGAACTTGCTGTGGCCCTGGGTCCTCCCTCAGTGCCCTGGGGCATTAGACCTCAGACCTCTGCCCAGTGCCTTTGAGCACAGCCTAGGTACCTACAGCGCAGGGCACTGAGTCCCCAAAGTTCCTGCCCTTTGCCCGGTCCCTGATTGGGCCTGCGGACTTCAAGGACCAGAGATAATATCAAGACAAACAGGAAGGGCCCAATTAGAGACATAAAGTTTGTTGTTTTAGAGGGCGCCCAGCGCCAGGCAGCGGTGCCAGGTTGGCAGCCCTGGAGCCTGGCGGCTGCCTGCTCTCCTGTGCAGCCAGCTGCCCCTCTCAACCTCGCCCAGGGCCATGGCAGGAAGGCTCTCAGGAGAGGAAGGGAGGGAGGGTGGAGCCGATAGAGAAGGGGTTAAGCAAGAGGTTCTTTTTCTTCAGCAGCTGAACTTTTGTCACGTCACCTTTCACTCAGGCTGGGCATTTAGCTGCTTATTCAGCAAATATTTTTAAGTGCCTGCTCTGTTTCAGGCCTGTGCCAGGCACAGCGCTTCCCCCTGTAGCCAACACAGCGCTCACTAGAAGGTAAGCTGCACGGAGCCAGGGATTTTTGTCATCGCTCCACTCCCAGCGCTTGGAATGGTGCCTGACACTCTATAAAGGTTTTATAAGTTTGTGAAATGCATGAATGGAAGGATGGATAGGGAGGAGGAAGAAAAAGAGGAAAGGAGGAAGGGAGGGAGAGGAGGAAGGAGGAGCCCTTAGAATGCACATAGGAAGGTCCTGTGATTTTTCAGTCCACTGGACTTCTTTTTTCCTTTAATCCTCCCGCAAGAATTTCCCCCCTCCCACTGATTTTTAGAGAGAGTGAAACGAGGGAGAGAGAGAGAAACATTGATGTGAAAGACGCTTCCATTTGTTGCCTCCTGCACATGCCCGGACTGGGGCTGGGAATCGAACCTGCAACCGAGGTACATGCCCCTGACCTGGAATCGAACCCGTGACCCTTCGGTCATTGGGCCGATGCTCTAACCACTGAGAAAACCGACCAGGGCTCCACTGGATTTTTAAAAAAACAAAAAAAACCATTTTTATTGATTTCAGAGAGGAAGAGAGGGGGGAGAGAGAGAGAAACATCAATGATGAAAGAGAATCATTGATCAGCTGCCTCCTGCACGCCGTGACCTTCAGTCCCTGGGCTGGTGCTCTATCCACTGAGCCAAACCAGCTAGGGCTCCACTGGATTCCTTAATAAGAGCATTGATGATCCACAGGCGCTCTCTTCCCCGTCCTGTCCACCCCAAATGAATCTTAGAGTCTTGACACCTATGGGTGGCCAATGGTCATTTTCTTGCCCAGATGCCACCATGGTGGTCAGCTTCTAGGATGCTGTAAGAGAGGATGGAGAAAGAGGGCTGATCAGGAAACAGCGGCAGTCCGTGCAGGAGAGCCCACAAGGTCATGACTGGTCTCTCCCTGGGCCTCTAAGTGCTAGTGCCTCCTGAGACTGAGTGCTCTTCTGGGCCCCGCCGAGCTGCCCTCCGCCCCAGCCCTCCTCCTCCCTCCCTGACGGTGCCAGGTAAGGCTTAGGGCATGGCAGAGGTTGAACCGAGAGCCACCCCACCTTGTTCCTGTGGCTCCATCCCCCTATCCACACCCAAGAGGTGAGCTCCTGGGGCAGTTGGCATCTGACAGCCTGGCATCAACTCATGCCAACAGCTTGGAAGCTGCAGTAATTAGAAGGGAAGAGGGAGAGAGGGGGAGAGAAGGAGAGGGAAGGCAAGCTCAGGAGAGAAACCTTCTCCTGCCTGCCGCAGGGCAAACTACTTCAAACGAATTCGTTTCACTCTTGTGAAACTGAAGACAATTTCCTTTTCTGTCATAAAACAAATTATTGCTCATCAGGACTGCTGGGCTCAGGGCTCGTCCCTCTCCGAGGGTTTGCTCCTGCTCCTGGGCCTGGCCCCAGGTGGGCTGGAAGGTGGGGGGTGGTCAGGGGAGGAGGTCCAGGGCCTGGCGGGGGTGGGGGGTGGGGGATTCATGGGGAGACACCCTAAGGAGGGGTGGGGAGGGATTAATGTTCCCCTCGGGAGTGAAACAGCACTATATCCCCCTCATCAACCTGCTGCACTGACCAGAGAAAGGGTCCATGACCAAGCCACTGGCCCTGGCCTCTGGGAAGGTCATCTCACCCGTCCTCTTGCCTCAGGGCGAGCCTGGAGGAGGCTCCACCTCCCTCCGCAGGCACCTGTTCATGGGGTGGAGGGATGGGAACAGGAAAGGGAGGCCCAGAGAAGTTGAGGAACTTGCCAGAGATCACTCAGCAAATTAATTAATGGCAGATCCAGGATTAGAACCCAATGGCTTCTCTTCCAGGCCAAGACTGGAGGCTGCCTGGGGGCTTTTGTTCGCACCTTTTGTGACTCTGGATCGCTGCAGGGAGCCCGGGCACCCAAATACCACTGCTTGGCACATGGGCCCCCAGAAAGAGGAGGCTGATGGAGCAGCTTCCCTTTGCCCTCAACAACTGGCCACCAAAGCTGGCCTCCCCCACGCCTGCCCTTTAGGAAGGGATGTCACCTCTCTCAGCCTTTGCTTTATTAAAGGCTTCCCAGGACCCTCTGGCCAGATCCATCAGAAGAGCCATCAAAACTCTTTCTCTTCCCCGCTGCCTCCCCTCCCCCCCCCAACTCCTCCCCACTAAACTTTCACAACTCTTTCTTTCTCTTCTCTGCCTTGCTTCCTGGGCCAGAGCTCAGGGGAGACACAGTTCTTATTTGTTCTTCAGCTCTTGCCAGATCTTTCCCATCACCTCCTCTGACAATCGCCCTTATCCCCTCTGTTCTCAAGGGCTTTTCCTGAGAATTGGGGAAATATCCCTGGGGTGTCTCTTTCTATTTTAAAATAATATTGATTTTTGAGAGAGAGAGAGAGAGAGAGAGAGAGAGAGAGAGAGAGAGAGAGAGAGAAGCATGGATGGGAGAGTGAAACATGGATTGGCTACCTCCTGCAGGCCTCCCACCGGGGACTGAGCCCACAACCTGGGCATGTGCCCTGACCAGGAATCAAACCAGCAACCTTTCAGTGCATGGGACAACGCCCAACTCACTGAGCCACACCAGCCAGGGCTCCCTGGGGTGTTTCTAATTGGGGTGGGGGGAGATCCAGGCCCCATCTCAGGGAACTCCTGGCTTATCTAAATAAGACCCAACCCACACACCAGGAGACACCCTGGCAGACTGGCTGAGAGAATGGGAATGGACATCAGGGCTGGGGAGATGGGGTAGGGCAGGAAGAAAAAGAAAGGCCAGGGGAGGGCTTCCTGGGGGCGGGGAGGGGGAAGAAGATGTGAGAAGGTGTTTGGAGCAGAAAATCCAAGCCACAGAATTCTTGGAAATGAGGAGGCAGATCAGCCCAAGTTGGGGAGGAAGGGGCTGGGAGCCCAGACACAGGGTCAAGAGGGCAGCTGAGAGGGTGCAAGGTGAGCAGTCATTGCCGGTGATGTGGAAACCCAGCTCTAAGCCAGGGTGAATGGAGACATGTTTGGGGATTGGCTGCCAAACTGGAACAGCCAAACATCTGTGGGGAACAAAGGGTTGAGGATGGCATCATCCAAGGGCAAAAGGGAGACTGGAGAAGTCCCCTGCCCACCTCTCCGCCCCCAGGCACACTGTTCCTTTTCCTCAGACGCACTGACCAGCACTCATGCTCCCAGGGAAAGTGGGGCCTCCCGCCTGCCCAAGTTCCCCACCTGATAACACCCCGAAAAGTTCTTCCTTGTGTCCGACCACCATTTCCCTGGTGGCAGGTGGTGGCTTGGCAAAGAGAAGAGCAAGGAGGGAGACTGTAAGCAGCTGTCCCCCTAACCCTCCCCCCCCCCCCACAAAAAAAGTGGTTTCCCTATGGCTGGGAGGGAGGCAGGAAGGAGGAGGTGAGCAGAGGGCAGGGCCAGGAGAAGATCGTGTCTGGGCGAAGACTCTGGCTCATCGGATACGCCACGCTGGGAATCTGAGAATCCACAGTGGGAACGGGCCGGGCTGGCAGGAACAAAAGATGAAAGGGAGGTTGTGCGGTGGCTGGGATGGGCACACCCACCGCTGACGTATTGCAGTGGCCGGTGACCTCAGCTAGGCCATCAGACACCCCCCCCCCCATCTCACTGAGCTGCTCCAGTGGGGTCCCCCTGCTCCCAGCCCCTGAGCAGGGCCTGAGAACATGAGGGAAGCTGGTTAGACTCTAGAAGGACCCGCTGTCCGGGTGAGCTTGGGGCATTACCTTTCCTGGGATGGACACGGTCAGAGGAGGGGACGTGAGAAGGTAAAGAGAAATGGCGAGGCTTAGAAGGAAAGTGGAGAAACCTTGATGTCAGCGCTTCCTGACTTGAGGATCCAGGGTTTCCATGATCCATGGCTCATGTCTCTGTGAGGATGTGACAATGGGAGGGCAGAGCCTAGGCTGGCCTGGACTATGGAGGATTTAGGTTAGACACCAAGCAGAACTTCCTTGCTTTGGGGTAGTAGGACCATGAAGGGGCTGAGTGCAGAACCCCTGGAGCGTGGCCTCGTGCCTTCCATTCAAGGGCCAATCCCCACCCCAGCCCCTGGGGCCCACCCATCGCCAGCACCTCATCTGTTCCCTTGAACCAGGCGGGGGCGGAGGGCTGTGGTGTTGGGGAGGTAGCTGCCTCCAGCTTACTCTGCTCTGGGAAGAGTGGGCCCTTCCATTTTTTCTCTCCCAGGTCAAGGACCTTGGTTGGGGACCTTATTTGCTCTTCTAAAGAGCTCACTGCTGCCCGGACAGCGTGGCTCAGAGGGTCACAGTTCAATTCCCGGCCAGGGCACATGCCTGGGTTGCAGGCTTGATCCCCAGTGTGGGGCTTGCAGGAGGCAGCCAATCTATGATTCTCTCTTAACATTGATGTTTCTCTCTCTCCCTCTCCCTTTCTCTCGGAAGGCAACAAAAATATATTAAAAAAAAAAAAAAGCTCACTACCACTGGAAGCCCTAAATAGACCCTTAGGCACAGCCATGTGCCCCGCCCCTCCACCCCCCAGACACAGATGGATACAGCTCCTCCTGCTCAGTTTCACATGCAATCACACCTGTAGATCCTCTGCCATATCACACACACACACACACACACACACATTTTCAGTCCACACACCCTCATAGGTCATCACTCACCGAGAGGCTCATTCAGACCTGAACTCAGACAGACGCTGTGGAGTCACTCTGGCCCTCATACGCCCACAGTAACCTCTCCTGCACACACACCCACACACACGTACCCCCTCTCAGTCTGTCACTGTGGTGCACACGGTCACACACACACTCATGCTGACTCAGAGACTCCCCTACACTCCAGGGGAGCCCTTCAGTCATGTGCCTCCACCACACACTCCACCCCCACGACAGCTGATGGTGTAGTGAGCACCTGCTCTGCCCTGAGTGCTGGGCTGAAGACAGATACAACACGGCACCAAGGAGTCTGTTTGCAAGGTGATAGGAGACTCGGACTCATACGCATTGTCACAAAGCAGGGCATTAAGAGCTGGAAGAAGAGTAAACTTCGTGTACTATGGAGACCACACAGTCTTGGGAGTCCAAAGAGCCTTCCCGTGAACTGGCATCTCCCCCAAGCCCCAATAAACCCCTGCCAAAGGCTAAGCCCTTAGCTGCATCGGCTCCCCTATTCCCCCCAGCCACTCTGTGGGGTGGGTACTAGTATCCCCGTTTTATAGGAGAGAAAACTGAGGCTCAAATAAGTGAGAAGCCAAGTCATGCAGCTCATAAAATAATGAAACCGGATTCCAGCACAGAGCTGCCAAGTACTCCTGGCTTCCATTAAACTGCCTCCACCATAGACTTGAACTTTCACACTCATGAGCCCTCATCTGCTCCCCAGTGCCTCTCAGCAACCCTCCTGATGCCACCCAGACCCTCAGGTACACAGACAGGCCCACCTTCCAGCCCTCTGCTCTCCCGTGCCTCCCTCCCAGGAGACAGGGCCACTTGTCACTAGAGGAGCCATAATTGTCAGGTGCCCAGGCTGCCGCCAGAGCTTTAAAACTGGCAGAAGGGAGGGAGGAGATGGGTTCCCGAGGCAGGGGGCTTGGGAGCTGGGACAGGAGAAGAGGGAGGGGGCTGGCTCCAGTGCCCTCTCCTCCGCTCTGCAGGTGTAATTAGCCCTGGCAGATGAAAGGGCGTCTTTGAAAGCGGGTGAGATCCTTGTCTGTCAGCAGGGCGCTCTGGGTGGCATCGGCAGCTTATCCTGAAACCACACACGGCACCAGAGCCGGGCTGTCTGGGCGCTGCCCGGGAGGTGGGGGGCAGACCCTGGGGCCTGGGCCCTGGGTCCCCCACTCCCCAATATCTCGGGCCTGGGCTCCCTGCCTCTTTGGACAGGAGCTTCTCAGAACAAAAACCCTCCAGAGCCTGGCAGTGCCAACCCCACTAGGCTGATGCCCATCCCTAGAGCCTGAGGGGACAGGGTACTCCCTCCCCTCCCCCACCACGCTGGACAGGAGGCCAAGGACAATGGCCCTGGGCAGTCCTTTCATCCTGAGATCTCAAAGCGCCATCTAATTTCCCCCGCCCGGCTGGGGACTTCCTCTGGAGTCCCTTTGGAGGGGTGTGGCTGGGACCAGTGGTTCCCAGATCCCAGCTTGGATAGGAGCCCCGAGAGGACAAGGTCTTCCAGGGTGTTCCTCCTGCTTGGAACCTGGGAGTCTAGAGCACCAGCAAAGGGGGGGGGGTGCTCTGAAAGGGATCTCTGCGAGCCGGAGTTTGAGACCCAAAGGGGAGCACCTCTGATACATCCCACTCCTCCCCCCACAGCCGGGTTCAGAGTCAAGCAAAGGATGAATGTCACAGACATGTGGCGGGAAAGAGGCCAGATACAATAACACACAGGATATGACTCCATTTATAAGGAGGAACAAACAGGTGAAAAAACATCTATGCTCTTTGAAGTCAGAACAGAGATTCCGTTACCCTTGGGGGATGGGGGTGTGTGGTTAGTAACCAGAAGGGGACCCATCAAGGGCTTTGGGGTAGGGTTATGTTCTGATCCTTGAGCTGCCCACCGGGTACCCAGGTGTGATCACTCGGTGCAAATGCACCCCATTTTCCACTCACGATTGACTGGTGCCCTCTGCGCGTGACACTTTCCTATATGCATGTCATAGTTCCTAAACATTTGCATTACAGTATTTTGACAGGTCAGGCCCGATCTTTGCTTTATGATTCCTTTAAGGGGCTCTCACACGTGTCTCTTTCTTCAGCTGGAAGATCAGAGGGGTCACTCCAGAATGGAGCCCCGGTGAGGGCAGATTCTGGAGGATTTAGCTGCCTTTGTGTGTGGGTGGGAAGGAGGAACGTGAAGCTATGCAGAGTCAACACATTGGTATATTAGGATTCTGCACCCAGTTTCCTACCACCGCCACCATACTCAACATAAACACACTAATGGGTCCTACTGTGCTGAAGCCAATGGATGCTTTGATGCCAAGGGAACCAATGAGATTGCCAGAATCCCTGCTCTCCTCTGCCCCACCCCCTCTATCTGCTCCTGAAATCCTTCCCAGTCAGGTCCCACCTGCTCTCCCCCCTCCCCTCAGGGTCAGCTCTGTCCCTTTCATCTCCTGCCTCTGCTGCAGGGCCTAAAAGAGGTAGCTGGTAGAGGTGGAGGGATGTTTGTGGAGGAGCCTGTGGTCCCCACCTCAGCAAATGACAGCCTTGCTTCCTTGTCCATCCTCCACCCTGAAAAGGACAGGAAGCAGTGCTTTCCCCTGTTGCTAATGAGAGAGAGGGCTTTCAAGTGGACCTTCAGGACAATCCCCGATGCAGGGTGGGAGTGGGGGTGGGGTGGCGAGAGAAGTCCTCCCAAGAGTGAGAAGAGAACCAGGAGGGCGATGAAGAGTTCTTTGAAGACGGACCTGCCTCGAGACTGAGGGAGAAATGAGATCACCTTACAGGATCCTAAGCTTGCTGCGTTTCCCTCCCCACAATGAAGGCGCTTACTCCTCACTTCACCTTATCTGGATGAGAAGAGACCCTCAATGCCTGGGTTTCCCAGCTGGTACCCCAGAACTCACAGCCATCCCAGAGACTGAACCTCTGCCTGTGGCCTGTGACCTCCGGAGGGATGCACCCTCCCTGCTCTGAACTCAGTGGGTGCACCACGGGTGATCTGGTCTCCACTGGCGAGATAGATGGTCTCCATAGCCTGGAGCTAGAGCTCACCTTCCCTAGTTTTCTGGCAAAATCCAGGACGCCCTGCACCCATCCTGTCTAAGTAGCACCCCTAAAACCTCCCGAGAAGAGGAATTTGTGCTTTTCTGATCCACTTTCCAGCAGGCAGCGTGCGTCACCTCAAGTGTTCCCAAGGATCCTTTGCTCCATACTTGTGCCAGAAGCACCCAGAACAGTGTCTGGCACAGAGTAGGATCTTTGTTGATGACGAATGGTTCTTCTGTTTGGAAAGTCTCTCTTCTGGAAGTCCACCTGACATCCCTATTGCTGCCATCTAAATTGTCAGTGTTCTGGTCGCAGGAGAGAGGGGTCCTCTACCACCAGTTACAGTTGAGGGAGCACCTACTACGTGCAAACCTTTGTGACCCGTGACTGTCTCCTCATAACTTAAGAGTCTTGGCTCATCCCAAGCCTCTTGCTGTCTTTCTCCATCCCCAGTGCCAGCCTTCATTTACCGCCAAGAGCCACACAAGGTTTAATAAATATGGCCTTTCCAGCTCCACGTAGCAAAGGCAGCCCGGACCAGACCGTGGCAGCCCTAGCATTGCAAGCCCCAGGAGGCCTGGGAGGGGGGGACTCTCTCCAAGAGTCACACGCGATGTAATACATATCTTGCCTTTTCTATTTCTAACTTTGTCTCGATTTAAGAGAAGGGAAAGCTCTATTTCCCTGTGTGCGCCCGAGGCTCTCTACAGCGGCCTTCTCTGTGGCTCCTCTGTGTCTGTTCTGTGTCTGTTTCTTAGCTGAAGTCTATTTCTTCTTTGATGTGTGAGTGCGCCAGGAACGCACTATCTCTCATCCTCTCTTCCTCCTGTCCTTCCCAACAGATAGATAAACTGGTGATTGAGAAATAGGAAAGGGGGGGGGGGGAATAGAAGCTTGAGTGGAGTGCTTTCTCCCAGGTATCAGGGTTGCAGGTCGCTCCAACCATAACCGGGACGAGTCCGGACAGGTGTGTCTCCTGTCCAGATGTTGCGCAAGGCGAGGCGCGTGCCCAGGGCCCCGTCCCTGGTCTGGCTCCCGGGGGAGGAGGACAGGGTAGGGATGGATGTCTTCAGACCAGAAAAGCCCCTGTCCCAGAGGCAGGGAATGGGGGCAGGGGCGGCGGAGAGGCTGTGGGCCGGGAGGACGGTGTGGGGCGGGGAGGGGAGCTCCCTGCGTCTGGGCCGCGGGGGGAGCTGCCCTCCGGCCGGCCGGCGGTGTAAGGCCCCGCGGACGCGGGAGGCTCAGTGGCGGCGGCGGCGATGGGAGGAGGGTAATTACGCTGGGAGGCTCTCGCCACAGCACGTCCCCACAAATGAGAGGCCCCGGGCCCCAGACACCACACAACAAAGCAGGAGGCAATTATTTGGCTCCAGTGGGAGGGGACAGCCCTTCGCCGGCCCACTGCCGCCCAGGCCCCGGCCTCTGCAGAGGGCGAGGAGGGTAGGGGTGCAGGGACCCCTCTCGCCAGCCCCGGCGGCAGGGGAGGGCCCGAGGGACTCCCGCTGGGCTCCCTGCTCTCGGGGAGGCTGAGCGGTGGGAGGCCATCAGCCAGCCTGGAGCCTCCCACCAGGCCTCGGGGAGGCCTCCCGGGCACCCCGCGGCGGGGAGGCCAGTGGGGCCTGGGGGCGGGCAGGAAGGCCCTTTGTTGGTCCTGGGGAAGCCAGTCGCCAACATCTGCACCCCCACCCCCACCCCCACCCCCCTTCCCCAGCGTGGCCACACAACTGGCAACCAGGAGGCTCTCAGACAGGTGGGGAAACCACAGAGGAGGGAGCAGGAGCCAGGGAGATTCCAGAGCGAGCGGCCAGCCTGGAATTCACACCATTGATATGCAAATTAAATGCAAAGTAGTCATCTCCCCCCCCCCCCCCCAAAATCCTGAGACTGGGCCCTTTGGGAAGTAGAGCACGGGATCCGCTGGGGGTATCCTGGCCTCTGCTGCCCTTCCTCTCCCGGCTCCAGCCACCCCTGTTCCTACAGGAAAACTGCTAGCAGGTCCCGCCAGGACCTCGCATGCACGTGGGACCTCCCTGCAAAGGACTTTCCCCTCCTTAGATGAAAGGGCCCAAAGTACAGATGGGGAAACAGAGGCCATGGGAGAGTCAGGTACTTTCCCGGTTCTAACAGCCGCCTGGAAGGTGGCCCCGCGCTGCGCTGGGGGCCCTCTGATAGCAGCCCAGGTTGTCAGCTCGCCAGCCGGGGCGGGCAAGAGAGGAGCCTGCAGATCTGGTCTCTGGTCTCTGGTCTCTGGTCTCAGCTCTGCCTCCGAGGAGCGGGGTCACCCTGGTCAAGTCATGTCTCCTCTCAGCCGTTCCCCTGAAACAGGGCTCTTCCGTAGGTGGGGTCTCCCCTGCACCAGGGCCGTCCAGGGCTGCTGCCCAGAGGCCGCTGTGCCAGCTCACCGCCCTCACTGCTCCAGGCCAACGGAGGAGGGACTCCTAACCCCTATCTTTCTCCATCTTCAAAACCTCCCTCAAAATCCACTTCAGGAAGCCTCCCCTGCTGAGCCTGCTGAGCTGATTGCTACCTTATGTTGGGGTCCCCTCCCCCCTGGAAGGCTCAGTGTGTATAGTGCCCAGTGGTGCCCCCACCGCCACTGGAGGCCAGAGGCGAGGATGCTGTCCCCTTCATTAGGGACAGAGAGCTCCCATCAGGTGGCCCTGTGCTCCGCCCTCAGATCAGCACTTCTCTCTAAGGGCCAGGACGCTGCCTCTTTGACCTGCCCAGCTTGGGTTCAGCAGGAAACGTTCTACCTACCACAGGGGAGCAACCCAGACAGCCTGCTCTCCTGCCTCCACTGGCCCATGTCTCAGCGTCCCCTCCAACCCCCAGTGATGGCCAGGGTGGCAGCTTCGGCCATCCCCCCCTCCTGCCCGGGTGATTGTGCCTCTTCCTCCCTCAGCAAACTCTGGCCTGGCATCTGTCTCCTCCTCTCCCAAGCCTCCAGCCTCCATCATCTCGGCTTGCCATCCCCATGTTACTGCACTCATGGATCGGGCTCCCAGGCTCCTGCTGCCCCCCGGGGGTCCTGGGACCCTGCTTGACTGCCCTTCATCAGAGCTTCCTGACCACCCCAGACACCTCGGTCCCCTGCTCCCTCCCCTCCCAGGCTTCCTGGGAGGGCAGTGCTAGGGCTTCTATAGTCCTAGGCTGCCTTCGCTAGTTGGAGCTGGAAAGGCCATCAGAGTGTGCCTGGGGCGGGGGCGGTGGGGGGGGTCTCACTGTAGCTGCAGGCACCTTCCTGAGCTTCTCTCCTCCACATCGTCTCTTGCCTTCGCCTCAGGCAGACTCCTTACCTTGGAGCGCCAGCACTTTCTATTCACTTGCCCACTGCACTGTGGTCCAGCCCAAGCAATGCCATGCAAACCAGATGCACAGAGGGAGGCAGCAACACGGGATGGCCCTGGCCCTGGCCCAAGGAGGGGACGCCACGTCTGCAAGAGCCTCGGCTCTCTTTCAAGAGGTGCTCCTTTGAATTCAGGAAAACGGAGGCTTAGAGAGGAGGAGGGATCGTGCACGCATTCCCGCCTGGACGGCCGGGCCCCTGGGAAACCCTGAGTGTGCAGCAGGCGTGCTGTCTCTGCCTCAGCCCTCACGCAGCGCTGGCTCTTCGGTCACGGTCACGCAGTTTTGATCATGTTCCTTCTCTGTGACTTTCCCCTTCCCTGACTCCGGCCACTCCTTGCCCCGGGCACAGGGGCCCTGCACCCCAGCACTGCTCCCTGTGGGTGGGTGACGGAGATGGCGCCTCATGTGGCATCAGGGGAGAGCTGAGCGGCCTCACCTGCCCCAGTGAGAGACGCCTCCCAACCTGCCCTGGCACCCACAATCCCTACCGTTAGAGTGTTTCTGTGAGTGCCAGTCCATGTGACGCTGGGGGTCACCTGTGACATGTGACACCGGGGGTTCTGGCTGGACTATGTTGGCATTACCCTGAGCAGAAAGCAAGAGCTTGAGGTTGGGGTTGCTGGTGAGGCCAGGGAAGGAGGCCTGGCGTGAAAGAAGGGGCATTCGCCGTCTAGAAATGCATTCCATCTCCCTATGTCTATGGAACGGAACACTTACCATGTCCCAGGCGCTGTGCTGGGCTCCGAGAATGTAAAGGAGAACAAGACAGCCTGATAGCACCTCCGATAGCACAAAGGGGTGGTTCTCCAGCCTGAACTACACCAGCATCCCCTGGACGCTCATTAAAATGAAAGGTCCTGAACCCCTCTTGACTCCGTACATCAAGCAAGCATTTCCCCTTCCCTTTCTCAGGGATGTCGATGCAAGTAGCCTGAGGACCACACTTTATAAAGCCCTGGTGGCATGTCCTGGGTTCTAGGAACAGCCTGGACTTGCCTAGGGCCTGAGAAAGCAGAGAGAGGGGAGGAGGGTGCTGAGAGGAAAAGTCAGCAGAGGTAGGAGGGGAGAGGCAGGGTCTTCTCCCCGTGGCCACTACATCCTGGGAGGAGTGGTGGTGGGGGGGGGGGGCGGTGCACCAGGCTCTCTGCCTGAGGCCCCTCTCCTGGCCCCTCAGCATCACTAGGGAGCAAGCCCGCCTCCCTCCCCTGGCGCTGCTCCTAGAAGACACTCAGGCCTCCCAGCTCCTGTGATCCCTACCCTTCACCTCCCTCTGGGCCCCAGGGCACCTTCTCTGGAGGCCACCAAGGATGAGCACTGAGAGGAGATGGCAGAGCTGTTTGATTGAGACCCCGGATCATGCTCTCAACCCCACCTCCCCGTCCACCCATCCCAGAGGCCTCTTGGAATCAGTGACCGGGCTGGAGAGGGAGGGCTGAGAGGAAGGGATTTGAGGAAGCAGAAACAGGTTGAGAGCGGAGGCCAAGGGAGGCTGCCCCGCCTTCCTCCCAGCGCCAGGCGTTTGATGCTGGGGGTGCGGAGACATCTCCTGTCCCGGAAACGGGAGGCCAGACAGATAAACACAGATGGAGGGAGAGACGCAGATGCTTTATTTATGGGCCTGGTGACAGGCCCTCTCCTGTCTCAGAGTCACTAATCTACCAGGCGGAAGAGACATCCCACCCCCTCGCCACTGTCTTCCCTCCCTCCTGCGACTGGGGCTCAGCCAGGCTCTGAGCTCCCCCAGCCAGTCAGGCGCAGGCCTGTGGTGCCAACGCCTGTGAGCTGGGGGCGAGTGTCCAGGAGCTCAAGAGACACCCTCTTCCTTCCTCTCCTCCAACAGAGCGAACAGTTCACATCCCATTCCTTGCCCCCCCCCCCCCCCCCCCGTTCCATGCCCCATCCTGGCTCGGACGGGCTCTAAGGAGCCTTTGGCTCTGCCAAGGAGACCCACCCCCATGAATGTGCCTGGCGCCAGGAGGATGGCCTAGGCCCGTGGTTGGCAAACTGCGGCTCGCGAGCCACATGTGGCTTTTTGGCCCCTTGAGTGTGGCTCTTCCACAAAATACCACGTGCGGGCGCGCACATACAGTGCAATTGAAACTTCGTGGCCCATGCGCAGAAGTCGGTTTTCGGCCTGGGCGAGTCTGTTTTGAAGAAGTGCTGTTGATATTTGGCTCTGTTGACTAATGAGTTTGCCGACCACTGGCTAGGCCATCTAGGTCCTTCCTACTGAGAGGTCGGGCGGGCCAACGGTCTTAACCTGGAAAATGCCCGAGGAGCCCTAGCTGGTTTGGCTCAGTGGATAGAGCTTCAGCCTGCAGACTGAAGGATCCCGGGTTCGATTCCGGTCAAGGGCATATCCCAGTAGGGTGCATGCAGGGGGCCGCCAATCAATGATTCCCTCTCATCATTGATGTTTCTATCTCTCTTTCCCTTTCCCTTCCTCTCTGAATTCAGTAATGTGTGTGTGTGTGTGTGTGTGTGTATATATATATATATATATATATATATATATATATATATTTTTTTTTTTTTTTTTAAGAAAATACCCAAGGAGACCCCCTGGGCTGGCCCGACTTGGCCCTATCCAGAGCAGGGGCTGATGGGAATTCCCTGATGTCCCCACAGGTTCAGACCCAGAGCTGAAAGGTCCTGTCCCCATGCAGTGTTTCCTTCTAATTAACTGCCTCTAATGCAGTGGTTCTCAACCTTCTGGCCCTTTAAATACAGTTCCTCATGTGGTGACCCAACCATAACATTATTTTCGTTGCTACTTCATAACTGTCATGTTGCTACTGTTATGAATCGTCATGTAAATATCTGATATGCAGGATGGTCTTAGGCGACCCCTGTGAAAGGGCCGTTCGACCGCCAAAGGGGTTGCGACCCACGGGTTGAGAACCGCTGCTCTAATGGCAATTAGCACCCACATAAAGGGGCTCTGGGGGCCCACATTAATTCCTCCTTCTCTCCACCTTCACCTTCTCCCCACACACTCTACACAGGCCCGCCCCTTACAAAGGGTTAAATTCCACGTGCCTATTGGAGGGGGACCAGCAGCCAGGCCTCCCATTAGCTGGACAGCGTTGATTTCTCTGGCCCCCATGCCCTGTGCCCAGCTGCATCGCCCCTTCATCCTGCCATTTTCTTATCCGTGTCTTCCCCAAATTTGGGTAAGGGGAGAAGTGACTCAGCCTCCCAGGGAGAAGGGGTCCTGCAGGCTCTGGGGTCAGAGAGCAGAGAGCAGCAAAGGGGCGTGAAGAGGAGGAGGAGAGGGAGGGGGCAGATCACTACTCGGGCGGTGGCTTTGAGGCCAGACACAAGGAGCCTTTAAAGCCCCAGAGATTCGAGATTTGGCTCATAGGATCAGACGGCCGGCACCCTGACTCACTGCGGCCACGGGACCTGTTCAACTGGCCTCTTCTCTCTCCTTTTCCTTTAAGTGGCTCTGGGTCATCCATGGGCCAGGGACGAATTTCACCAAAATGACAAGCTTCCCCGCCTCTCCCACTCACCCCTTTAGCCCTCCGCCTCCTCCACCTCCTGCATTTTATCCTGGCACCCTCCCCAAAACCTGGGGGGAAGGGGGACTTAGACTCCTGGCTCAGATGTGCTGTAGCGTCTCAGGCAGTTTCTTCTCTGGAGAAAGGGGCAGAGCTTAAGGCTAAATGGCATTCCCTGGCCTCCCTCCCTTAATCGGTTTCACATTCTCCTCTGGGAAGCTTTGTCCCAACAGCCGCACCCAGCCCCCTCCCTAGATGCCCTTCCATTCTAGCACCACCTCAGCTGGTCCCCGGGCTCTGACGGAGGGTCAGGAATGCGCCCTATCTCCCCCATCAGCCTGGGACATCTCTGTGGTCAAGAACCCTGTCTTCCCTCTCTGACCAGCCGCTCCCTGACTGTGTCATCTTCAGGACCCGCTTGCAGCCTGGTCACAGTACTGGCCAGGGAGGGTGGGGGAGGGGGGAGCCAGCCGTGGGCTTATAGAGAGGCTTTCCTGTGGAGGCGACTTTTGCATTGAAACTGAAACTCGGAAAGGAAGAAAAGAGCATTTTCCTTCCAGATTCTCCCAAGAGCTTCAGAGCCCCTCCTCCCACCGCACTTCCCCATTCCAGCTGGCTTCTGCCTCCGGGCCCAATACCCAGGGCGCTGGGGTCTGGGCTATCTCTTCTGTAAGGTCATGGTGCTCCTTCCTCCTCCCACTCGCCCGCCCCACCTGCCTGAGGGCCTGGCTCCAGGCCAAGTGTCAATACGTTCAGCCTCATCAGGGTCCACACTCAGGGGAGAACTGCTCCCCCTGGAAGCAGCTGCCATGACCCCCAGGTCCCCATTCCCCTAAGACAGGGGCATATGGACCACTCTGAACACGGGGGCGTGTCTCTAACCTGGCAGAGAAGACGGTGTGTGTTCAGCTTGGGTATGGTTTCACCTTCTGTCCTCTCTCCTCCTTCGGGAGATTTTGGAATCCCTGATCTGGGAGAGGTCTCTGTGTCCATCCCCTGCCCATGCCCAGCCCTCCACCACCCTCCGAGCATCTCTGTGGGGCTCGAAACCACTGCTTTCCTGGCATAGAAGCCACCAAACTCCTGCCTGGCCTTCTGAGATGCACAGTCCCTGCTCCTCTCCACTTGGCGGAGACAGTTGGGTCCTAACTTGATGCCCATTTTAATGGCTACGCTCTCTGCGCCAAGTCTTTGAGGCTGCCCATGCGACCACAGCCCTCCTTGCTCCTTCTTAGAGATAATGGACCTCACCTGTCTACCTGGGTCTCAGCCAGAGACCCCCACAGAGCCACCAGGCCAGCTAGCTTCGGCCCCTGGCATTCTGAGGGCGACCCCTCAATGCCTGGGTTCCTGGAGTCCCGTCCTGTGTTCTGCTGGAAGGAGTCTCAGATTCCCAAGAAGCTGATAAGAGCCGTCATGGACAGAGCCCTGGCTGTGGGCCAGGCGTTCACCTTCACAACCCCGGGTGGGCTCTATTATTACCCCATTTTACAGCTGAGCACATGGAGGTTCTGAAAGGCCACGGTGGCACTTCCTAACCAGGATGTAGCCCCCTTGGGGTCAAGGCCAGAATCACTGTTCTATGGACAGCAGGAGTGGCCCACCGCGGACAGAGCTCTGCCCGGGGCGGTTGAAGGAAGGGGCCGGGGACAAGTGAGGCATGGCCGCTCTTGGAAGACACCGTCTCGAGGAGTGTTCAGTCTGAAGGAGACAAAACCACTGTCCCCCGAGAGCGACTGGCCTGAGAGTCAGATTGTGCTAGAAACACCTGTAACCCTCTGACCCCTGAGCCAGCGTGCAGAGGCTCCACAGAGGCCTCCGAAACCGTGCGGGTGCCTGCTCCCTGCTGACTCTGTTCTGGGAACAAACAGAGACACGATTCCTCTTCTTCCCTGAGTTGCTGGAACAAAGGACTGGAGAAACCCCTTTCTTGTTTTTTTTTTAAAAAAATATGTTTTTATTTATTTCAGAGAGAGGCAGGGAGAGGGAGCGAGAGATAGAAACATCAATGATGCGAGAGAATCATCAATTGGCTGCCTCTTGCACGCCCCCTGTTGGGGATCGAGCCGGAAATGACCTCCTGGTTCATGGGTCAACCACTGAGCCACACCAGCCGGGGGAAAACCCCTTTCTGATATTGAAGGACTCTCAGGAGACACAGAGCCCAGGGCTGCAGCCCCGCTTGGAGTTCTCCTGGATGGCAGCGGGGCTCTCCCACCGGACAGCGGGGGAACGCTGGGATGAACGCTGAAGGTTTCTTGGAATTCCATCCTTTCCCATTTCCTCCTCTCCATCCTGGCCAAGTTCCGAGGATTACGACGGCGTGAGCAATAAAAAGTGCCTAATTGGTTGTTGTCCAACCCAGGCTGCTCCCCATTTCCCTCGGTGGGGGGTGGGAAACCAGCTGAGTCAGTTTCACTTTTGCTGCTGCCCAGTTTCTTGATGGTTGCTGGGTGCTAGCGGCAGCAGGGCACGGGGAGGGAGGCAGCAGCTAGTCCCTGGTGCTGCTTCAGAGGTGGGCAATCCCCAGGAAGCAAAGGGGATTGAGAGGATCAGAACAACGTTAGCCACGCTGCTCCTTTCCTGAGGAAAGGGGCCAGCACCCCCGTTGGTTTCTGTGGGCGCCGGGGGAGGTACAGAGGAGGTCCTTGGCAGTAGAGGGCAGAGGCGAAGAACCCGGGCTCTGCAGCTGGAATTCTGACTGGGCCATTATCCAGCTGGGTGATCCTGGGTGGCCACCTCTCCTTTCAGCCAATAAGCTCCCCGTGCCTCAGTTTCCTCATCTGTAAAGTGGGATGAGTAGATGTAAAGTGCTTAGAGCAGTGCCTAACATGCAGGAAGCTGCTCAATAAATGGCGGCCACGAGCACTATCTTGGCCTGACAGTGATAATAGGGAGATGGGCTGTAAGTCAGGCTGAATCTGGGTCTGGTGGGATGGGGAGGGGTGGGTGGGATGACTTTCATTTGCTAAGAATGCGGGCTTCCCAGTGTCCTCTCTTCCAGAAGGGAGATTCGCTGCCTGCCCTCTCTCCCAGTGCCCACCTGGCCGCTCCCAACCTTCCGTTTCACCTCTGACTCCAGGACGGGCAGAGCCAGGCACAGGCTCCTCACCTTCCTGACAAACTGCTCTGGGCTCCTGCCCAGGCCGCATCCTCTCCCCCTGGGAACCTGCGAACAGACTGTTCCCTCCACCGGAGACGCCCTGTCCCTCTGCAGCTCCCACCTTTTCCTCCTTCGTGGGCTGGTCCTGCGTTCCCCTTCTCCAGCCAGAGGTCCCCAGGCACAACAAGCCCACCCCTCCCTTCCTGGCCCAGCCCCGAGACTCACCCCAGGGCCTGCAGCCTGACCCCCTTCTCTCTGGCCCAGTCCTGGGGGAGTGCCCAGTCTCCCCCATCAGACTGGGAAGTTAGGAACTGTGTTTTACTATGGAATTCACTGACCCCCTACAAGTCATCCGGGACCCCTCCAGGTCTCAGCCACGAGCATGAGCATCCCCTTCCCATTCTCCAGGCTCCCCATTTGGATCCAGGAAAGTGGCATAGTCGCTGGGCTGCCTGCCACTTCTGACTACACCTGGGGGCTTGGCAGACAGACAGCCACCTGTCTCAGGAGGCTCAGGTGGATGCTAGCAGGCCACGGAGACCAAGGGCCTCCCAACCAGAGACCCCCCAGGAGCCCCTCCAGCTCTGGAAGCGGCCGCAGGGGACCTTTCGGTTGCAATGTCCAAACCCACCAGGCAGCAGCTGCTGCAGAGAACGGGGGTGGGGGGGGTGGGGGGGGTGGGGGGGGTGGGGGGGGGTGGGGCCCCCCAGAGAGCCCCACCCAACTGCGGCCCTCCTGGGAAGCCCTTTGCCTCTGTTCCTGCCACTGCTCTGCTATCTCTCGTGGGGGAGGGATGCTTAGGGGTGGAGGTGGAATGGGAGGAACACTGCTTGGCCCTTAGGGGGGCAGCTAAGATTTATGGGACTGGATTTTTACAGGCTGGGGAGAGGCCCGGGGCAGGAGCTGTGGAGCCTGACAGGGGAGCAAACGCATAAAACCTCCCGACATGAAAGTCCCAGCAGCAGGCGCCCCCAGGCCTGTGGGTGGTGAGAGATTTACAGCTCTTGCACAAGGCCTGGAGGGGCCTGGGGAGCTGCAAGGACACTTCAGAGCCAGAATAACTCCCCTCCGAAGCCTTCACCTTTCTCCTCTAGGAAAAAAAAAAAACAACCTCGCTCACCAATAGAACAGGTTGGAGCTGCCAGAAAGATGGTATCGCCATGGGGACCCCGCCCCACCTGCAGACTAGGTGACTCCCAACTTCCTCCCCCACCCTGGACTCTCCTCCCTGCCCCAGGTCGGGGAGAGGTGCCTGGGGCAAGGTGAGGGGAGGGGGGGGGGCAGCCGTGGCCTGGAAGTGGGAGCAGGAGTGTGGGTGGCTTCAGGCCGCTTCTGGAGGAGTCGGGATATTGAGGGAGTGCTTTCGGGAGTGTGTAGGTGTGGCTGGAGTCTCCCCTGAAGGGAGGCAGAGATGGCACAATCAGGAAGCACAGAGAAAGCCCTCACTTCTTGCCCCGTAAACCAGCTGCGGTTTCCCCTGGGAACCTCATCCAAAGGAAGGATGAGCAAGTGGGTCCATGGCCCTGTGTCCAGGGCTCCACATCCCTGGGGGCAGCTCAGCTGGGTTTGAGCGTGTGTCTCTGCTTCCTCTCAGACGCTGGACTCTGCGCCCCATCACCCGGGTCCCCCAGGCTCCCTGCACCTGCATGGAGAAGCCTGAGCCGCAGCTGGGTGGGGGAGGGCTGCGCTGCTCACCACTTAAAAGGGCCGGGAAGCATCTGGGACAGGTGAGGAGCCAGAGCCTTTGAACTGGGAGGGGGCGGGGCTTCTGCCGGGGAAGATGGAGATCCTGGGCCGGGGCCTTGAAGCTCTGCGGGGAGAGGAATGGGGAGGGAGCACCCTAAAAGGCTGACCTCTCTCCAGCCTGACCTTGCCCTCCCCACCCCTTCGTCCAAGACCAGGGCTGGCTCTGCGACAGCCAACTGAGTCATGTCTCAGGTGCCCAGCAGGTGGGCAGACTTGCCCATGGCCAGGCCCCACCCTGAGGTCAGGCAGCGCTTCCCAGGACCGGGCCAGGGGCGCAGGGGAGAGACGCTGGCCTCCCAAGCAGGGCGCTGCTCTCGCCCAGCCCAATAGGCAAGAGGTTGGGGTGGGGAGCCCCGTGTGGGGGAAGTTGGTGAGGGGAGCAGCTGGACCGTCCTTCCTCCTGGGTGGCAGGCGGTTGGGCTGGGAGCCTCACCTGAGCTGGGCGCTCTGGCGGGGAGAGGAGGGAGCCAGAGAGGGAAGAGGGCTTCACTCCCGTGGCCCTCAGCCCTCCTGCCACCAGCGTCAGACCTCAGGCTCCAGGAGGAGTGGGCCGGGCTGGTCAGGACCTGCCTCCAGCCTGCCTCCCTCCCCAGCAGGCCGGGAAAATTGCTCTCCTGGGACGGCCTTTTATTTTTTGAAGCCAGATCAAAGGTGGGACCCAGCTGGGAGCCCTAGTAAACTCTCAGCAATGTGGACCTGGGAGTTTCTGCGGGAAACCTGGAGCTGGGGGCGGGGCCATCCATCCCAGGCCCTGGCTGCCGGGGTCAGGGGTCAGAGGCAAGAGGAGAGTCAGGGGTGAAGCTGTGGGGTGGGGTGGAGGGGGGCGGGCAGTCCAGAAGCCTCAGCGATGTGAAGCATCCAGCCTCGGCCGCCTCACAGTGGTTCCCACTGCTCTTCTCTCCAAACGGGGACTCACCCACGAGCAACCCTCCAGTCCCAGCGTCCAAGCGGACTGCAACCAGAGTCCGTATTAGCCCAGTGGCACCCCACTTCCACCTCACGGCCTGGGCTGTCCCCTGCTCCAGGGCGTTGCTTTGTATGAGCAGGAAGCTCTCCCATGAGAGAACCTTGCTCCCTGCTGCTGCAAACAAAAGCACATTCCCTCTTTCCACACCCAAGTTCAGGACCAGAAGCATGCTTCTTTCTCCCTGTGTCGGTTTTACTTTTCTGGTGAAGACTGGAAGCTGAGATTTTTTAAAGAAAACACATATTTGTATTGATCTCAGAGAGGAAGGGAGAGAGAGAAACATCAATGATGAGAGAGAATCATTGAGCGGCTGCCTCCTCCATGGCCCCTACTGGGGAGCGAGCTCACAACCCCGGCATGTGCCCTAGACCAGAATCGAACCTGGGACCCTTCAGCACAGCACGCAGGCCGAAGCTCTATCCGCTGAGCCGAACGGGCCAGGGCTGGAAGCTGAGATTGAGTAACCAGCCCCAGCACCGTCTCTCTCCTCCTCCCCGGCTCCAGTCCTCAGTGTCTTCTTCTCCAGGCCAGATCACTGCCGCTCTCTTCTTCCTCTCGAGGGCTACCCCACCTCTTCTGCTCAGAATCACGGTGCCATCCCCAATCCCGGGGCTGGGAGGGGTTCATGGGGGCCTTCATTCACACTGCTCTTCAGGGTGAACACCTGCGGGGCGCTGTCAGTGGGGGACATGTCGTATACGGGCCCCAGACACCCCATATTTCTTTCCTCTTGAGTCCTTACACTGGGAGAGGCGTAGTCCTGACTGGCCCGCTGCCAGGCGTGAGGCCTGCCCAACACAGAACAGAGAGATTCCCGCAGAGCCGCGGCTGGCCATGAGAAGGCCTCCTCGGCGATACCCGGGAGGTCCCGCCTCGTTGCCCCAGACAGCCATCCTTTGCCCCAGTTGCAGCCTCTCCCAGATGCCGAAGTCCCTGGCGAGGCAGATTTGGGATGGACGGTGGGTGTGCGCATGTGTGCACACGGGCACACACGTCTACCTACGTGGGGCCGGACAGAGGAGGAAGGAAGGAGAGAGTGCTACCCTACACCTTGCCGCTGTCACTAATGCACCTGTGGCCTTGGCCACCTCCATCGCCTTCTCAGGGCCGTGGTTTCCCCTGGCCATAAAAGACGGGTTAATTGTCCCTCCCAGGGAAGCGGCAGGGTTAATTGGGCGAGGGCTCTGAAGTGTCTCGGAAGAGAAGGGGATCTATAAATATAAGGGATCATTAGAGGGCACCTCACAGCCGTTTAGTGGGCCCCGGTGTTATTATTAATATTATTATTGTTATTGTTATCGCCACCTTCGCCCACTTCCCGAGTCTCTGCCGGCTGGATCGGCACTGCCAGGTGAAGTGGGGCTCCCCATCCCAGCCCCCCAGCCCCCCAGCCTCCCAGTCAGTGGCCTCCCTGAACCCACACTCGGGGCGTCTGGGGAAACAGGAAGCTAGTAATGGCAACAGAGATGGGGCTTCCACAGAAGAGGGTCGGGGACCCAGAAGAGAGAGGGAGACAGTGCCCACCCCGAGGAAATTCACCACCCACCGTGGTCTGCAGGGAAGGTGCCAGTCCGCTGTGGCTGGGGTCAGAGGAGCAGATATGGAGCTGTGGCCGGGGTCAGAGGAGCAGATATGGAGCTGTGGCCGGGGTCAGAGGAGCAGATATGGAGCTGTGGCCGGGGTCAGAGGAGCAGATATGGAGCTGTGGCCGGGGTCAGAGGAGCAGATATGGAGCTGTGGCCGGGGTCAGAGGAGCAGATATGGAGCTGTGGCCGGGGTCAGAGGAGCAGATATGGAGCTGTGGCCGGGGTCAGAGGAGCAGATATGGAGCTGTGGCCGGGGTCAGAGGAGCAGATATGGAGCTGTGGCCGGGGTCAGAGGAGCAGATATGGAGCTGTGGCTGGGGTCAGAGGAGCAGATATGGAGCTGTGGCCGGGGTCAGAGGAGCAGATATGGAGCTGTGGCTGGGGTCAGAGGAGCAGATATGGAGCTGTGGCCGGGGTCAGAGGAGCAGATATGGAGCTGTGGCTGGGGTCAGAGGAGCAGATATGGAGCTGTGGCTGGGGTCAGAGGAGCAGATATGGAGCTGTGGCTGGGGTCAGAGGAGCAGATATGGAGCTGTGGCCGGGGCCAGGAGAGGTGGAGAGGGGCTGAGCGCAGGGAAGAGGATGAAGTGAGCGAGGGCGCTGTTACCAGAGGTGGTGACATAAGCGGATAGGTAGGCCAGGATTCCTCCAAGAGGCAAGTAAATGGCTCTTTCCAGGGAGTCTTGGTGGAGGCTGGACCACATACTGTTTCCAGGTGAAGCAGGGTCTGGGCCTGGCCCACAGTAGGCACGCAACGCGTGCTTGTTAAATGGAATTTCCATGCCTGCCTTCCGTCCCTGTAAGTTAAGAACCCTGTGTATGAGGTATTTTTTTTTTTTTCCCAGGGTCCCTCAGACCCCTGGGTGTCAAAGATCCCAGGGGGCACCATGTCCTCAGGGGAGGTCAGAGCCCAGTGCTGGACATCATGGGGACGTATGAGGTATTTGAGAGTCGCTTGGAGAATGCACTTTGAAGGTTCTCATTGCAAGAAAAAACAACAACAACACAGGTAACTTTGTGTGGTGACAGATGGTGATTAGACCTGTTGTGGTGATAATTTCACAATATATATAAATATCGAATCGCTATGCTGTGCACCTGAAAGGAATATAACGCTATATTTCAGTTATACTTTGGGGGGGGGGGGGGGCACCCAGCCTCCGCTTTTGGAGATGCCATGGGCTTGGGCGCCCCCTGGTGGTGCCATGCAAAGGCTGAGGGGCCCCGGTGCCTTCCATCCTAAAGGTTCCTTCTCTCTTGCGGGTGGGAAGCTGCCTTTTCTTCCTCAGTTTCACAGCCCGCATCCCAAAGGGGCTGGCGTGGGAAGAACCAGGGAAGGAGAAAGAACCCTGGGGGAGATATGGGTGGAATGCCTTTGCTGGAAGATTCCATGGCCGTTGGTGGACAGCCATCGGCCTGGGCAGGGGAACCAGGAGGCAGAGGGAGGTGATGAGCCAGGGCATGGGTCCATGGGTCCGGAGGGGCATCCCTGGGCAGAGGAAAAGGAGGGCTGGCTGTGTGTGTGCGCACCCAGGGTGCTGAGTGGGGTAGCTGCCACAGTATAAGAGGGAGGTGTCTTTTACAACCTCTGTCCATTTTTTTAAAAAAATATATTTTATTGATTTTTTACAGAGAGGAAGGGAGAGAGATAGAGAGTTAGAAACATCGATGAGAGAGAAACATCGATCAGCTGCCTCCTGCACATCTCCCACTGGGGATGTGCCCGCAACCCAGGTACATGCCCTTGACCAGAATCGAACCTGGGACCTTTCAGTCCGCAGGCCGACGCTCCATCCACTGAGCCAAACCGGTTTCGGCTGTCCATTTTTTTTTTTTATGCTCACAGAAGACGGAGGAAACCGAAATAGGTGAACCTGGGAGGGAAAAAATAACCAAGATTTAAACGAGGTGTTGGCCTCATCCGATCTTTCTCTGGGAATATGAGAGTGTCCAGGTGGTTCCAAAAGTCGGCAACTCTGATTTCTCGGCAGGTGGAAAGAGAAGAGAATGTAGAAAACCCCAGGAGGGAAGAGAGAAGCAGAGGCTACTGGGGAAATCCTCAAGGCAGAATGAGCAGCCTGGAGAAGGCTGAGTTGGCTGTAACGCTTCAAAAATAAACAATAAACCGGGGTCGTGGCCGTGAGCGCGGACCAACAGCGAGTCAGGAGCTGGGACACTCACTGCTACCCTTCTAGCTTCTGGGCGTCCGGCAGCAGCGGGAACGTGTGGTTCGTCCTAGGAGACCCCAGAGGGGTTTGGAGCTTCTCAAGGGCAGAGACTTGGGTTCTGGGTCCGTCCATCCCTCCCACTAGTGCCCTCCACATCCTTGGGGACCAACACTCATTCTCTGGTACCAACTAGATGGAGGCAGCCGCATGGAAAGGAGGAGGACCAAGGGAATGTTAGGAAAAGCACTGGGAAAATGAGGAGGGAAGGGGTAAGGGGCAGTCAGGGAAGGAGACGAGAAATGGACGTGTGAGAAGCTGGGGCTGGAAGGGAGGGGGACAAGCCCTTGAAAAGTGATAGAAGGATATGGTCGGTCAATCAGTCGGTCAACAAACATGTACTGAGTGCCCCCTAGGTGTCCAGAAATGTGCTGGGAGTGGAAGGTGCCGCGGTGGGTGAGATAAACATGGGGCCTTCAGGGGTGGGGAATGGTTAGCTTTGTAGATTAGAAACGGGGAGAACGGGAGCAGGAAGCAGCTGGAAACAAGAAGGTAAACATCACTGAGAGAGAACCTGCCCCAGACACGCGGGGAAAGAGCTGTCTCCCCGATTGATGTTGGGACATAGCAGGAACCACCTGCCGGCACTGGCTCCGCAGACTGAGGCCGGTAGGGTGGGGGAGGGGAGAAATTCAGAAAGGGGAGGGGCAGGAGTGGGCAGGGGTGGAAAGTACAGGCTGTTCACGTGAACTATTTACTTGGGCACCCCCAGTGGGAAGATGCTTTGGGGCGAAGGAGTGGTTCTCAACCTTTGGCTGCCCGCTGGAGTCACCTGAGGAACTCGGGTCCCAAGCCCAGCGATTCTGATGTCCCTGGCCTGGGACGGGACTCAGACTTCAGAATGGATCAAAAGCTCTCCGATGGGTCTGAGAAGCCGGCTGCCTGGCCTCCTTCCCTGTTGAGGACGGGCCATCTTGAAAGAAGCCATCTCTGGGAACAGAAGTTGTGAGAATTGCAAGTGATGCTCTAAGACATCAATGGTCGCCCGGGCCGGTGTGGCTCAGTGGACGGAGCGTAGGCCTGTGGACTGAAGGGTCCCAGGTTCAATTCTGGGCCGGGCACATGCTAGGTTTGCCGGCTTGGTACCCAGTGGGGGGCTTGCAGGAGGCAGCCAATCAGTGATTCTCTCTCATCATTGATGTTTCTATCTCTCTCTCCCTCTCCCTTCCTCTCTGAAATCAATAAAAAAAATATTTTTTTTTTTAAAAAAAGAGAGACTTTAATGGTCCTGACAAAAGTAGAAGGGGGTCCTCTCCTTAGGAAGTGGCCCCCTCCTGGGCTGTGCCTCTAGTATGAGAGGGGCCAGATCGGCTAGAAATGAAGGAAAAATAAGAAAATGGCAACTCTCAAAAGGGAAGCACCATTCAAGTAACTCAAAATTGCTGCCAAATTCTTCTTAAGTGTTTGCACCCCGTCTTCCCACGCGCACACATGCACGCTTTTTTTTTTTTTTCACTTCTGCTGTCTCCCTGATGGGGCTCCGGGGGTGGGAGAGGCACAGCTGCCCCCAGCTTTCATCCCACAAAAGGCTTGGCAGCAGCCCAGCGGGATATTCAGCCCCACCTCCCCTCCCCGAACCCCTGAGTCACTGAACCCGGGTGGAGTCCTTAGCTTGACAGTGAAGCAATCTGAACTTGAAAAATGGCCTGGGAACAGAATGTGTGGTCTATATAAACAAGTCCTAGGCAGATTGTATGCAAATCTCCATTCTTTAGCTCAATGAACATTTCCTGCCAGTCCTCTGTGTACCGCCTCAGTCCTTCTGCGGCAGTTCAAGATCTAGCAGGGAGTCAGAAGTGAAAAGAAGTGTGCAATCTACTCACGCTTGTGCCAAGAAATGTTCAGAGGAGGAACAGGCTAAGGCTGGGTGGGAGATTTGTGTTCAGATTCTTTTTTTAAAAAAATATATATTTTTATTGATTTCAGAGAGGAAGGGAGATAGAAACATCAATGATGAGAATCATTGATCAGCTGCCTCTGGCACGCCCCCTACTGGAGATCAAGCCCACAATCCGGGCATGTGCCCTTGACTGGAATCAAACCCGGGACCCTTCAGTCTGCAGGTTAATGCTCTATCCACTGAGCCAAACCGGCCAGGCCAGACTTTGAACACAGTCTTGAAGGATGCATAGGAGTTTCCCAAAACAAAGGAGGGGTTAGATAGGAAGGGAAATAGTAGAGAGAAGCATTAAGTGTTTAGGAAGGGGGAAATATGTCCTTCAGGCAAAAGGAGAGGATTTGTAGGAAGTTAAAGGGGATGGAGGAGGGAGATGAAGCATGACATACCCAAGTAAAGAGTGTGAAGGACCCCGTGTGCCTAAAAAGTGAAGTTTGGGCTTTTTACCCAGGAAGGAGTACAGGGCCAATGGAGGGTCTTAGAGGAGTGATCTCTTTCTCAAGTCTTGTTTTTCAAAGGCTACGCCCGAGAGGAGGACACTGGAAGGCTATTAACATTTATTCAGCAATTCCTGTGCATTAGGCATTCTCAGCATTTCATATTATTTTTATTGTATCAACCCTTTATGAGGGTTAAAAATATCAGGAAGCCCTGGACAGTTTGGCTCAGTGGATAGAGCCTCGGCCTGAGGACTGAAGGGTCCCAGGTTCGATTCCGGTCAAGGGCATGTACCTCGGTTGCAGGCACATCCCCAGTAGGGGATGTGCAGGAGGCAGCTGATCGATGTTTCTAACTCTCTATCCCTCTCCCTTCCTCTCTGTAAAAAAATCAATAAAATATATTAAATAAATAAATAAAAATATCGGGGAAAAGTATTGATTTTGGGAACTTTGTTATATACACTCTCATAGGGGTATAAGTGTATTGGCCAGGATGCCAACGTATTTCTCACTGTGGGGTGTGTGTGTGTGTGTGGGGAGGGGGGGGTTGTGTGTGTTTTTTTTAAGGAAAGTCAGCACCTTCAGTGCAGGCGTGCTTAAGGAGCCTCACCGGACGGATGAGGGCAGAGGCGCAGAGTCTGGGCGCCCTGCCTCCCTGCAGGAGGGATGGGTCCGCTTCCAGCCAAGGCCGCTAGGAAGGCAGAGAGCATTCCTTCTCACTGATTCGAGGCAGCCCCCCAAGTTACACGTCTACGGGGAAGACCTGGGCAAGATAAGCCTGCTCGGATGGCACCCGCCAGGGGCTTTGCTCGCCCCACCTCTTTCAAAGAGCGACACCAACTCTGTCCACACGAGGCGCTGGCTCGAGCGCAGAGTCCAGGGGTGCCCAGTGCTGCAGAGTGGAGACCCCGAATCCACGTCCAGAGCTTCAGGTGACTCTGATGCCCGCATCTGGGGGCCGTCCGTTAGAGGGTCGCTGCAGTAATCCCCGCTCTCGGAAGTCACGCAGCCCCAACTCCCGCTTGGTATCCAATGCCTCGTTTTACAAAGTTGCCTGGGAGCGCATGCCCCTCTCCCGAGGCGATGAAGGGCGAGGGACTAAATAAAAGGCTGGTGGCTTTTCACTCACCAGGGACGGGACTGAGTGGCCGAAGGGCAGGAGTCCCCTGCGATACACCGCGCGACTCTGCACGGAGGTGTAATTTTCACGCTATTTACAGGGCTTTTCAAGGGCCTCACCCTGAGGACTTGTGATTGGCTTTAGGGCAGATCTATCACTCATCCTCAGGGTTAGAGGTGGGTGGAAGGTCAACCACGACCAATACAAAACCACTCCTCAAGATAAGCCCCGCCCCATCCAGCTTCCTGTTGCTGTCCATCAACCACCCCGTGGGAGGAACTTTGCTTCCCTCCAGTTGGCTGGCGAACATGTCGCTCACTCTTCAGTAGATTTCCGGTTGGTGCCTCCTACCGTCCATCAGTTACATTTCACATGCCTATTGGCCAAACCAACGTCGCTCTAGATACCTGTCTTTGATTGGTTAGTAGTGCTGTCGGTCCCCAATGCACAACACTCTTATTGGTGAACAGTGCCGTCGCTCGGGCGGTGGCGGGCTCCGGGATTGGCGGGTGCTGGGCGGGCGGTGTCAGGCTCTCGGTGGCGGCGGAGGCGGCGGAGGCCAGGGAGGAAGATGTCGTAATGAGCGGTGGGTCTTGGCCGCTGCCGGCGGGGTCTTCCTAGCCCCCAAGGGTCGGGAAGACGGGCAGAGGCCGCAGGGAGGGGGAACCGGGGCCGGGGGTTGCCCCCTGGGGCCGGGCCTGGCGCCGGGGCCCGGCTCCGGGAGGGGCGGGGGAGGGAGGATTCCCGCCCGGAGGAGGAGCGGGGCTGGCCAGCCGGGCGGAGGCACCCGGAAGGGGGCGTTCGACTCCCCGCCTCCTCGGAGCCCGCTGGGCGGGAGGGCAGCGCTTCCGGGGGCTGGCAGGACGAGCGGGCACCTGGGGCCGACCGATCACCCCTCCGCCTGGTCGCCCCCCAGCCCCCCCAGCGCTGTCCGGCCCGGGGCTATGGCTTGGGCCTGCTCCGAGGAGGCGACCGACCCCCCTCGCGGTTGCCCTGTGCCGGGAGGACGGACCTTCCTGCACTCGAAGTCTAGGTGCCCACCAGCAATTCAGGGCTCGCCCGAGTGCAGAGAGGGGCAAGGAAGGGATGCTTGCAGTCCAGATGGCGCCAAGCACATGCACACCGCTGGGTCTAGAAGCCAACGTGGTTACCCGAGTATCCCCATGGAGAGAGGGTGTCGGGACACCAGGGCACTCCCTAGGCAGAGGACCCCTCGCCTTGGGCGGCGAGTAGGCAGAACCTTGCCATGTGTTCCTTCCTTTGGATCCTTGAGCCTCCAGCTAAGTATCTTCAGAACCGGAGAGACGCTTAAGGACTTGTAGACGGAGCTAGCCCGGACCTGCCGAATCCCAGAGGCTGGGCACCAACCTAGGGAATGCACGAGAGAAATAAAGCAGAACGGGCGTTTCTTCTCTCCCGCCGCGCCCCGTCCCAGTGCATGGCCCGTGTTCCTGGGGGCTTTATAGTTTTAGTTGAAAAGGAACTGTGTTTTCTCTGGGCAGTTGAGAAACCTGCCTTCACTGCATTCACTGGTTTTGATTCCAAGATACAGTGGGGCCTTGACTTACGAGTGTCCCGACTAACGAGTTTTTTGAGATACCAGCTGTCTCTCCGCCGATTTTTTGCATTGAGTTGATAGAGTAATTTGAGTCAACGAGCTCGGTCTCGGAACGAATGAAACTCGTAAGTCAAGGCCCCACTGTACTGTCGTGTTTAATCGTTCCTTAGTTAGCTTGGTCCGGAGGGACTCGGTCTGGCTTTCCTCAGTGCACATGTTCCCGAACTTTGTTTCTTCTTCTGAGGTTGGCTTCCTGGTTCACTCATGTGTTGTTTCCTAGCAAAGGGGAAGGAGGAGCCGGCAGGTCTGCTTCGAGCAGTGAAATGGTTCCTGGCTGTCCTCCGTGACACCGACCGACTGCATTGCAGAGGGAGGGGTGATGACTTCTAAGGGACACTGGTGTGCACTAAAACTTACGTGCTGTCCCCGCAAGGCGTTCAGTGTTGCAGCGGAGGGCTGAATGTTGAGTTGGTATTTGGGGTAAGATTTTTGGGCTGGCAAGTTCAGGGTTGTCAGCCAACTCACGGAGAGCCTGAAAGGAGGGAATGATGGTGGAGTCCACACCGTAGGAGTAATTTTGAGTAATGACCCAACGAAACTGTTGTCTGCAGTCATTAATGTCACTGCAGGGACTTTTAAATTCCTGTGTCTGGTGAAGGGGCTCCTCTGTCATACAACACTGATGATGTCAGTGTGCCAGTGGCTTCTAACAGGCATTATTTCCTGTTGGAAATGGATTCTCATTGGGCCAATTGGTAAGATTTCTAATTCTGGTTTTTCCACTTGGTTGTACAGAGGCTTAACCTCTTCATTGAAAAGCAGCAACAAGAAGAAAAAAACGCTCTTCTGGCATATGAACCCCCTGAGCTAGGCTGTTAAAAACACATTCTCTCTGCTAAGGAGGCCCAGGTTGAGGTAGTTCAGAGTCATATCCTGACTACCCAGCAGGGAGAACTGACTTCAGGAGGCAGAGTGTGACTTCACTGTTGATAGCACATAGATGAGATTCTACTAAAGTTTGTGGGCCTCTGGAGTTCTGTCAGAGGAAGGAAGAAGCTGTAAGAAGATTTTAGCAAATGTCTGGGTAGTTCATTTTGGTGTCTTGGCCTTGCACTTCCTAGTTCTGTTGATTAGTAGCAGTCTTTTGGAGAAGTTGCAGGGTCCCTAACCAGTCCTTTGCCATAGGTATGTAACAACTCTTAAGCTTGCTTTAAGCAAGTATTGCCCAACTAGGGCCCTGTGAAGACATTCTAAGCCAGTGGTTCTCAACCTTCTGGCCCTTTAAATACAGTTCCTCATGTGGTGACCCAACCATAAAATTATTTTCGTTGCTACTTTATAACTGTAATGTTGCTATTGTTACAAATCGTAATGTAAATATCTGATATGCAGGATGGTCTTAGGCGACCCCTGTGAAAGGGTCGTTCGACCGCCAAAGGGGTCGCGACCCACAGGTTGAGAACCGCTGTTCTAAGCTGTTGCAGCCAACTAATACACCCTGATATTGACTTGGGTTCAGCAATTTTCTAGACATTGCTCACCCCCATTTCTATGCTGGAAATGTATGATTTTCTTCTAAGACTTATCTTCACGCCTCTGTTCTCTGTATACACACAAATTAGATGCCTCACTTCCAAAGATTGAAAAACTGAGGGATTATTAGGGAGTGGGCAGTGGCCACAGAAGAAAGGATGCAGAGAAACACTGCTTTAAGGGGTGTTGGAGTATTAGAAAGTTTGGAGGTAGAGTTGTGTGAATACTTCTGAGTTTACTAGTAAACAATTCCACGGTCCAGTCTGAAGCCTTGTGGACTGCAGACTTGGGGTAACCTCTCTTTAAAGCCCCGGTGTTTGCTTACGAGTTTACTGGATGATAGTGTCCCTTTGGGATTTGTGAACTTCTTCTCGACAAGTTTGAAACCAGGAACACTTGGTCCACAAGCTGGACCCGACCAGCACAAGCTGGGCGGAAGACTGGACCTCCTTATGGAATGTATCTGTTGAAGTTTGTGCTTGTTTGGTTTTTTTTGCTTTGCTTTAGTTTTGGATCCACATGCAACTCCTTGTGTGACTTCTAGACCTGTTGAAGGAGGGGGAAATGCTTTCTCTTCATTTCTTCCTTATATTCATAGAGCCAGTGCTTAGATCTTTATATTTCTGAAACGCATTTGAAAGTCTCTCTCTTAAGTTCTTCCTAAATTATCAGTGGATTTCTTTTTGGCTGGAAGCATTTTCGTAGGAGACCTCAGGGTAGGGAGGTCTCACTTTTCTGTTATCTATTGGAAGGAAGGTAAAAACATGGGGCGTTACTAATTCAAGGGCATTGCCAGCCTGAGGAGGAAAGGGATTAGCGATGGCCCTTGGGGAGATGCTCCCAGGTTGTGCTGTTGGATTTGTTCCAGTTGACGGGATTCCAAAGTGGAAACCGATTTTCCTTCGGCTGAAAAGAGAGTCCAGGAGCAGGCTCAGAGTCAGCACTCAGCCGGGGTGGGGGGGGGGGGGGAGGCTGCCCACTGCTTTTCCAGGAAGCGTTCTTTTCAGATGCACTGAGGCCCCCGGCCCAGGGAATTACTATACTCCTCACGCCAGGGCCTGGAGCAAGGGAGTGTGAAGGGGCCGAGTGCCCAGTTAGACGTTGCTGTTGCCCTCCTGTGCGGAGCTCTGAGGAGTGTTGAGATGACAGGGCTGTTTGTGTCACAGGAAGAGCAGGCTTACAGACCCAGCTGTTGGAATCCTTCCTTTGGACATCTCATTCCTTAGCTACAATTTGTTTCGACCTCAGAGCTGCATGCTGTACCGAGCCAGAAGCCCCAGAACATCACAAAGCAGAGGTCTGGCTTGGGCGACTCTTGTTTCTGATGCTGAGGGCCCTGCGAGGCCAGCTTGTCCCTAGGCTGTTAGGTGGCCTTTTTCATCTCAGCCACAGGGTGAAAGCGGCTCAGGGGCCAGTAGGCACGGGCCGGCACGTTTCCAGGCGTCCTCTTTCTAGAGCTTCCTCGTCTGCCCCTCCTCTGGGACTTGGTGGAATGACAAAGCAGCCTCTTTAGAGAGTGTGAATAGAGAGTAAGAGACAGCAGGCAGGACTGTGATTGGAAGTGGAATATTCCTGCTCCTGATCACTGTCTAATTGGAAGTCTCAGATTAGTCTGAAAACGGCAAATCATTTCCCAGCCTTCAAAAAAGTAATTGGTAAGCTAACCCTCCCTTCCCAGGGGAAATGAAGTCACCACTCATTTCAGAAGCCGATCCTAGCCCAGGAGTGACTCAAATGTGCCCCCCCCCCCCCAAACATACCCTATATGTTAACTGAAAGCAGCATTGAAATGTAGCGTGGTGATGATGATGTGTGTGCTTTGCTCCTGTCCGGGAGCAGGAATGGACTGTGCACTGGGCCTGTGTGAGGTGACTGGTGGGGTTGAGAGTTCCATCTGGCACTGGATCAGCTAAGCTAACCCAGTGAGCAGATCCCAGCTGAGTCGAAGGATATGCAAAGCTGCAGGTTTCCTCTCTTGGTTCGTAAGCTCCATATAGGCTCTCCCACTCTGCAGCCTCTAGGTTCATGCATTCATCCACTCAACAAATATATATACGAAGCACCTACTATGTGCCAGGTACGGAGGTACATCAATGGGTGAGGCAGAGAAGTCCATGCCGTTAGGAAGCTTACATCTTAGTGGGAGACAATAAATAACAATAGGTATTAGGCAAGGAGAAGTGCTAAGGAGAAAAACAGAGGACAGAAAGAATGTGTGTGGGGGGGGGGGTATAATTTTATAGGGCAGTTTCGGAAGGCCTCTATGGGAAATGACATTTGCGTAAAACTGAAAGAGTGGAGAGCCATACTCAATCTGGGGTGAGAGACAGAGGGTGAGAACGCAAGCAGAGAGAACAGCAAGTGCCAAGGCTCTGCCTGAGAGGGGCCTTATCTGACTCGTTCAGGAACAGTAGGGAGGCCCTCGCGGCTGACTAGTGAGGGAGAACGATAGGAGCGAAGTCAGAGGTCCCAGGAGACAAGCCCTGGGCGTCACTGGGGACTCTGGCTCTTCATTTGATGGGAGATGGAATGCTATTGGAGGGCTCTGAGCAGAGCGCTAACGTCTGCTTTACGGTTGATGGGTCTCACTGATGCATGTTGGGAAAAGACCAACAGGGACAAGGTCAGAAGCCCAGCCAGGAAGAAGGCTTTCACAGTTACACAGGCGAGAGGTGATGGGGACCTGAACCTGGGTGTTAACAGGAGGTGGTGGGGAAAGCAATCAGATTCTGAAGATATTTTGAAGGTAGAGCCAAAAGTTTGCTGACTCCAATGCAGAGTGTGGAACCAAAGAGAATCCAGGATGACTCCCACGGCTTTCGGGCTGAGCAGCTGGAGGGATGGAGTGTCATTCACCGCAGTGCGAAAGTTTGACAGGCTCAGAATGAGATATCAGCAGCCCTGCCCTGTTTGGGCTAGAGATGCTTACTAATACATCCAAGTGGAGACTTCAGTAGGCAGTCAGATATACAAACCTGAAAATATAAATTTGGGAGTCCTCATTATGTAGAACCTAGATGTTAATTGATTTTTTAAAACTATGAGACTAGATGAAATCACCCAGGAAATATGTGACAACTGAAGAAAAACGGGTCTGGAGACTGAGTCCTAGGGCAGCTCAACCACTTGGAATTTGAGAGGAGGGGCGGGCCCAGCAAAGGAGTCTGACTGGGGTAGTCAGAGAGGGAGGAGGCTACCCTGGCAAGTATGTCTTGGAGCCAAGTGAAGAAGGTGTTTCAAGGAGGACGAGGGGTCAACTGCCAGACCAGCGTAGAAGATGAGGTCTGAGAATTAACCATTAGGCTTAGTAAGGTGGAGGTCACTGGTGGTGTGAGCAGTTTTTGTGGTGTGGATGGGGCAGGCGCAACATGGTTGGAACAGGTTTAAGAAAGACTGGCTGGGAAGAAATTAGGGACAGTAAATACAAGTGACTCTTGCAAGGAATTTTTCTGGAAAAAAAGAAATAATAGATTTAGCTAATAAAGGGAATTTTAGCTTCTTTTTTAAAAAAATATAATTTTATTGATTTTAGAGAAGAAGGGAGAGAGAGGGATAGAAACATCAATAATGACAGAGAATTATTGATTGGCAGCCTTCTGCGTGTCCCAACTGAGTATGGAGCCCGCAACCCGGGCATATGCCCTGACCTGGAATCTGAACCGTGACCTCCTAGTTCATAGGTTGACGTTCAATCATTGAGCTAAGCTGGTCAGGCCAAAAATTTAACTTCCTGATGAGATTGTGGACACACATCAGGGTCATGGGCTGAGGATGGGATCGAAGTTAGGAGTAGGGAAGACTGGGTGGCTTGGTGAAGTGTCTGGGTGGAGACAAGATCTCCATTCTGATCCAGCTGCAACCGAAGTATGTGCCCTTGACCTGGAATGGAACCTGCGAGCCTTTGGTCCCAGGGCCCACACTCTATCCACTGAGCCCAAACGGCCAGGGCTACGTTCTTTACATACCTTCCTCCTTTGGCCTGTGGCATTAGCAAGGCATCCTCCAGAGTTGTTCATATTTAATGAAAGTCAAAAAAATTTTTTTAACTGTTATAGAGCTTTTATATGGTTATTGTGACCGCTGGAGATTAGCTTCTGGGAAATATTCTGTGCAATGTGGAGTCATTCACAAGCTGGTTCTCTGACTTAGCCCGTTTGTCAACTCCCTTTGAGGTCCGACGTTCTCTAAAACCAGCCTGGTTTGCTTCTCCCTTACCAGCTCTGAATTCTTCCAGGCAAGGCAACTGGGAAAGACTAGGCTTAGAAACTGTTTTGTTGGCTTTGGGCCAGCTGAGCTGACCAAAATAGACAGCAGAAGGACTGTTTGTGCGAGTGAAATTCCTCCAGGGGAAATACCATAGCAGGAGGCCAAGAAAGCAATCGCTGGGATGGTAGGAACCCGAGGCAAAAAAAAAAAGCTGAGCACCCACAAGATCTGCTATGGAATTTGAGTCAAGTTCTCTCTCAGAGGAGAAAGAGCTTCGTGAAGCCTACTGTTGTAGTATTTCTTTGGTCCCCTTTTCTCTCATTCCTGCGTCTCAAGTGAAAGACCAGTGGAACAGCCCCTAGTCCTATGGCCAGAGCTTTGGGATCCCTCAGGCCACTTCCTGTTAGGCTCATGGAAAGACCCCCCAGGACACAAACACACTCCCTCCTGTGTGGTGGGGGAAGTGCTGTGAAGGGTGCCCTGGTGCCTGTACCCGGGCACATAACAGGAGCATTTGCCCCACACGTGGGGGTGGGAGGGAGGGGAAATTTTCCCCCGAGTAAGTTAAAAAGGACCTCGGAAGGAGGATTGGAGATCCACAAATGGAAGAGAGCATGCGTGGGCTCCGAGTGAGAGAGGGCATGTTCTGTAGGTCCAAAAATGGAGAAAACGGTGTGCCTGCAGGAGGGAAGGGCAGGGGATAAGTAGGAGAGGTAGTGGGGAAAGAGGGGCAGATGGTTTTGACCTCTATAAGCTGATCATGAGATCAACTGGAAGTTCTTGCAGGATTTAATGAGGGGAGAGGCTGGATGGAATTTGCATTTTAAAATGATTCTGACCAGATTATGGAAGCTGGAGAAGAGGGGCAAGACCAGAGCTGGGGAGCTATTTTGAAGGCTTTGGGCAGTATTTCAGGCTGAGCCAAAGTGGTTAATGCTAGGATAATGGCGATGGAGGTGAGGAGCAATGAGTAGACTGTGGAGAGCTTTCTATTTAGGAGGCAGAATCAGGAGGGCTTGATTGGTTGGCAGTGGGGATGATGCTCAGATGTCATTGTGATTGGAAATACCAGGAGAGAGGTTGGTTTAACCAGACATTCACTCAGCCTGCAGCACTGACGGGTCCCTGGACTGTGGACTGACTGGACTTAGTGTATCTGTTCAGCAAACAGACCTGGCCCACCCTGGGAAGCCCTCCCGTCTCAGGGGTCCTGGAAGGCCTCTGTGAGGAAATGACATGCCTGTTACATAGTGGTCTCACAGTAAATTTTGCTGAAAAAAACAAAAAACAGGCCGAGACCTGAAGGATGAGTAGGTCTTAGCTAGTAAGAGAAGAAAGAGCTCTAAGCAAGGAAAGGGCAGTGGAGAAATGAAGGATCTGAAAGAGGGCCCCTGGTGCCAGGGGATGAGAAAGCTGGAGAGAGTGGGCAGAGGTGACAGCTCAGTGTGGGAGGTTCTCTGGGCAGTCCAAGCGACAGGCCCACAGAGGGCTGGGTGTACCGGTCTGCACTGGGCTGAGAGACCTGGGAGTTGTCAGCCTACAGAAGGTGCTTGAAGCCAAGTCAGAGGGGACAAAGGTGGAAATGAATAATCTATCCCAGCGGTTCTCAACCTGTGGGTCGCGACCCCTTTGGCGGTCGAACGACCCTTTCACAGGGGTCGCCTAAGACCATCCTGCATATCAGATATTTACATGACGATTCATAACAGTAGCAACATTACCATTATGAAGTAGCAACGAAAATAATGTTATGGTTGGGCCACAACATGAGGAACTGTATTTAAAGGGCCAGAAGGTTGAGAACCACTGATCTATCTGTATATCAAGAGCTGGGATATGCGGGATGCTTTTCTGCTGGTCTTAGAATTAAACTGGCTTCCAGTATAGAGAAAGGAAAGACAGCGGTCCCATCAGACACTGGGCGGCTTGTTGGATGACCTTGGAAGTTTTCCTTGAAACCTGAGAGCTACTCTTGCCTGTATAGTAAATCCCTGTAAAGTTTCACCAGCCGAGGTGAAATCTCTGTTGGGAAAGTCTTAGCCAACCCGAATGATAGAACTCTGAAAGAAATGACACCTTCTTTTTCAAGAGTATGCAATAATCCCACTTACCAATGTTGCTAAATGTAGGTTCCAGTGACTGGATGTAAACTGCTGTTAAAAGCCAGGTGTACATCCCCGGCCCCTGTGGCTCGGTTGGAGCATTGTCTGTACATCGTAGGTTGCGGGTTCAGTCACTGTTGGAGGTGTGTACAGGAAAGCAACTGATCGATGTTTCTCTCTGACATTGATGTTTCTCTCTCTCCCTCCCTCCCCCTTCCCCTCTAAGAAAATCAATAAGCATGTTCTCGAGTGAGGTTTTAAAAAAAGCAAACGGTACAATTAAAATGGTGGACGTGGTATAAAACAGTAGGATTCCTTTTGCAGTCTTCATACAGCTATTTAGCCTTGCTTTGAATAATATGAAGGAAAGCACAATTTATGTCCAAATTACACATTTTAAATATAAAGTTCCAAATTAATGTGATTCTAAAGTACTTTGATCAGAGTCTTGTAGTTACTATCTGCGCCATTTCTTAACCACTTCTCATTTCCAGACACCAACGGGAAATGCTTCTCTTCTCCCTTTTATGGTTAATCGCAGGGTATAATTCTGCAATGGCGGGAGCGATATCCTCTCTGTTTTGGTTGCCCAGGGGCCACAAAACTCTGAGTGATCCTAGGAGAGATACAAACATCGGCTTGCAATCTAGAGGTGTATTTCAAGAGCCAGCTGGGGAGGAAAATGAAACCAAATTGAAATGGTGCAACGTCAAGCGCCAGCAGTCTGCAGCTTGCTTCAGTAGATTCTGCTGTGGCTTCCTAACTGAAGGCTCACTCAGAGCCCAGCCAGGTCTCCAAGCAGTTTGAGTCCAGGGTAGTAATGACTGCAGCGGGAGACAGGGAGATGGGAAAGGCAGGTGAGTAAGAAGCTCCAGGCCAGTTTTCATTTTGTTTGCGCTCTGTCCTGTTCTGATGTCCTTCCGTTTCATAACAGACGATGTCTCAGGGAGAGTCATTCACCAAGTTTAGCTAGTGAACCCGAGCCCAGGGAGCCTCCTGGGAAAGCTTCTGCCTTCCCTTTCCAGCCCTGCCAGCAGCTCACTCATCTTGTGTTTTTATCAGTAACGTGGTCTGAGAATTGTAAACATCTTAAAGGCAATTCAGTCCAACTTCCCACCCCATCCAGACATCCTGACTCCAACAGACACTTATTCTGCCTCAGGCTAAATGGTTCCAGAGAAGGGAGAACATTACTTCAAAAGGCAACTTATTCCATCTTTTGAAAGCTTCCCTCTTAATCTGAAATCTGCCTTCTTGAAATTTCCATCCTGAAATCTTGGTTCCACCCTTTGCACCCAGGATGGAATAAGATACCCTGGTGGATATTGCTGCTTGGGCACCCGGGTCACAACCATTGCTGCTGCTCTCTGCACCAGCTCCTACTGCAAAGCCCCCTTTCAAAATGTCCCTCAGAATGAAATCTGCCACTCAGATGTAGCCCAAGTGTGCAGAACACACTAGGACTATTATTTTTCTTCTTCTGTGATTGAACTTTGGGAAATGCAGTACAAGATCGCAGTAGCTTTTTTGGCAACCGCATCGAGATTCTGTTGGCGCCTGTTTAGCTTTGAGTTAAAACCACTGCAGCTTTTTCACATGAGGCTCACGATTAAGCTCTGTCTTCCTGTCCTGTATACATGTTACTTTTTAAAAGAATCTTAAGAATTTATTCAACTTTAAAGTTTAAACCACCAGTTATTGATTACCCACTACATGATTAATGCTTTTCATATCAATTGTTGATGCCTCCTGGAATCCCATGAGGATGACTACCTATGTTTTACAGCGGGTGCAGATGACTAGCACAGTACAAATTCTCACGTAGGTCTGGAGCCTTCTGCACATACCATTTTTTAAAGAGCTCTTTGAACCCTAATACTGACACCCATTGTGTTTGCAGTCCTTCTCAGTCCTGTGACTTCTGCAAATTGAACGTGCCTACTAAGTCGTCGGACAGTTTCCCAAAGTTGGGAGGTGGTTAGACTACTTTAAAGCAGCAATTTCCAGTCTCTGTGGCACAAAAGCAATTTAGTGAGTCACAATCAGCATCTCTATATATAAAAGCCTAATATGCAAATTGTCCCTGCGGGAGTTCTACCGGGAGACCAATCGCTCGCTATGACATGTGCTGACCACCGGGGGTGGCGCAGAACGGAGGGAGGCCCCAGGTGGTAGCCAGAAGGAAGGCCCTGATCGGCCCTGATAGCTGGCCAGGCCTAGGGACCCTACCTGTGCACGAATTTCATGCACCAGGCCTCTAGTTTAAAAATAAAAGCCTAGGCCCTGCTGGCATGGGTTCAGTGGTTGAGCATGGACCTATGAGCCAGAAGGTCATGGGTTTGATTCCCAGTCAGGGTACATGCCTGGATTGCAGGCTTGATCCCCAGTAGAGGGTGTGCAGGAGGCAGCTGATCAGTGATTCTCCTCCTCTCTCCTTCTCCTTTCCCCTCTCTCTAAAATCAATAAAAACATTGATGTTTCTCTCTTTTTCCCTTCTCTAAAAATCAATTCTTTTTAATTTTAAATTTTTTATTGATTTTAGGGGAGAGAGATATAGAAACATCAATGATAAGAGAGAATCATTGATTGGCTGCCTACTGCACACCCCTCACTGGGGATTGAGCCCATAACCCGGGCATGTGCCCTTGACTGGAATCAAACCCAGAACCCTTCATTCTGCAGGCCAATGCTGTATTCACTGAGCAAAACCAGCCAGAGCTCTAAAAATCAATTTTTAAAAATAGTTTAAAAATATCAAATAGAGTAGGAAAATATCAAAGTCCATCACATGTAGTAAGGGCATATTTTGTTACTGGAAACTTTATATATATGTTGATTTCAGAGAGGAAGGGAGAGGGAGAGAGAGAGATAGAAACATCAATGATGAGAGAATGAGCCAAACTGGCTAGGGCATCTGGAAACTCTTATTGCATGAGCACGGGACAAGGAAGTGTGTGGGTGTATGTGTGAGTGTGTGTGCACTGGATCTTGATGTAAATTGTTTTTATAGCTGTGGTTCATGGTCTGAATAGTTTGAACGCTGCTGTAGAGAAAAGATGTTTTTGAGTCAACTTAGTTTGTTTTCATTATAATGCTACAACTTAATTATGTACTCGCATAAATCTGTGTATCAACTCACTGATCTAGCTCCTATAAAATTAATTAAATAACTACCCAAAAGCCAGTAAAATTCAAACCGACATCATTCTGGGAGGACGACGTTAGTGTGAACCCGAATCGCTGTTGTCAGCATAAGCACGGCACAGGCTTGACACCATGGCCTCGTGGCTTCCGCACGCCCACCCTGCAGTGTCTAGTGAGGAGAGGCAATCCTCCCAGCTTCTGAAGAGCTGTCATGCCTCACGTTGCACAAATGTATCGAATGAGTTAAATGCAGAATTAAGTTGTCTGAATTAGCCCACGCAGTTAGAATAGTACCACTTGGCACTAGTACAGTTGTAAATACACATCTCGGCCCTGAAATGTGCAAATCTGGGGTAAGCAACAATCACCCAGCGACCTACAGTATTTGTTCCTTTTTAAAAGATGATCTTCACAGTGAAAACAGGAACAAAACATTCTGGTAGAGAAAGCTGGGGCCTCCAAGGAGAAGCCTGCAGACCCTGGTCCTGGGCCCCATCCCTAGTGTGAGGCACCCTGGTTGACCTCGCAGCAGCCAGCTAGACAGCACGGATCTCAACACTTAGGTGGAGGCACGCTCAACTTAGCCCCCAAAATAGACTACTATCCTGCCCGCAGTGCCTTCCCTTCTTATCAGAATATTACAAAAATTTCACCCAGGTGCCTTGTTGAAAGAAAATGTGCAGCGTATACCATTCTGACGTAGCCAGCCAAAACCCCACAAAACAGATTTGTTCAGATGACACATTTTTTGCAGCCGTGTGCTTACTCCTGATTACTGTCCTGCTCCGTTGCCTCAGTAGTTGTAGTGCTGGTCAATCATTCATTCTAGGGTCTGACAAGGATCAGAGTGATCTTTCCAGATCTCCCTCTACTCTGGGTTTTGCCCGGAGCTGCCCTCTGGCTCCTCTTACTCCTGAGCTACGAAGTCTCCTCCTCTGGGGCGCTGCTGTGTGGCCTGAGAGCCGGGAACCATTTGAGGCATGGGTGTGCCTTCTTCCTAGGCCGTCACCTGTCCTGGATTCAGTCCCCCATTCCCCTTTTCTTTACCTTTTCCCATTTAGGAATCTTCCTCCCAGCCCTGGCTGGTGTGGCTCAATGGATAGAGCATCGGCTTGCGGACTGAAGGGTCCCGGGTTTGATTCTGGTCAAGGGCACATACCAGGTTGCAGGCTCAATCCCCAGTAGGGGGCGTGCAGGAGGCAGCTGATCAATGATTCCCTCTCATCATTGATGTTTCTATCTTTCTCTCCCTCTCCCTTCCTCTTTGAAATCAATAAAAATATATTTTAAAAAACAACAACAACCCTTCTCCCATAGAGAGAAGCCAGAGGCCAGCGAAAATTGAATTGTTCCACTTTCTCTCCAACCTCTCCTCTCCTCAGTAGATGCCCAGCAGGGGCTCATTGCCTAAGCCATTTTGCCTTTTTGAGCCTCTGAAGTAATTAATACCCTTCTTGTTTCTGTACTTCCCGAAATCCACTTTTGAAGGGTCTAGGATACAAGTTAGACTCTGCCCAGTGTCCTTTTTTCTTCAGTGATGTATGAACTGTAAGATAGCTTAGATTCTTTCCCCCAATTCTCATGATTTCCATGTTACCTATCTTATATTTATCTTAGGTGAGACTTAATTCAGAGCAGAGATTCCTTTAATTACTTCCTCAATGTTCTTTATCTTCCTTTATTTTAAAAAGAGTACAATAGAATACATTTATTGTGAGAAAATGACAAAATACAGAGAAAAACAAGGAGAAAAATTCTCTTAGTCAAGCAAAATCCAACTACCAGGAGATAATGGTTTTTAACATTTTAGCAATTTAAGACTTTTTCCTGCTATAATCATATACTGAAATACATATACATTTAAACAAAAATAGAATTTACTCTATCTTTATTCTCATTATATTCAATGATTAGCTACCTAGTCTTAGTGATACCTATTGGGCCAACCAGGTGATACCTAGTATGGGGCCATCCCTATTGTAAATTCACATAAAGCACTTCTCCGTATGCTACAGACCAATACCTGGGCCTTTGTGGTGAAGGCTGAGCATAAAGCACCCAGGACTGGGGCCTGGAGTAGCTGTGTCCTCCTTGTCAGGGATCCTGACTGAGCCAAGCTTCTCTTCCAGGCTGGCCTGGCGTCTGGCCACAGCAGTGAGCAGGAAGCCTGGGTCAGGGCTGGAGGAGCAGCTGGGGGAGGGGCTTCCCCAGCCACCACGCAGGGGTCCTGACCTAGGGAGCGTCAGCAGTGCCCCACAGAGAGGGCTCCCTAGGCTCACGGTGCAGTTACGGAAGCTGCTCTTGGTATAATCTCAGCATCTTCGTGTTATCTCAGGCTTTATGTTGGCTGGAGGGGACAGTCCAGGGAAGGCAGGACCAGCTGTCCTCACAGCCGTGGATGGCTGAGTCTGAGGAGAGGAGAAGGGCACCTGCTGAAAAGATGCAGGTTGCTCAGCTTGAGTGGGTCAGTGTGGGGAAAGCTCTTAGAGAAGCGGCAGCAGAGACAAAACGGAAATACCAGGCAAGTGGGTTTGGGTTCTTTGGGGGCATTTTGTGCATGACTTTCTTTTCTTCCAGCAGATCCACACACCAGCATGGCTGCCACTGCTGCTGTCAGTCCCAGTGACTACCTGCAGCCCGCTGCCTCCAGCACCCAGGTGAGTGGGCTCTGAGGGTGGGGGGCTGCATCAGCCTGGAAGGGCTCCTGAAGCTGCCATTCAACCAGACTGAGCACTCACTGTAAACACCCCAGGACAGGAGGCCGGGGGGAGTTCAGTTACCTACTGTTTCTGAATTAAGAAACCATGGCCACTAACCTAAGGGGCCACAGTTGGGTCAGGGGGAAAGCAGGATTAAACTCAAGGTCTCTTCCACTAGCTCCACTGACCATATAAGGAAAATAGAGGCTGTGTCCCCACAGCCCAGAGACTGCCTTGTAGCCTCAAAAGAGCAGCATTCCCTATCAGTGAAGTCATGTCCCTAGAAAACACTTGACCAGAGGGTTCACTCCTCTTGTTGCTCCTCCCTTTTCCTTTCCCTCTCTCCCTTCCTCAGTTGAGGAATCGGGGATCCCATAATCCCTGTGGTGGGCCAATGGAACTCCACGTACAAGCTCAGGGTGGTTCTGTGCCCTGTTAGAAACAAGGCCAGTGGGGAGTAAGTGGCCAGCTCATGCTGCTAGCTCACCCTGTCCTGGGTGCTTCTGGGGCACTCCCTCCCGAGAAAGACATTTCCCACCCTTTCTCCCTTATTACTCAAGTGGAGGCCGGTGCATGTCATTTGTGCACTGGGGGAGGGAGGGGTCCCTCAGCCCAGCCTGCACCCACTCGCAGTCCGGGACCCCTCGGGGGATATCTCCTAAGCTGGCAGTCGGATATCCCCTGAGGGGTCCAGAGGTGGGAGAGAGGCTTCGGCCACCACCAGTGCACTCGCCAGCCGTGTGCCAGCTTCTGGCTGAGGGTTCTGCCGCTGTGGGAGTGCACTGACTACCAGAGGGCAGCTCCTGCGTTGAGCGTCTGCCCCCTGGTGGTCAGTGCGTCATCGCAACTGGTGGTTCTGCTGTTTGTCTGATTTGCATATTAGGGTTTTATTATATAGGATGGAGAAACCAGCAGGGACAACAGGACCACTGCAGGGGGAGGGTGCTGGCACCCTGCCTGCCACGGAAGTGGGGAGGAACCTGCCAAGAGGAGAGGATCAAAACAGGCAGAGGGTGGCTGGGCTACAGGCCCTCACGTCTCACTCCTTTTCTCCTCTGGGTTTTTTGCAGGATTCCCAGCCATCTCCCTTAGCCCTGCTTGCTGCAACATGTAGCAAAATTGGGCCTCCAGCTGTTGAGGCTGCTGTGACGCCTCCTGCTCCCCCACAGCCCACACCACGGAAACTGGTCCCTATCAAACCTGCCCCTCTCCCTCTCAGCCCCGGCAAGAATAGCTTTGGAATCTTGTCCTCCAAAGGAAACATACTTCAGATTCAAGGGTCACAACTGAGCACATCCTATCCTGGGGGTCAGCTGGTGTTCGCCATCCAGAATCCCACTGTGATTAACAAAGGGACCCGAGCAAATGCCAACATCCAGTACCAGGCAGTCTCTCAGATTCAGGCGAGCAGTGGCCAGACCATCCAAGTACAGCCCAATCTCGCCAACCAAATCCAGATCATCCCTGGCACCAACCAAGCCATCATCACCCCCTCACCATCCGGTCACAAGCCTGTCCCCATCAAGCCAGCCCCTGCCCAGAAGTCAAGTACAACTACCACCCCCGTGCAGAGCGGGGCCAATGTGGTGAAGCTGACAGGTGGGGGTGGCAACGTGACACTTACTCTGCCTGTCAACAACCTTGTGAACACCAGCGACACCGGGGCCTCCACTCAGCTCCTCACAGAGAGTCCTCCCATCCCGCTGTCCAAGACGAATAAGAAAGCCAGGAAGAAGAGTCTTCCTGCCTCCCAGCCCTCGGTGGCTGTGGCTGAGCAGGTGGAGACGGTGCTGATCGAGACCACAGCGGACAACATCATCCAGGCAGGAAACAACCTGCTCATTGTTCAGAGCCCTGGCGGGGGCCAGCCAGCTGTGGTCCAGCAGGTCCAGGTGGTGCCCCCCAAGGCCGAGCAGCAGCAGGTGGTGCAGATCCCCCAGCAGGCCCTGCGAGTGGTGCAGGCGGCATCTGCCACCCTCCCCACTGTCCCCCAGAAGCCCTCCCAGAACTTTCAGATCCAGGCGGCCGAGCCAACGCCTACTCAGGTACCACGTACACCCTCTGCACCTGCCTTCCTCTCCTTAGCACTAACTGGCTAGCGCTCCACTCAGCTTGCCTTTGAAGATCTGCTGATGCATTTCCCGATTTGATCTGAATGTTCAGAGTCAGTATCGTTTGGGGTGGGCAGTAAGTGCGGGAACCAGACTCTCCTGGGACACTGACGTTTTCTCTCTGGCCCCTCCCAGGTCTACTTCCGTACGCCTTCCGGTGAGGTGCAGACGGTCCTTCTCCAGGACAGCTCCCCAGCAACAGCTGCACCCACCTCCGCCACCACTTGTAGCAGTCCTGCACCCCGTGCTCCCCATCCGAGCGGGACCAGCAAAAAACACTCAGCCGCGATTCTCCGGAAAGAGCGTCCCCTGCCAAAGATCGCCCCTGCCGGGAGCATCATCAGCCTGAATGCAGCCCAGCTGGCGGCGGCGGCCCAGGCCATGCAGACCATCAACATCAATGGTGTCCAAGTCCAGGGTGTGCCTGTCACCATCACCAACGCCGGCGGTGAGGGAAGACCCCTGGGCTGGGGCGTGGGTGGTGCCTGCATATCCCTCGCCTGGGAACTGGGCGCCAGCCCCGTGCTTGCCAGGAACAGGAGTGAGGATAATACCCAACACTGTCTCAGCCTTTCCCGCTTAAAATCATGTCCACTCGGTCTTAGCCCTGCGAGGTAGTGTAAGATGCTATTGGCCCCAACTTACAGCTGAAGACCTCGATATGGTGGAGAGAATAAGATATACTAGGAGAAAACTCCAGCTAACACCAAATGCAAATTCGTTTGGTACAGACCAAAGACAGATACATCTTCAAGGGAGGCCCTGGGTAAAGAAACTTGAAGGAAGACTTCCAGAATGAGGAAAGCCTTGAGTTAATGTTGGGAGGAAAGGAAGGAGCCTTTGGCAGTGGGAATGGCTTGGGCTTCAATTCTGCTGAGTGGGTATATTTGGTAATATTTACAGTATGAAAGCAGCGTTGCAAATCAGCAAAGGAATATTGTAGCTACCTAGCAAAAACGGTTCCTTGCCTTGCCTTCTTTAGCCAGGTGAAGGCCTTTACAGGGTAGTGGCACTTGAACACCAGCAATAGGTCAGCAGCACTCCCCTGCTTTGAAAGGCTTTATGCAAGTCCTAGAGGACTTGGTTTTTTTTCCAAAGCCCTCAGAACTGTCTTCTTTATTTTTTTAAATATGTTTTTATTGATTTCAGAGAGAGGGAGAGAGGGATAGAAACATCAGTGATGAGAGACAATCATTGACTGGCTGCCTTTTACACACCCCCTACTGGGGATCAAGCCTGCAACCCCCCACCCCCGGCATGTGTCCTGACCAGGAATCACACCTAACCTCCCGGTTCACGGGTCAGTGCTCAACCACTGAGCCACACCAGCCTGGCTCTTATTCTTAACAGAAATCCCTGGAGACTTCCTTGAGAGCAGGTATCTCACAAGGGCCTAAGGCTGGAGGAAATTCTGGAAGAAATACCCCTCAAGACAAGACCCTTCCCAATTGAAACACGTGAAAGCACATTTGGCTGGTGTGGTGTGGTGTGGTGTGGTGGTTCAGCGCATTGATGCTGACGTCGACTGCCTGGGTTCAGACCCGAGTCCTACCACTTACTGGCTGTGTGACCTTGATATGTTATTGGGCCTCAGTTTCTTCAACTGTGAAAGGAGGATAATATATCTGTTTCATAGGAGTGAAGGTTGAAGGCGTATCTGGCATATAACAGGCTCTCAGAAGCATTAGCTGTTCTGGTTGTCCTTATCATGTGCAGAAGGGAAGGAGGGTGTCAGGCGCCCTGCTCTGTCCCTTCAGGCTTCCTCACCCAGCCATGCCCTGCCACCCCCACAGGGCAGCAGCAGCTGACGGTGCAGAACGTTTCTGGGAACAACCTGACCATCAGCGGGCTGAGCCCCACCCAAATCCAGCTGCAGATGGAGCAGGCCCTGTCGGGAGAGGCCCAGCCCGGGGAGAAGCGGCGCCGCATGGCCTGCACATGTCCCAACTGCAAGGACGGGGACAAGAGGTAACGGGAGCAGCCTGGCCGCCTGGCCTGTGCCTGTTCCCCAAGCCCTTCCTGGGACACAGATCGGCGGGGGGGGGGGGGCAAGGTAGCGACTCCACACCACCTTGCCTCCTCACCTCCTCTGCTCTCTGACCTGCCCCCACATCCTCTCTCCATCCCATCCTGCCCCCATCTTCTATTCCTTCCTCACTACGTTTCCCTTTCCCTCCCTCCCGCTCGCCATTCCCAGGTCCGGAGAGCAGGGCAAGAAGAAGCACGTGTGCCATATCCCCGACTGTGGCAAGACTTTCCGGAAGACATCCTTGCTGCGGGCCCACGTGCGCCTGCACACCGGCGAGCGGCCCTTTGTCTGCAACTGGTTCTTCTGTGGAAAGAGGTTCACACGAAGTGATGAACTCCAGCGGCACGCTCGCACCCACACAGGTCTGTTCCCTCTCCCCAGTGGCACACTGCCTCCCAGACGGCTTCTCACCCCCTTCCCTGGCAGGCTTGCAACCACACGGGTCCTCCCCCCACCCCCACTCCATTGCCCTCAGTGGCATCCCGATTGCTGGCCCTGCCGAGGAACTGCCACACTGAGCAGGAGCTACCGGCTGTCTTCTCAGGGCTCCAGGCCTACCCAGGAAATGCTTTCGGGCCATTCCTTTATCACGGTGTTCCCCAAAGCATCGTGCAGCCTTGATGACTTCTTCCATAGCTGCAGTTATTTATGTAACAAGCACTGACGTCGTGTGCCAGGCACTGTACTGCGCACTTTACAGCCGACTAATTCAATCCTCAGGACAACACTATGGGGAGAGTGCTTCGATCATGCCCATTTTACTGAGGCATGGAGAGGTGGCTCGGTCTCGGCTAGTGGAGCTGGGTTCAGACGCAGGCCCCCTGGCTCCCAAATCCACACTCTTCCCCTCCCCCCCCATTTGAAATATAATCATATCGATGAAACTATACATTTCTACATTAAAGACAAGTTATAGAATAATCCCGAATAAATGTTGATAGCTACAACTTTAGCCCATCTATTATTTTTTTTAAATATATTTTTATTGATTTCAGACAGGAAGGGAGAGGGAGAGATAGAAACATCAATGATGAGAGAGAATCATTGATTGGCTGCCTCTTGCATGCCCCCCACTGGGGATCGAGCCCACAACCAAATAGAACCAGGGACCCTTGAGTCCACAGGCCGACGCTCTATCCACTGAGCCAAGTCAACTAGGGCTAGCCCATCTATTATTTCTCTCTCTTTTTTCCCCCAAATGTTTTTATTGATTTGAGAAAGAGCGGGAGAGAGATAGAAACATCAATGAGAAACATCATCAGTTGGCTGTCTCCCGCATGTCCCCTACTGGGGATCAAGCCTGCAACCCGGGCATGTGCCCCAACCAGGAATCGAACCATTGACTTCTTGGTTCCTGGGTCAACACTCAACCACTGAGTCACACCAGCTGGGCTAGCCCATCTATTTCAATTACAGGTATTATGATTTCAGATTTTCAAGGATGCAACAGCACTACATTGAGCTGTTACTACCAAGTCCACACTCTTAATTGCTACCCCATATTGCCTTTCCTATTATTATTTCTTGAATGATTGTCCTGAAATCGTTTCACTATTTTCATTCATTTATGGGTCCAATCACTATTATTATTATTATTACTAGGGGCCCAGTGCACGAAATTCGTGCACTGGGTGTGTGTGTGGGGGGGGGGGCGGGGGGAGTGTCCCTCAGCCCAGCCTGCCCCCTCTCACATACTGGGAGCCCTCAGGCGTTGACCCCCATCACCCTCCAATCCCAGGATCGGCCCCTTGCCCAGGCCTGACGGCAGAACCAGTGATGGGGGAAAATGAGGGTCCCCTGCTGGGCGGGAGAGCGGGTTGGGGGCGAGTCGCCCCGCCGGCCCGTGTCCAGGTCAGCCGGCGGGATTGGGTCCCGGGCGACCGCTGGCACGCACGCCCCCAACGCGGGTTGAGGGCGTGAGTGTGGGCGGACACCACAGCTGCCCCACCGGCCGCGTCCGGGTCTGCCGGCGGGATCGGGTCCGGGCAACTGCTGGCACTCATGCCCCCAACCCGCTCTTGCGGGTTGGGGGTGTGAGTGCGGGCGGATGCCGCAGCTGCCCCACCGGCCCGTGTGATTGGGTCCCGGCGACCACCAGCACTCACGCCCCCAACCCGCTCTTGCGGGTTGGGGGCGTGAGTGCAGGCGGATGCCGCAGCCGCCCCGCCGGCTCGCGTCCGGGTTTGCCGGCCGGATCGGGTCCCGGGTGAGTGCAGGCGGACCCCGCAGCCGCCCCGCCGGCCTGCGTCCGGGTCTGCTGGCGGAATTGGGTCTGGGGCGACTGCTGGCACTCACACCCCCAACCCGCTCTCTGATGGCGCTGTACCATCCTGCCTGCAATGTGCAAATTAGCCGCCATCTTTTTTGGCGGTTAACTGCCATCTTAGTTGGCAGTTAATTTGCATATCTCGCTGATTAGCCAATGAAAAAGGTATCGGTCATACGCCAATTACCATTTTTCTCTTTTATTAGATAGGATTATTTTGTTGTTGTTATTGTTAATCCTCACCTGAGGACATTTTTTCCATTCATTTTTAGAAAGAGTGGAAGGGAGAGGGAGACAGAAACATTGATGTGAGAGAGACACACCGAATGGTTGCCTTCTGCATGCACCCCGACCAGGGCCAGGGAACTTGCAATCAATATACATGCCCTTGACCGGAATCGAACCCGGGACCCTTCGGTCTGCGGGCCAACGCTCTACCTGCTGAGCCAAACCGGCTAGGGCGCAGTCACTATTGTTTTTGACATCACAAGCTTGATGTCACGTGTGCCTCTCCTCTTGGGGGGCTGGATAGTCTGTGACTGAGCTCTATGAGTGATGGCCATCTCCTCTTCCCAGGGGACAAACGCTTTGAGTGCGCCCAGTGTCAGAAGCGCTTCATGCGGAGTGACCACCTCACCAAACATTACAAGACGCACCTGGTCACGAAGAACTTGTAAGGCCCACTGAGGCGGGAAGCCCGAAGATGCAGCCCCCTGGTGGAAAGGAGGCCCGGCGGTCCTGGGCCTGCCCTCAGCCCCGCCCTCCTGTTTTGCAACTGTCCTCACAGGAGGGGGTTCTGCTGCCCCACACTCGCCTCTGCTGAAGCCCTTGCCTCTCACCAGACCGGGGACACTGGCTCTGCCCAATGAGACGTTCTAAACCAGGACGAGTGGGAACCTTTATTTCCAAAGGAAAAACATGAATTTCACTCCATCGAGGAGCAAAGTGAGTCCTCCCCCCCCCCACCCCCCCAACACTGCGAGAGTCGCATCATCGTGCCATGCCCCGCTCTCCTGCACCTCCCTGGCCCCGGCACCTCAGACGCCCGGGCCCTGCCCCCAGGGCACCACCGGCATCCACCTCCTGCCAGGCTCAAGAGGCCGCCTCCACTCCACACGCCCCGCCCTGCCACAACTCTTCTCCAGCACATTCCAACTTTCTATTTAAAAATGAAACTACCACGGACCCCCTGATCCCCCTTTTTCTATGGAGAACGTTGCCTTATACTCTATTTCAGATAATGAACACTGTGTATTGTGTGTGCTTTAAAGTTTTATTTAATTGCTCCCTTCCTCCTGTACTGTTACTCACTCCCCCATGCCTGCTTTCAGTTTAGGGTTTTGGGGGGCAGTGATGAGCATATGGGTTTTTTTCTCACTAGCAGTTCTCTTTTCTAAATGACACAGCATTTCAATTTGAATCTGGATTCAGATAAAAACTTCACATCCTGAACCTTTCCACTCTCCCTTCATCTCACCTACCCCTACCGGCCCAAGCTCTAGTTATGTACAGTGTATATTGTATAATAGACAATTGTGTCTACTACATGTTTAAAAACATATTGCTTGTTATTTTTGAGGCTTTTAAATTAATAAACAAAATACAACTTTATTTTTAGTTGTAACTGCTTGAGGTATGTTTTATGATTGACAGATTTGTTATCCTTTATTAACGATGTACTTTGTTGTTCAGCATTGGGCTGACAAAAATTTTTTCTTGCTAATAAATTTAGTTGCCTGAGGCAAAATCCGCAACTTGGCAGTGCAGCTTCCTTTGTCTTTGACCTCATAGAGCTTGGGGGGGGACGGGGGGGAGGGAACCTTGGTCTCAGAGAGGTCCAGCTAGGACCAAGCAGGACCTCCTCTCCTGGCCCGAAAAGGGTCGCGGCCACACAGACCTCATGGCATGGCACCAGCCCCCAGAGCACCTGGGTGGGCCCTCCAGGGGGACAGGCCTAGCATAGGTGTTCTGCTTTGTTCTTCTATAGCCAGTTTTGCCCAGATCAAAGCAGGCACACTGTTCAGACTCAAGTCACAGCAATGTCTCCCTTACCAGCAAACTACTTCTTCCACTCAACTCTCCAACGCCCAGACACAGGTCTTGGTCTCACTTGGGAGAGAGAGCCAAAGGGGCCTGGCTCTGTCATTTCCAGAGGCTGAAGAATCTGGAGAAAACGAAATTCCTAAGGACCCAGATCCCTTCCCAGGGTGGAGAGCCAGGCCTGGAGCCCATCTCTCTCCAAGAGAGGACCCTGGCCACAGATTCTGCTTTTCTCCTACCCATCACCCCAGCACCTGCGGGGGCAGTGAGCTGTTTTGTTTTCACCAAGTGTTGCAGATTCACATCTTGGTGGGGATTTGCGGGGGAAGCAGAGAGGTATGAAGGCGGTCAAGGTTGTGATGTTACGGAGATTTTGATTGGAGTACACGGGCGGGATGCTGAGAGCAACTGGGCTGAAGGGAGAGATTATTCCCAAGCAGATAAAGAACAGCATGTGCTCTCCTTACACGGACGGTGCCTTTTTACTCACCTTGAAGGGTGCACTGCACCCAGGGTCGCTGTTCCGTGCAGGAGCGCCAAGGCTCCTTCGGAGCTATCCACTCCCTTACTCTTTCCTTTGTCGCCAGCGGCTGCATTTGCAAGCAAACAGCTCTTCCTTAACGCCAGTCCACCCTCACCCACTTCCCTTCCGCCGGAGAAATAAAAGGGAGCCGGACCTCAGACGGCTCACAGGTTCTCCGTCTCCATCACTTCTTCGTGATCAGGCAGGAAGCCCCCTCCTACCCATATTAAGTCCTTTGAGTGATACCAGACCAACTCTGACACAGAAGCCTGTTAATGAGCCCACAGCCCGGCATCTCATCGCTTCACTGGCAGGGGGAAGACGGGGGTGTATTTCTCTCTTCCTCTCGCGTGGATGGTGCGACTGAAAACAAACGCCTCGCTGAGTTCTGAGTTAGGATTGGTGGAGAGAAGGGGAATATTAACAAACGGACCTCTTCCTCCCACGTTCCCCACTGCCTTTGCCATCAGGCACAAGGAGTCATCCTTTCCTGAGAGCTGATTCCAAGTCATCTGCTTCCAGTGCGGAAACTGACCGACCCCTGGGCATCCTCTGGAAATGAGGGTGCCAGCCCCGAGGGCAGAACTGAGTGCCGGCACGCGGGATTCCCCTTCTCCACGAGGCAGGTTCCAAAGTTACGCCTGGCCATCTCTGCCTCCCATGAGATGCCCGAGTTAGGAAGCGGGCAAGAGAATGTATTCTGCCTAGCCCAGGAAATGGCATGAGGGCAGAATGGAGAAACCTGGTGGCAAATGAGCCCTCATCTGCTGCAGCCCATCCGTTCATTTACTTGTGAGTTGCAGGGGGTGGTGGACTGTTGTCCAGGCTAGAGCCACCCCAGGACACCTGATGGGCAGGCTAAAAATGGAAATTTGGGGGCAGGCTATCCCCAGCAGCTTGCGAGTGTGGGGCCATGCCGCCCACATTTCCATCCTCAGGGTCATCTGTACCAAAGCCACCCTCCCCGCCCCATCTTGTCTGCTCAGTGATGCTCAACACAGCAGCAGCTCTTTGATTCCAGATCCTAGAATTATAAACTGGAAAGAAAAGAGGGCTGGGGAAGTTCCCCCATACTGAAGGCAAATCCAGGCAAATTGCCCTTAAAAAAAAAAAATCAAACCAGCAAATAGAACTCAGGCTTCCTTCAAACTACTCAGTCCATTTCTTCAATCGCCTTTTGGGGGCTCACTGAGGCCCTACATGAGTATGATGATGGGAGCCACTTGCAGCATCTCAGGTCCCTGGACCCATCGGGCTCCTGGCTCATGGATGTGGCTGAGGCCTACATGGGAACCTAACGCACCCTCTCAGGACAGAGACCTCCTGTGACCTGACCAAGGCCTGTGGGGCGGGGATAAAGCCACTACAGGAACGACAGGAATCTCAGGACAGGTGGCAGCTGGGTGTCCTAGTGAAGGGGTCCTTGGGGAGAAGAGGCAGGAAGTGGATCAGGGAAGACGGAATAAAGAACTGGGATGCGGGTGAAAAGAAAGCAAACCGTAGTGGGAAACGGCGGGGACCCGGGGCTGGAGAAGAGAGGCAAACACCTACCAACACTCAGAATCTCCCCGTGAAACTAAGAATCGCCAGGTCCCATCCGTGGGCGCCTGGGAGCCTGCTGTCAGGCCTCCTACCCGTGCCCCACACGCTGATGACAACGCGGCCAGTGCCACAGAGAGACTGGTGCCCTCAGACCTCACTCAGCCTCGGAAAGCTTAACAGCCCTCCAGCCAACTAGGACCCTTGGCCAGGCTCCCACCATGTGCAAAAAAGAAAAAGAAAAAAGAACACACAAAACCACACACAAAAACAACCCAAGCCATACTCACCATGCCTCGCACTGGCTACAGAGAGGCCTAACAAAACAGTTTGTGCATAAACATGACAGATTAGCATTTCCTGGCTGGCATGCTGAGAAGGAGCCAGAGAAAGTAAGTGACACAGTCCATCCCATTAAGGAGCTCCTAATGGGGAACACGTATGAAAACCATAGGATGTATTTGCAAAGTGACCCACGAGCACATGCAAGAATCACGTGAGGCGTCAACCCCGTAACCACAGGACACTCAGGTAAGTCAGTCTCCTCTGCATCTCTCCTCTGGGTCCCCTGATAACCATACTTGGGACTCAGGCATCTGCTGGCAGAACACCAAGCACCCACCCTTCTGTGTGTCCTGAGTTCACCCCAAGCTGGGCCCAAGAATTCCCGAGCTTAGAGGCCCCAGCGCGCGCGCGCACGCGCACACACACACACACACACACACACACACACACACAGCCTGCCATCAGCCCCCTGGAAAGCTGGGCACTGTATCATTTCCATCCTCCTGCCCCTCTCCCCTCTCCCCCCGTCCTTAACTCTCCCAGACCCTCTGACATGCTCACCCTCCCCCATGGTTTCAGGTGCCACTTCGGACACCTAACCTGGTCTCATTAGCCCAGACCTCTCTCCTGAACTCCAGACTCGATTATATAATCAGACCGAACGTGGGAGTCCCATAAACCCTCCCACTCCACGGTGACTTCACCTCTCCCCCAAACCTCCTCCTCTAACATGCCCCACTTCAACGAACAGCACCACCCATGTCGCCTGAAGTCATCCTGGTGAGCTGACTCCCCTCCTCTCCATCTCCGCCCACCCACACTCAGGCGCCAGGGTCCTGCTTCAGTTTGGACAACACTGCAATGTCTTGACCTCCTTCACCCACCATCCACTTGGTCACCAGGTCCCAAAACACGGCCACTAAGCTATAATGGAAATATATAATCCAGTCATTTAGACTAAAGGATGATTTCAGAACATATATGCAAAAGAATGCCCAGCCGGTGTGGCTCAGTGGTTGAGCATCGACTTATGAACCAGGAGATTATGGTTTGGTTCCCGGTCAGGGCTTGATCCCCAATACGGGGCATGCAGGAAGCAGTTGATCGATGATTCTCTCTCATCATAGATTTTTTAAAAAATATCTCTACTGATTTTTTTTACAGAGAGGAAGGGAGAGAGACAGAGCGTTAGAAACATCGATGAGAGAGAAACACCCATCAGCTGCCTTCTGCACACTCCCTACTGGGGATCGAGCCCGCAACCAAGGTACATGGCCTTGACCAGAATCAAACCCGGGACCCTTCACTCCACAGGCTGACGCTCTACCCACTGAGCCAAACCAGTCAGGGCTCATCATTGATGTTTCTATCTCTCCCTTCCTCTCTGAAATCAATACAAATAAATATTTTTTAAAAAAGCTTTGAAAGACAACAGGCAAAGCGCGGTCCCCAAACCCGCCTGCAGCCTCTTTGTTTCATATGGAGAAACCAGTGTGCCTCTCCGTACAATGAAATATTGCAATATATTTTCTATCCAAGATTCTGGAGAAAAGATTAATAAATTTACCAAGTGGGGAGGGGAGGGTGGCAAAGTATTTAATAAAAAGCAGTGACAATACAAAATCCATTTCTCCCACACAGGCAAAACCCTTGCTGAGGGCACAGCAGTAGAGGCACCCCCAGTGGGTGTGTTCCCCACTCCTTCTTGCACTGCGGGGCTGCTTTGTAATCCGGACACCAAATCCCACGAAGCAGAAAAGCACCACGCAAGCCTACTTATTATCTCAAGACAAAGGGGGAAATAGTACAAGGCAACCAGTTGCAAGCTTCCTCGCTAATTGCCGAGAAGGGGAGAGGCTGCTGGAATCTACTTTTTCTCACCTGGTCTTTAAAATAGAGGAATCAGACACTGTGGTTCGACAACAGCAAAGGATAAAAAAAGAATCGTTGTCTAAAAGCCTAACCCATGCCATCTGCCTGATCCTCAAAGCTGGCAGGCCGCGCCCTGGCCTAAGTGCCCGGCTCGCGTTCTCACCGCCCGTTCCAGCAGGATCACCCTGCTCCAAATCTCCCCAAGGCACCCAGCTTCTACTCACATTGTTCCCTCGTCCTGCACGCCTGTCCCACTGTCCATCTGCTAACACATACTCATTAAGACAAACACAATGTCTGCTCCCTTTACGAAAGATTCCTGACGGCTGGAACCTCAGAGGCCACGTCCTCCTGTTTGCTCCCCGTCTCCTCACAGAAGCACCTGTAACTCTTCAGCTCACAGATCTGCTTACCCCTACAGACTACAAAACCCTGTGGGCAGGAACCGTGCCATCTTCATCTTCGTATACTCAGACCTCGCTCAGTACCTGGTCCTAAAGAAGTCTTTAATAAATGTCAACTGAATGAATATCTATACAGTTGGCCCTCGAACAACACAGTTTTGAACTGCATGGATCCACTTACCAGTATACATATACATGGATTTTTTTTTCAATATTGTTAATGTATTTTCTCCTTATTTATGATTTTCTCAATAAAATTTTCTTTTCTCTAGCTTACTTTTTTCTAAGAATACAGCATATAATACATGTGGTAATTGACTGATTATGTTATCAGTAAGGCTTCTGGCCAAAAGTAGGCTGCTGGTAGCTAAATTTTGGGGGAGTCAAAAGTTATACATGAATTTTCAATTGGAGAGGGGTCAGCGACCCTAACCCTTGCATTGTTCAAGAGTCAACTGTACTGTAATGGTTTAATTAAAACCATTCAAATTATCCTTGTCTTGGTGCCCTAGAATCCTGGGTCCAGGGTAGCACATCCCAGGGGTGCTAAGAGTGTGGGCCCATGAACAAAACCGACTGAGTTGAAGGGCACTAATGACTGCTTACACAGATTTAAATGCAGGTGCTGGGAGGAGGGAAGGACAGCAATGTTCATACGTGGAAAGACAACTTCAATAAGAAAGGAAGTCCTGTCAGCTCTCTCTCAATCATGTTGACGGAGGAAAACAATGCAGCAAAAAATTCTAACCAGTGGAGAATCTATAGATGAATATTATTAAGCCTTGAGACATGTGTTATTTCTTTGCAGCAAATTTGTCTTCCAGATTCTATTTGGCTCAAGCTATGTGCCCGTGATAAAGGATGACAGGTATCGAAAGTGGAGCTTTATGAAGCTTAGCTGTCATGCAGACACCTGGGCAGGGCAGGAGGTTCCCTTACCTGACAGTCCTGGGGTGCCTGCCTAGATGGTTCTCGCAGCTCCCCTTCCTGATGATGGTGGAAACGAGGACTAGAGAGAGGCCTTGACCCACGGCTGCCCCAGCCAGGCCAAAGCTGGAATGGGTAGGCAATGGCAGGTTTCCCATTTCTCAGCCCTGCACCCTGGAAATGGCTTGGCACAGCCACCTGCTCTCCTGTGCCCTCAGCTATGGCTGGCATTGACTTAAGTACCAAACTCCAACTCTCCAGGAAGGGCAAGAGGTGAAAAAGGGGAAACTCGGCCGAGAGGGGGAGGCGGGGGAGAGATGGGGCAGAGGTAAGCTTTCCATCGACCTGGCTGGTCTGCTGCATCAGGAGAGGGGAGGCCATGAGTAAAGAAAGCAGCATGCTCTGGCCTGGGGTGAAAGAAATGAGGCTGGAGAGAGTGGGTTCAGAGCTGGAGGAGGAAGACGGTGCTGGTCTGGGACAGCTTGATCCCAAATTTCCCTCTTCCCCTTTCCCATTCAGCTGTCTTCCTTCTCATCCCCGCCTCCCCGCCCCCAAACACACACACACACACATACATACACACTACACAGCACCTATTTGGAGGGGTCACTAGTCACTTCAACCTCTCCTACTCTCAAGCCTTGATTTCTTCCCCAAACCAGATGCTCTCTTTCTCCGTCTCCCCACCACCCTGCCTTAGGGTCTGGCCCCTAATTCCATTTCCATTGGTCCGTTCCCAGGCCACCATCCTGCCCCGCAGGGACACTTCCTGCACTAGGCCCGCCTTCGGGCACCGACCAGGGGCCAGCCACTTCACACTGACCCTTCCCCTCGAGCCCCCAGAGGCCCACCCACCGCCCCCGGCCCGGGAGGCAGCGGCCCGATACCTTTAACAAACCTCCACGTGCGTGTTAACCGCGGTGACAGAATTTCCTTGTCTCCCTGCTCCCGCCCCCTGCGGCGCCGCCCATTGGCCGCTGGCTTCCTCTGTTCTCGCTGTCATTGGCCGCGCTCCGGGAAACACCGGCCAATGGAGTCCCAGCGCCTGTCTCCCTCCTCCGACCCTGGGCTCCCATTGGCTCCGAGGACTTAGGGTATCTGGGCTGGGAGAAGGACAAACCTTCCTCCCCGGGGGTGGACTCGGGACTGAGGAACTGGTTCCGAATATGCCGGAACCCGGCGCCGGGCGACGCTGGGTCACGTGACCAACGGCCCCGTCGCGTGCGTCAACGTGATGTTCTGGCGACTGGCCGAGCGGCCCCGCCACCTTCGTCGCCTGTGCAGCCAGCTGTGCACCCGTGGGGCCGACATGGATCTGGGGCCGATGCGCAAGAGTTACCGCGGGGACCGAGAGGTGTCGTCGCCGGGCGGGGTCTCCGGGGGGGCGGGGAACAAGGGCTGCAAATCATCGGAGGAGGCGGGGGATGGGAGGAACCCCACGGGGTTTCTGGGGCCACCCGGTGGGACGCAGGGGCTTGAGGCCATCCCCAGGAGAGGAGAGGGGAGGGTTCAGAGGCAACCGCTGGGGGAGAGGTTCCGGGGAAGCCGGACGCAGATGGAGTTGGGGGGCAAGGTGCGGCTGGAGCCCGCCCTCCATCCACAAGGTGCACCCCCGGGGCAGTTGACCTAACCTCCGGCCTCCGCTCCTCACCTGGGAAGTGGTGGACTCAGGTGTGTGACGTGCTTAGCGCAGGGACGGTCAGCCTGTCGGTGTTTGGTGAGCAAAACGTGGGGGCGGCAGAGACTCACGGGGCTGGAGGGAGAACGCCTGCCCCCCGCGGCCTCTGTTCCCCTCGCTTACCCCCTGGAGAACCTCCTTTCCTTCCTCCTCCTCCCGAGAGGAACGCAGAGAACTGTTGTTAAACATGCGGTTTTCCACTGACCCTTAGACCCACTGAATGAGGACTTGCAAGGGCAGAGTCCAGAATCTGTCTTTTTTTTAAAAAAGGGCTTTCCAAATGGTAGGCCTGACACCCATGACAGGAAGCCCCGACTCATCGTCCGTCACCCGCTGTCAGCCAGCCTCCTTCCTCCTGCCTGTGTCCCCACCTGTGATATGGGGCTAACAGAACCTGCTCCCTGGGTCCTGTGTTTTGTGATGAGGATTAAATAAGTTAATATTTGAAAAGCGCCTAGAATAGTTCTACGTACCCATTAAGCAATATGTGTGTTTATGAAATGAAATAAAACCCTTCCTTCCCAGGCATTTGAGGAGGCTCAGCTGACCTCTCTGGACCCCCTGAAGCAGTTTGCTGCCTGGTTCGAAGAGGCTGTTGCGTGTCCTGACATCGGGGAAGCCAACGCCATGTGTCTGGCCACCTGTACCAGGTGGGCGTGGCCATGGGCCCTGCTGTGGGTGGGCACCGATGCAGTAGGATACTGAGGGAGCTCTCAGTTTGATGGATGACAACTTTATGGTTCTGGCACTTTCATGAAAATGCTGTGTGGCCTCAGGCAAGTTGCTTGTCCTCTCTGCGCTTCAGTGTCCTTCCCTGTAAACCAAAGATCACACTTCATTCAGTGACATTTCAGGGATGGAATGCAGTGCCTCATTCCTCTCTGCCCTTGATGGACCCCCCCCCCCCCCATAGACCCTTGCCTCCCTTATCTCCCCACCTATCCTATTCCCAGCTGCTCTTGAGCTATGCCTCCTGGGACCTCTTCATGAAGCTCTTTGTAGACAGTGCTTGGCTGTATCCTTCACTTGGTAATCAACCATAGAGACATCTCTCATATTAGCCTCCCATCCAATCCAACTCCTCCTGTCCCCCCTCAGTCAAATGTAAGGCCTTGAAGGCAGCGCTCTTGTGCTGGGCCCTGGGTGTCCCCCAAAGCCCTGAGCAGAGGGTCTGATAGAGCCACACCTTCTGTGCTCCCTAAGCACTGGCCCGTTGCATTCTTGTTGGTTGCTGCCCTTAGAGCCATGTTACTTTGCCAGGGCTGCCAAAGAAACCACCACAGGCAGGGTGGCTTACACAGCGGAAATGCATTTCCTCACAGTTCTGGAAACTAGAAGTCCAAGATGGAGGTACTGTCAGGGTTGGTTAGTAAAGCCTCTCTTTGTGGCTTGCAGATGGCTGCCTTTTTGCCGTGTCCTCACATGGCCTTTCCTTTGTGCATGCAGAGAGCAAGGGAGAGCTCAGTGGTGTTTCCTCTTACAAGGACACCAGTGGTTTTGGATTAGAGTCCCACCCTATGACCGTATTTACCCTTACTCCCTCCCTCAGGCCCTCTCTCCAAGTACTCACGTTGGGGCAAGGGCATCAGCACAGGCTTTAGGGGGACAGAGTTCAGTCCCTGGCAGTCCTGGGAGTGAACGGGAATCCACGGACCGCCGTCAGGACCGTGGGGAGGTCGCCTCAGGCACACAGGGGAAGGCGTCCGTGTCATATTGGTGTTTGCTTTCAGGCTAAATCCCCAGGGGCAGGTGGGAATGGGTGGGTGGCCTGAGTGCCCGGACGGTGCAGAATAAGGGGACACAGCCGTAGGGACGCTCAGACATCCCAAGGGAGGGGCAGCGGCGAGAACACTGAGTGGGCTCTGACCACGGCGCTCTGCTCTCTGTCCCAGAGATGGGAAGCCCTCTGCCCGCATGGTGCTGCTGAAGGGCTTTGACAAGGATGGCTTCCGCTTCTTCACTAACTTCGAGAGCCGGAAGGGGAAAGAGCTGGTGAGGGGTCACGGTAAATCCTCCTCGGGGCTGCAGAGCCCAGCCCTTGCCTCATAAGTCACCCCCACCCCAACCCGCTTGCTGTCTGTGCTCCGGGGCCACCCTGCCTGGGGGCCTTGGCACTTCCGTTCCCCTTGCCGCACATGCGTGAATGCTCTCCAACCACCCCTGCCTCTGTCATCTGTTTATCCAAGTAACCCTGTCCCTTCAGTCTCAGCCCCAATGTTAGCCTCTTCAAAAAAGCCTCCTCAACTCCTACGCTGAGTCAGCCGCTCATGCTGTTTGCTATCATTCTAACTAGCAACTTTCCTGCCATTTTTTCAGTTTCTAGCTGTGCGTGTGTATGATTATGTGATTAATGTGTGTGTCCTCCGCTAAGTGGTAAGCTTTGCGGGGGCAGAGGCTGCATCTGTTGTATCTGTGTTACACCCCCATGACCTCTTCTGGTGTCGAATACAGCGTTGGCACTTCGCATGCATACAGTTCATAAATCCACATGCGTCATCCTCCCTGAGTCCCTGCCAGGCAAACATACATTTCTGAGAACATGCAAAATCTGTGGGCTTGAGAAATGGCAAGCATCACTTTGGAGTCCAGCTAGCTTAGGTTTCCGACGCAGCCCTGCCACTTGCTATGTGAACTCGGGCTCGTCACTTAACCTCTCTGAGCCTGTCCCTACCTGAAACAGGTAGGCCTACCGTTGAGGGTTTAAATGAGATACTACGCTGAGTGCATCTCCCGTGGGCCTGCATGCTGCAGACTTCCAGCCTTCCCCCATGTCCTGACGCTGTCTGTGGATTCTCTTTCATTTCCAGGACTCTAATCCCTTTGCTTCCCTTGTCTTCTACTGGGAGCCCCTGAACCGTCAGGTGAGTGAGCGCTCCCAGGACAGCCTGGGGCGGGCTGTGTTGGGAGGGGCCTGAGTTTATATAGGAGCCCAGTGGAGGTCCCCAGGCTGGGCAAACATCCTGCCTCTCATAGCTCTCGTATAGTTAGCTGGTCTGGTGGCAGCCCAGAGCGGTGAGGCACTGGCTAAAGAGAAGATGGGAATGGGCCTGTGGCCTGGGGAGGGCGAGTGAACGCCATGTAGCCAAGGCCATCCCTGAGCAGGTGCGTGTGGAGGGCCCTGTGAAGAAGCTGCCAGAGGAGGAGGCCGCGTGCTACTTCCACTCCCGCCCCAAGAGCAGCCAGATTGGGGCTGTGGTCAGTCACCAGAGTTCCGTCATCCCTGATCGGGAGGTGAGCGGGGCTTCCTCTGAGTCCTCCGGGTGGCGAGGGCCCAGGCTCATCCCCACAGGCTGTCTCCCAGGGATGCCAGGGCCCTCTCTCTCCAGCAAAGTGGAAAGAATGTCTTCCTGGGGGAACGGGAGTGGGGAAATGGCCCAGTGGCCTCCTGTGTCTGCCGGACCCTCCCGTTGGACTCTGTTCCCAGAGGACAGAGGCCGCCTGTGCCTTGCTCACCTGTGTGCCCAGCACCTGGCACATGCTCAGTACGTGGTTATTAAATGAATCATTGACCGGGTCTGGCCCTTCCTCTATCTCCTTCCCCTGAACAGTATCTGAGAAAGAAAAACGAGGAATTGGAGAAGCTGTACCAGGAACAAGAGGTGCCAAAGCCAAAATACTGGTGAGTGATGCCTCATAGTCGTGTAGAAAGGGACACCAGGACCCTCGCGTTTGCTGGAAGCCACCCTGTCTATGGGTTACAGATCTCCTCCTCCCCGTCAACCCTGAGATACCGCCCAGCAGCGTCCTTCAGGGGCCCGGGGGTGGTGGGGAGTGACATGGCTGCTTCTCTTCGTAGGGGTGGCTACATCCTGTGCCCACAGGTGGTGGAATTCTGGCAAGGCCAAACCAACCGCCTGCACGACCGGATCGTCTTTCGGCGGAGCCTCCCGACAGGAGACTCCCCTTTGGGGCCCATGACCCGCCGCGGGGAGGAAGACTGGCTCTACGAGAGGCTTGCTCCCTGACTCCCGGGCTGCGGTGCCCACGGGAGCGAGGACCAGGTGCTGAGAGGGTGTGGGGCTGGGAGTCGGGCCCTTCCAAGGGCCACCATTTCCCTCCCCACTTCTTACGTGTAGGGGTCTTCAGAGTTCATCCTTTCAGTACCCTCTACTTGGTTGGCTCTCAGTAAGCTCTAGTGGAGTGTAATGGTGGCATAGAGAATCACAAATGGAAAGTAATCTCATCATTATTTTCTTGATTTTGACAATAGTTTACTGGAATGGCTCCCTCTAGAGGGAGCAGCTGCTGTAAATCCCTCTTCTGGTGACACAGAGTGGGTCCCCAGCAGCCCTGTCTTTTTACCACCGTGACTGAGTCCTACTGGCCTAAGCTGATTGGTCCCAGCGTAAGCACCTGAGCCAATCTCGCCCATTGGTTTTACTTGTCAACTATTGGAAATTGGACACGGAGAGACCCAGAGCGTGCTCACTGTAGCCGCGTTGTTATTGGCAGCCAAGAAGCAACGGCCTCTGGCTGCTGCTCTTGCAATTCCCTGAGAGGCCTGGCGCCCTCCTTCTCCGCCTGGGCTGTGCGGTTCCTCCTCCTGCCTCACACACCCACTGTCTCTAAAAAGAAGTTTATTTTGACATAAACTTGCAGAATAAATTGCTGTTGATTGCAAATAAAAGAACCCTAACTCACACGTTTATTAACAGATACTCTTACAGCATTTACCCTGCTGATAGCTGCCTTCCATTCTCTGAAGCACAGCAGTGTGGGGAAAGATGGAATTTATTCTCTGTATCTCCAAAGGACCCATCGGTGGATATTACACAGAAATAGATTTCACTTCAATATGGGGAGAGATTGCCAGGGGGAGGGGGTAGTGAGCATTAGGTAGTGAGTATTCTCTTACTGGAAGCATTCAGTCCCAGTCAGGAGTTTTGTAGAAAGGATTCATGTGCTGGTACCTATAGGCCAGGAAGATTTTAATCAAGCTTTATTTTCCATGTTGGTTTATAAACAGTATTTATTTATTTTACTTTCCAGTAATTAAATTAAATTATTATAGAGATTCTGCCTTTCTGACTACTCACACATCCCCTTCCCTACTCGTCACCTCTCCGCGTCACTGGTTTTCACCCACATTGGAATTACGGGGCAGGGGCGGGGGGGGGCTTTAAAAATCCTGATGATGCCTAGATCCTCCCCTTAGAGATGACTTCACGGGTCTGAGGCATTGGGAAATTTAAAGGCTCCCCAGGGAACTTTGTGAAGCCAAGGTTCCGAGCCCCTGGGCTAGACCCTTGTGTGGGCCTCAGGACGGCAGGCAGCATTGGCACCACTTGGGAGCCCTCCCCAGACCCACTGAGTTCCCGCCTGCGTTTAACAGGACCCCCACCCACCCCTGGTGACAGTGTCCTGGCCTCAACCCCTAAACCTGCCCCTCACCCTCACAGCCGGATTCTCCGGGAGCCCTCGGCTGGCCTGTGCGGAACTGTATTTGCTTTCCTCGGGCACAAGTCTGGTGACCAGGTCAGCCTGGATGAGTGGCCTGCAGGCTGTGGAGAGGAGCCGGGCTGGGTAAATGTTTGCTGTGACTCAGCCAGGAAGAGAGGACGGACTGTTGTTTGTGCACAGTGGCATTGAACCTGCCACTCTGCACACGGCTTCATTCACTGTACGGGCATGTGCTTCAGCGTCTGCGAGTGACCAGCTCCCCCAAGGGCCTCTCTCTTGCTGTTGATCCCCCCTCAAGCCCGAGCACAACCTTTCTGAGACCTACAGGAGAGGGCGCTGGGGACCCTTCCCTTGTCCTGTTTGTGTTTCTGGGAGCTGTGTCTCCCCAGCTTTGAGCCTGGTCTCAGCAGTTCTCTTCTCTGTCCGGCAATCACTTTGCCAGATCTCTAATAAAAACTCATCAGATGTGCGTGATGTTAATGTCCGCTCTGGCCTGTCCCCCACCCTAGGAAGGAGGGGAGTTGGGGGATTAAGCAACTCTGCCCACTTCGATTTTCCTCTCTTGGGAGGTGGGGCATCCAGCAGGGGGCGCCTGCTGCCCAAGGTTGGCCCCTTCTTGGCTGCACAGGCCATTGTGGCCTGCCCCGCCTGCCTCCCCCTCCCCGCTTGGGTTGAGGCCCAGTGAAACTGTGGTCGATAACCCGTAGCCTCTCCCGGCTCCTGCACATATTTGCACTTTCGGTTCCTCCTCCTCTGGCCTGGTAAAAACTCACAGCTGCCTGGGCTGACTCCCTGGGCAGCCAGATATCCCTTTGGCCGTTGGTAACCACCCCACCTCCTCACCCCCATCCACTAATGCCCAGGTTAGGGGAGTATGTGGAGTTTCCCGGGAAGATTCCTGCAGTCGTCAGTTTGGGGCCGTGGAGCATGGTCATAGGCATGGGGCAGAGGGGTCCGCAGAACCTGCCAACTAGGAGTCATGGTGGCAGTGAGGTGCCAGCATTAGGCCACAGGTAGGTCTGTGGCCCAGGGCCCAGCTTCAGCCCCCTGCCCTCGCCTCAGGGAAGCTCAGGATGGGCAGGAGCGGGAGGTCCCTACAATCTGGGGTCTCAGGGTCCACTCAGCCTCCACGCTGGTTGGCTCTCCCCCGTTGGTCCCAGAGTCTGCAGCACCCTCAAATGGTGCTCGCCTCCCAGGGTCCCACGGTCCAGGCCTTGCCCTGGCTCATCCCGCCTCTCCTTCAGCAGAGGGTGACTGGTTCCTTTCTTTGTCCCGAGTTTCCCATCCCTAAGCAGATGCAAATCAGGAATGGAAGGGGCTGTGTGTTTCAGTGGTCACAGCGCAGCCCAGCTCTGGCTTCAGTCCCAGCCCCACCTCTGCGAGGGCATGGTCTCGGGTGAGTGACTTCAAGCTCTCTAAGCTCAGCCCTCACCTGGAAAATGGGGGTAGTTAGTAACGGGCCCTGTCTCAATGGGGCACGAGAGGATTAAAGGAGGAACCTCAGGGAGTACTTGCCACAGGGCCTGTCCCATTTTAATCCTCATCCAAGGATGTTTCTTTGTTTTTTGATCCTCACCCAAGGATTTTTTTCCCATTGATTTTCAGAGTGGAAGGGAGGGAGGAGAGGAGAGAGAGAAACATCTATGTGAGAGAGACGCATCGATTGGTCGCCTCCCACACGCGCCCTGACCAGGGCCTGGGATCAAACCCACAACTGGGGTACATGCCCTTGAATGGGAATCGAACCTGCAACCTTTTTGATGTACAGGACAACACTCCAATCAACTTAGCCACCCAGCCAGCGTGGGCCTGGCTCATTTTAAACCCTCTGTAAACGTCAGGTATTAACAGTGGGCAGGACTGGAGTGTGGGGGAGTCTGCTCCTCCACGGGAGGCTTTATGGACTGAGTTACTGGGGGGACCTTAGAAAGTTCCGTCATGAGGAGGGATAGGGGAAGAGTCCTGTCCTCCTCCTGCTCCCGGTCTCTCCCTCACTCTTCCTCAGAGCTCCCCATGCCTTGGGTGAGGCCACCTAACAAAGGCCCCCTTGTATGGTCTGTTTGTTTTGGTAATAAAGTTCCTGAGCAGCACTCCTTGGGGTGGGGTGGGGTGGCCCAGCAGCCTGCGAGGAGCTGGCCTGGAAGCTGCCGGACCACATTGTTTAGTCGCCACCTTGGTCTCTCTCTCTCCATGTTCCCACCATGAGCTCTGGAGATATGGCCAATGTTTTCCAGTTCCCAGCTCCTGGGGCTTGAGAAAGATCCAGATCTAACAGCCTAAAGAGCACGCTCTCGCCTCTTCCTTAAATGGAAACTGTGGGCTACGGTGAGTTCCCTAATAAGGGAAAGGGGGGAGGAAACCAATGTTAACGGCGCACCTCCTACAGGACTATGAATGGTCGCTAACCATTGACCACTCCCTGTGAAATAGATAGCATTAGAGGCCCTTTTATAGAAGAGAAAACTGAGGCTCAGAGGAGGGATGTTTAAAAAAAATTTATTGATTGATTTTTAAAGAGAGAAACATTGATTTGTTGTTCCACTTATTTATGCATTCATTCTATGTGCCCTGACAGGATGGAACCAGCGGCATATTGGAACGATGCTCTAATCAACTGAGCTACCTGGCCAGGGTTCAGAGGAGGTTGTGTGTGTGTGTGTGTGTGTGTGTGTGTGTGTGTGTGTGTTTAATGTTCCCCAAATCACACAGCTACTAAGAGGTGGAACCAGAATTTGAATCTTGATCCCAAACCAAACCACTGCAACTTTGGGTCAGTCCCCAGAGGTCTGCTTCATTCTCTTGCAGCCCCTGCTGGCCTCTGTTGACCGGAGGGACTGACCACTGAGGTGCCACAAGCACCGTGGCTGGAGGGTGAAATTGGTGTCCCCAGCCCTGCATCCCGCCACCTGGGACCCTTTGTGAAATGTGGGAGGAACGATTTGAGCACCAGGTTCCACCTCCATGAAGGGAAACAAAGGCATAAACACGGTCCTCTCAATAAGTGGAAGACGAGCGTATAAACAGATGCTCCGCTTTTGCAGCATTGTTTATTACAAAGAGAGAAACCTACAGTTACTTTCTTAAACAAAATTCAAGGCTCCAGGACTCATCTCTGGGGCTGATCCATCTTTAATACCGTGGGGAAGAACTGGCTGCGGTTAGGTCCTACCACCCCCTCCCCTAACCTGGACCCATGGGGTCCCTAACCTGGCCACCTCCAGGGAGTGCCAGGGTCCTCCTCCCCCTGCGCATCTGGGGGCAAAGTTCCCGGAAGTTTCCCACTTGTGTTAGGAGGTGAGCTCAAGTCCAGCCCACCTCTGGCTCCTGGAAACCATCCCCCATCACATGTCTGCTGGGAAATGCACTCTCAGGATTGGTCCAGGGAACAGTCACGGGTAGAGACAGTAGAGAGAGCAGCAAGTCAAACTCACCCTTGACCCCGTGCCCTGGGAGGAAGTGAAGTCAATCAGGCTCTCTCTATTCCTTGTCCGCCTCCCTGCCTGCCCGACACGGCTTCAGGAAGGGCTGACTCCCTGGGTGGCACTTGTCATCCTTGAACCGAAGTGCCTTTATATGTGGTGGGGGACGGTGGGAGGACCCTGGGATCTCCCAGACTTCCCAGAAAGCCGGGCACATAAATACAAACCTAAAACCAGACATTGCCTGCCAGCAGGCATCAACTGCCCCCAGGGCTTCAGCTGCGGCCAAAGAGGCCTGCGTGGCGAGCTCCTAGCTCAGATCCAGCTGACAGCAGGGAGCAGGCAGGGAGATGCTGGGCAGCACCCTCCTCGGCCCCCTTCACTGTCCTTTGCCCTCCCTGTCATCGAAGAGGTTGGGGTTCTCCGCCAGTGTGGCTCGCACTTTCTTCTTCTCCTTGAAGCGGCCGGAGTTGGAGACCTTGACGTGCTTGCCCTTGGTGTTCTTGTCCACGATCTTCTCCAGGCGGGTGTTAAAGTCACTGTTGGGGTCCCCGCCCTCAGGCCCGGGGGGCTCTGCGCTGCCCTCCGCTTGGGCATAGGTGTCAGGGATCTCGTACAGCACCTTGGGGGCGGACTTCTTCTTCCGGAGGAAGGTCAGCTTCCACCAACCAACTTCGGTCATGGTGCTCCCTGAGCGGAGGGTGGGCTTCTGCAGGAGAGAGGAAGGGGTCAGTGGGGAGAAGGCGGGGGTGCCTTGGAGCAGCCCCCTCTAGACTCCTAACCACTGGCTATTTTATTGATCTATTATTTATTTATTTTATTGTTTGTTATTTATTTTTGTTATTGTTCATCCTCATCCAAGGATATTTTTCTGTTGGTTTTTAGAAAGAGTGGAAGGGAGGGGAAGAGAGAGAGAAACATCGAAGTGAGAGAGACACATCAATTGGTCGCCTCCCACACATGCCCCAACCAGGGCCTGGAATGAGTCTGCAATCAAGGTACGTGCCCTTGACCAAAATAGGACCCAGGACCCTTTAGTCCGTGGGCTGATGCTCTATCCACTTCTATCCACTGAGCTAAACCCGTTAGGGCTATTATTATTATTTTTTTAAATATATTTTATTGATTTTTCACAGAGAGGAAGGGAGAGAGATAGTCAGAAGAGAGAGAAACATCATCAGCTGCCTCCCGCACACCCCCCACCGGGGATGCGCCTGCAACCCAGGCACATGCCCTTGACCAGAATCGAACCGGGGACCCTTCAGTCCACAGGCCGACGCTCTATCCACTGAGCCAAACCGGTTTCGGCATTATTTTTTTTTTATATATATATATTTTATTGATTTTTTATAGAGAGGAAGGGAGAGGGATAGAGAGTTAGAAACATCGATGAGAGAGAAACATCGATCAGCTGCCTCCCGCACGTCCCCTACGGGGGATGTGCCCGCAACCAAGGCACATGCCCCTGACCGGAATCGAACCCGGGACCCTTCAGTCCGCAGGCTGACGCTCTATCCACTGAGCCAAACCGGCTAGGGCTCGGCATTATTTTTAATCCTCACCTGAGGACATGGAGAGAGAGAGAGAGAGAGAGAGAGAGAGAGAGAGAGAGAGAGAGAGAGAGACTTCAATCAGTTGCCTTTCGTATGTGTCTCAACCAGGGATGGAACCCACAACCCAGGTATTCTCCCTGGCCAAGAATCGAATGGACAACTTTTGATGCACAGGGCAATGCTCAGCCACCTGACTACTGCAGCCGGCACCACGGGCTATTTTTAATGGCCCAGGCCTAAAGGAATGAAAGGTGCGGCCGAGTGACCCCAAGATTCAGGTAAGTGATGCAATGCATTTGGAGAGAAGAGAGAGGGTCTGGGGAAGAGGTAGCCAAACACACATGGACAGGAAAGCCATCTGAGCCCAGGGGAGGTGACAGTGGGGAAGACACAGGCCATCGCCAGGCGGCATCGAGCTGCCAGGCCCCTTGGGGCTGCAGGAAGGTGAACAGCTTGCCCAAGTCACACAGCATCCAGGCCTTGGACACCCTTTGGGCAGATGGTCACCTGGTATCAGACAGACAGAAACACCCTGGGCATCTTGCTTGGAATTCATTAATTAATAAATCCATTCATTCAAATTTCAACAGGACGTGTGATGTTTAGAGTAATTTGGACTTCCCACTGGTGATGAGCAGGGAAAGGAACCTCAGGCTGGGAGTGGGAAGCGCTGGGACTGTTCCAGGTGCGTGACCCCTGGCAAGTGACTCCTCTGGACCTCAGTGGCCTCATCCGTCCCTCCCAGCCCTCATATTCAGCTCCGCCCACAGAGAGAGACTTGCTTTGCAAAATACAACTTACGATCATGGTGACAATGGTTGAGGGACGGCCCCCTTTCCCACCCAGCTTCCACAAGGGCAGGAGTTTGAAGGGGAGCTGGAAATTTGGAAGGAGGTTCGGTGGGGCCAAGAGGTACATGTGACATAGGGTTTTCATGGGTTGGACTCTCCATAGGAATCCCAAAAGAGATGGGCTGTGGGGCTAAAGTCCAGGCTTCTCCACTGACAAGCCTTGTGCCTGGGATGAGACCCCACCATTTACCGACCACCACAAAGGTGCGTCTGAGCTAGTGGAAATTTTGGGAGATGCCTGCACATCACTGACAGGTGGGCATGTAGACCAGAGGGATTAAGATCAGTCAAGGCATCTCTGTTTCAGGAGAGGCTGGTAGTCTGGCCTCGGGACTCCTGAGTGTGGCTGTGAAAGGTCCTGGGGAGGAGGGGCAGCAGCCATCACACACCAGAAAGCTAGACAGTCAGTCAGCCCGGGCACAGGCAAATGTATCATCTCTTTCAAAAAACTGATGGTCTTGCCCGGCCGGCATGGCTCAGTGGTTGAGCTTCAACCTATGAACCAGGAGATCACGGTTCAATTCCCGGTCAGGGCATATGCCCGGGTTGCGGGCTTGATCGCCAGCATGGGCATGCAGGAGGCAGTCGATCAATGATTCTCTCTCATCATTGATGTTTCTTTCTCTCTCTCTCCCCTTCCCTCCCTCCTTTCATCTCTGAAATCAATAAAAATATATTTTAAAAAATAAAAATGAAAACTGATGGTCTTAACTACCTTTTCTAAAAAGACCAGAAAGAAATATGACAAATGGCTAGCAGTGGTTTTCTTTATGTAGAAGGAATACGGGATGCTTTCTCCCCTCCACTTTTCAAATTTCCAGATCTTCCACAATGAGTATGGAGTCTGTTCTGTTAGAGGAGGAACACATCAAATTCAGAAAACACGAAGGCAGGATGCTGGCCCAGGCTGGGAGTGAGTTGAGTGCCTTCTTCCACTTCCATTGGCTCCCTGGCTGGTGTCCCCCGTCCCCCCATATGCCCATCCCCCTGCCCAGAGCACGCGCCCAAACGATTCCTTCCGGGGCTTTGTCCAGAAAGCAGATTCCACGTTGCCACCTGTCCCTCTGCTCGGCTCATGCAGCAAGAGACCCCAGGGTAGACCTGGTGCAGCTCCCATTTAGAAAGTGAGGGAGGGGGGAGAGTGGCCAGATAAATACCTTCCGGGCACCCAGGGGAGGCGAGGGCACCCAGGGGACAGCCCGGGAGGTTTGCTTTGGCAGCTTGCCCCACCTGGGCCTAGCACAGCCTTGCTCAGATCTCGGTGTTCCAGGATGGGTGTCTGGAAGGAGCTGCGAGAAGGGCAGGGAAGGAGGGACAGGACGCTTGTGCCCTTGCTCGGCCTGTGGGTGCCTGAGCCGCCACCTGGTCTGGGGCAAGTCCCATGGCCCCACCAGGGCTGCCAAGAAACGTGGGGAGTGGAGGATCCAACTCCCGAACCAACAGCAATAATCAGACTGCCTCGCCTAGAGGAAGTGGCTTTTTTATGTGCCAGTTAAAACAGACCCGCTTTAATGGGTATTTCAAGTTAGCCTCTACAGCAGTGGTTCTCAACCTTCTGGCCCTTTCAATACAGTTCCTCATGTTGTGACCCAACCATAACATTATTTTCGTTGCTACTTCATAACTGTCATGTTGCTACTGTTATGAAGCGTAATGTAAATATCTGACATGCAGGATGGTCTTAGGTGACCCCTGTGAAAGGGTCGTTCGACCACCAGAGGGGCCGCGACCCACAGGTTGAGAACCGCTGATTCACAGGGAGGGACAGATCACAAGAAACTGGTCAGAAAACCAGAGTCGGGAATGGCCCTTGGACCCTGCCCTGCGGCCTCCACCATGGCACCTCGGTGCCCGTGTCTCCTGGCTTAAACTCTGGTCTCTCTAGCAGACTGTTTGCCAGGCCTCGCTGTTCCCCTGCTTAGGGTACACGAGCACAAGCAAGCAGGTGTGTGCCCCTTTAAGCAAGCCTGACCTGTGGAAGTCTGAATTTGCAGAATAGCTATATTAGGTCTTCGTTTTGCAGAATAACCCAGCTAGCTATAAGACTCTGTCTGGTAAACAGTGAGTTATCCCAAGAGAGTGTAAAGTCTGACTTGCTTAAAAAAGAAAAAAAAAAAAAGAAAGTGTTACCCAAACTTCCCAGCTCCCCAAAGTAGCCAAGAACAAGATACCTACAGCCACACACACTTACGCCTAATCAGTGAGGGTCGCAGGGCTGGGGGCGGGGAGTGAATTGGGATTTTGAGCATGGTCTGCAGTCTGTTCATGGGCCAAGCAGAGGGCTGAGCCCTTGCCCTGGGGCCCTACAATCCATGGGATGATAGAAATCTGCCCCTGAGGAGGCCACTACACCTACGCTGTTTGCACAGCTGGGGCCACAGCTGGGGAGCCCAGCCTCATGGGACAGCCCACCGCCCCTTGCCTATAACAGCTACACCGTGGCCCGCACGTGGGCACCCGGGTAGGCCCCACCGCCCCAGCTGAGTTTGCCCAGGCAAGGTTGAGCCCCTTCTCAGCTGAGCCAAGTTAACCATTGACTGGGGCAAGGTGGAGGGGTGGAGGGGGCTGGAGGGAGCAAGTCGGCGTCTGCCTTGTAAGACAAAACCCAGAGCCCCAGCCCTCAGCTTTCTGGGGGGCCCCGTGGGATTTCTCCACCCTGGATAAGTCTGGGGGACCCTAGACAGGAACAGGCGGAGGTTCAGACAGCCAGAAATACCCTCCAGGCTGGGGGTAGGCGCTGGTGGGCTCCAGCTCCACAAGAGTTAACAGAGAACAGCTCTGGAGAGAAACTCTCCCCCCAGGAGTTCCAAGCTGGAGGCCTGGAGTGACTCCAAGAAGCCAACGGGATGAGCCCCGAATTCTGCCTGCTCACCCAGGAAGGTGGGAGCCCGCATGCCAGGCTCTCCCTCGCAGCTGGGCTTGTCAGCCACGGAGGCAGAACGGGGCCCTGGCTGCACCGTGGTTTCCCGCCGCCCACCCTCGGTCTGTACCTGTGATCCTGGCTGCCGCAGCTGGAGGTGAGCCCCTCCCTAGACAAGGGGCTGAGCGCCGGCACCGCCCGGAGGGGAGCCTGGGGGAGCCGGGGAAGCCGCCAGGGTGCTGCGCCAGGCACGGCCCGGGCCAGGGGAGCTGGGTAGGAGCAGCTGTGCGGCAGGTGCCAGAGAAACAGGTGCGGGAGCGGGGTACCTGCTCACTGTGCCTGCAGGAGTCAAGGTGAACCTGAAACCCAGCCCCTCCCGGCTAAGTAAACAGAAGCAGAGGCCTGCTCGGCCTGATGAATATTCATTACCCCAGAAACCCAATCCCCGGGCCGGCACCCACCCAGGGTCCTGCAGGGACCGCCTGGCCAGGAGGAGGAAATCCCCAGGGAAGCCTGGGGTCCGGGGAGATGGGGAGCCGCTCTGCTCCGTCTCCCCCTTCTCCAGCGCCTGGTTGCTGGCCGCCTGTAGGCAAGGTCACGCCCCACCACCCGACCCCCTCACCCCCGCCCGGTTCATGCCCCGAGGAGGTTCAGACCCCTTTCCGGCCACAACAAAGCCTGGACCTTGCCCCGGGCACAACCGGGAAAGGGTTAAGGGCCGCTGCTCCCTCTGGCTGAGGAAGACAAGGGTGCACCCAGCTCCTTTGAACTCCAGAGTCGAAACCAGTCCCTGGTTAAACTGGTTGGCAGACCGGTTCCCAGGCTGTCCGCTCCGCCCCAGGTTCAGGGCTCCACAGGCCGGCGCTGGGTGGGCCGCTGCGGCTCCCATCCCCTAAGGGCCCCTCCTCAAGGTCTCCCAGCGCTGGAGTGGGAAGGGGGCCCCCCCGGGGCCTCCAGACCCACCACAGCCGCAGATCTCCTGCCGCCTCCCTTGCTTAGGGGTGGGCTCTGGGGGCCGTGAAAGCCCGTGTGTGCGGGAAAGGGCGGTTATGTTCCTGCGACGGCACCATACTTTCATCAGACTCCCGGAGAGAACCGTGATGGCTCCCACCCAGGTTCCACTTCCCTCAGCTTCCCCCAAGCGGCCAGCTGTCCCTCGGGTGGACCTCGCTGGGTGTTCCAAAGCGCGCAAAACCTGGGGCCAGCTCGCAGGGCGGAGGTGGGGAGAGAGGAGAAGGCGAGAAGGCAGAGTGTGCACAGGGGTGACGTCCTCACTGGTCCCCGCAGTGGTCTACAGCCACAGCTCCTCTTGCAAATCAGCTGGGCCGTGTGCAGCCCTCGGCCGGGCTGCTCTTACACATGGCGCCCCTGGGGGAAGGTTCTCTGTGGCCCCCTCAGGCGGGCTGTCGGTGTGAGTGTCCCGAAGCTCCCTGTCCCCGTGCTGCCCAGCCGAGATGCTCAGTCCCGGCCGGCTCCCTTCCTCCATGGGCTGAGTGTGAACGTGCCAGGCTCCGAGGGGGGCACTGGGTAGAGAAAAGACACAATTGTCCCTTCCCCTGGCTCGCCCCCCACCCTACACTTCAATCCTAACCGACTCTCAAACCTGCCCCACTGTCGCCAACTGGCTCCTACTTCCTTCAGTTTCTCAGGACCTTGTGAATTCGTCCCCTCCATCCTGAACAGCTGTCCCTAAGCCTCAGGGGGACAGTCCTCAGAGGCTCCCCAGGGGCCACAGGACACCCGCCTGGCCTGGTCCTCGAGGATGGGATTCCTGCAGCCTCCTCTCCCAACGTCACGAGGCCCTTTCTCGGCCTCCCCTCCGGGGTGCAGAGGCTGCCTGGGTGGGTGAGCTTGGGAACACGGGCTGTGCTCTAGGCCAGGAATGGCCCCCCGCCCCCTGTGTAACCCAACACAAACTCCTGTTCATCCCTCAAGACCCAAATTAACTGTTTGCCTCCTACCTCACCAAGAAGCGTCTTTTTCCGAAAGTTTGTTAAAAGGCTCCTGTTTAACGTGATGTGTACGATGGTTGATTGTACAACCGAAATGAGAAGCAGAAACATTCTTAATGAGAAATCCTTAATGTGGCCCGTTGCCTTTGTGCCTCCCTCCCTTGGACAGGTAAGTGTGAGAGAAAACTGGTTTCTTTCTTTCTCTTTAATATGCTTTTTAAAATATATTTTTATTGATTTCAGAGAGGAAGGGAGAGGGAGAGAGAGATAGAAATATCAATGATGAGAGAGAATAATTGATTGGCTGCCTCCTGCACACCCCCCACTGGGGATTGAGCCTACAACCCGGGCATGTGCCCTTGACCGGAGTTGAACCTGGGACCTTTTGGTTCGCAGGCTGACGCTCTATCCATCGAGCCAAACTGGCCAGGGCTTTAAATATGTTTTTTGTTGAGTTCAGAGAGAGGAAGGGAGACGGAGAGAGAGAGAAACATCAATGAGAGATAAACATCCATCGCTGCCTCCTGCACGCCCCCTACTGGGGAACGAGTCTATAACCCAGGGAATCAAACAGTGAGCTCCTGGTTCATGGGTCCAGGCTCCAATACTGAGCCACCCAGCTGGGTGAAAACCGGTTTATTTCACTTCTTGTTTCAGCGGCAGCAGGCTTGTCACATTGTCTCCCAGGGTTTGTGTGAATTGAAGATATCATTTTGCAGGGTTCCTTGCTCTCGTGGAAAGAGTACACTGTTGTCCCGGGAAGATGCCCACAACTTTCCAAATCTGACACTTTCTCTGAAAACCTGGTCTATTTGAGCGTGGATGTCCAGTCCAGACGACACCAGAAGAGGCTAAGAAGTCATCCCAGCTCGGGAGTTGGGAAGAGACTGGAAGGATGGAGGGATGGGCACTGGCCTGGGGGACTCTAACCAGGGCCGGAGCCATTTCCATCTTCACAGGAAGAGGCTCTGTGAAGGCACTCATCCCCGCCCCCCGGCCCCCGGCCCCCAAACCCAGGCCTCTCTGATTTCTGGGACACACGGGGGCAGAGTCCTGTCCTCTCGGCCTCACGCTGGAGAAGGCGCCCCAGGGAGAGCCGCAGTGCCCTGGCTTCAGTGGGGGCCCACCTGTGGCCTGCCCTTCGGAGCATGCCACCAGGACCAGCTCCCCAGCCCACCCTCCTGGGAGAGCCCAGCCTGGGAAGTCAGGCCCAACCCCTGGCCTTGGGGGGATCTATTTTGGGGAGGAGCAGAGTTGGGAGGGGAGTTTGAGATCAGGCTTTAGACCAGCCGTGGGCAAACTACGGCCCGCGGGCCGGATCCGGCCCGTTTGAAATGAATAAAACTAAAAAAAAAAAAAAGACCGTACCCTTTTATGTAATGATGTTTACTTTGAATTTATATTAGTTCACACAAACACTCCATCCATGCTTTTGTTCCGGCCCTCCGGTCCAGTTTAAGAACCCATTGTGGCCCTCGAGTCAAAAAGTTTGCCCACCCCTGCTTTAGACTCTGAATATTCCTTTAGTTTATTTTTGTGTATGGTGTAAGTTGGTGGTCTAGTTTCATTTTCTTGCATATATCTGTCCAATTTTCCCAACACCATTTATTGAAGAGACTATCTTGGCTCCATTGTATGTTCTTGCCTCCTTTGTCAAATATTAATTGAGCATATTGGTTCGGGCCGATTTCTGGGCTCTCTATTCTATTCCATTGATCTATATGCCTATTCTTGTGCCAGTACCAGGCAGTTTTGAGAACAGTGGCTTTGTAATACAACTTGATATCTGGTATTGAGATCCCACCTACTTTGTTCTTTTTCAGGATTGCTGCAGCTATTCGGGGTCTTCTTTTATTCCAGATGAATTTTTGGAAAGTTCGTTCTAGATCTCTGAAGTATGCCGTTGGTATTTTAATGGGAAGTGCGTTGAATTTATAGATTGCTTTGGGTAGTATGGCCATTTTAATGATGTTGATTCTACCAATCCATGAACACGGTATGTTCTTCCATCTGTTTATGTCTTCCTCTATGTCTTTTTTCAACGTCCTGTAGTTTTCTGAGTAGAGGTCTTTTACCTCTTTAGTTAAGTTTATTGGACTGTGAATATTCCTTTAACAGATCGCCCACATGCAGGCTGCCTCATTGCTTTCTACAATGCCTCACCTTTCAACGCTCTTTCTGAAACTAGGCTCAAGGGTGATATTCCACCAGCATGCAAAGTGCATGTTCTGGGAAACGTGTCCTTGTTGGGAACAGCAAGTAAAATACACGAAGAGAGTTAGTTCCAAGGACCTCGATGGCCTGCTGGGGCTCGGAGCCCTGTTTCTGTGGTCCTTTTTGTTGCAGGATGGAACCTGCCACCTTGACCGGGAATCGAACCACGACCCTTCGGTGTGGGGGCCGACGCTCTAACCACTGAGCTACTGGCCAGGGCCTGTGTGGACTCAACCCTGATGGTGGATCCACCAGGGGTGGATCCTCTCAGTGGTGCGCCAACCTGCATTCCCACTGCCATGTTCCCATTGCCCTCGGAGGCATGGAATAGAGTCTCCCCGGGAGCCAGCCACCTCGCTTTCAGACTCCTGGCCTGCAGAAGCGTGAAAACATACATTTCTGATGTTCCGAGGCACCCGTTTTGTGATCATTTGCTCCAGCAGCCCCGGCGAACCACAAACCCCATTTCTGGTAAAGCTGAGCATCTTGTCAGACATGTGCTGGCCACGTGGGTCTCCTGTTCTCTGAAAGGACCCTTTCTTGGTGTAGAAAAGCTCCCCCTCCCCATCTGGAATCCTATAAATGCGTCTATGGGTTCCTGGACCCTTGGCACAAGGCTACAGGAGCCTGCTGCCCACTGGCTGGGAACCCCGGTCTGCAGGCGTAAATTCCAACCCTTCGCCATGGGCCTGAGGGTTCTGCATGGTCTCCCCTGGCCAATCTCTTCCACCAAATAGCTTTCCGCTCTCCCCACAAACATCCCAGGCCCCGTGATCAGCATCTTCTGGAGCAGCCTCGTCTCTCTTTCCTGCACTTCACCCACTCGGTTCCTCTCCTCTCTGCTCTCCACTCAGCTGCCGGTTCCTCTCCTCTCTGCTCTCCACTCAGCCGCCGGTTCCTCTCCTCTCTGCTCTCCACTCAGCCACCGTCCCTTCCCACCCTGCAGGTCTCACCCCCAGGGCTTCCCCTCCCTGAGCCGCCCTGGCGGTTTCCTGTCCCCACCCCATGCCTGTACCCCCAGGTTGAGCTGGCCTCTCCTCCTCTCTGCTCCCCGAGCTCCCGCGCACACCTCTGACTCAGTTCATGACCTGTGAGGCATGAGCACAGTGCTGGGCGCCGGGAGTGCCGTCATGGGGTTAGCCCTTCACGCACCATGCTGTCACGCTGTTGGGGGGCGGGGACTATGTTTGCGTGTGAAGGTCCCGACATTGACGTACGTGGGACAGGAGGCTGGGCGCTGGGCTTGGTTTTCCCTCCCTCCACCCGCCGTGAAGGGAGTGAGATAACAACATGCAGTGGCACCCTTAGGAGATGACGCCTCAGACCCGACTCACAAGGCCACCCAGTGACGCATTCTCCCCTAGAAGTCCAACAAAGATGAAGGGGTGGGAGGGCACGGCTGGCCAGGGTTGAGGGTGCAGCCGGCGGCCCCAGAGCGCGACCCAGCTGATGAGTTAAGTCAGTGGCCTGTGCTTAACTCGGGAAGCCAACCAGCCCTGATGTCTTCACCTCCATTTCCTCCCTCTGGTTCCAAGCGGTTCAGGGGGCTGGACTACAAGTCCTGAGCTGCAGAGAGAGGGAGGAGGGACAGGCTGGGGGACACACACCCCGCCCCCAGACCAAGTGATCCCGGTCCCCACGCATCTCTAACTGTCTCCGTGCCAATGCCGCACCGTCTCCTAGTCCTTCCTTTACACCCACCGCGAGGCCCCTCACAGTCAATGTCAGGTGTTAGGCCGGGGGCTGGGGTCACAGGGGTGAAGACGGCTCCTCCTGCCCACAGGTGCCCTCAGACTAGCTGGGGAGATGGACACTGGAGAACACCGCACAGAGATCATACTGCAACAGCAAGGGCCCCCCTGAAGCCGCTGAGTTTCCAGGGCTTCCAGCCCGGCTGGCAGACCACACGCAGGCACACACACACACACACACACACACACACACAGGCAGCATGGCTGTGAGCAAACACGCAGAAGACACGGACCATAAAGTAATAAACAGAAGGCCGATTAAAACATGGATTGCTTGAATGTCAAGGGCAAGCCTCCTTTTTTAGGGCTATTGCAGGAAGATAAGCAGTGGGCGTCCTCGCCCAGGACCGGGCGTGGTAAGGAAGAACTTCAGAAAGGGGCAGGCACGGCAGGAAGTGGGAGTCAGGCCGAGGAGGAGGGGGGAAGAGACGGGGCCGAGGTGGCTGAGCTGCGGGAGGGGACAGGCAGGGCTGCAGGGGAACGAGGATGCAGGTGGGGGAGCCAGACAGGCCTGGGGTGGACTCCCAGCCCCACCACCGGTATGATCTCGGCAAGTTACGTATCTAAGCGTTGGCTCCCTCGCCTTTAAAGTCTGGCCAGTGGTAGTGCCCACGTTACAAGGTTGTGGGATCCAGTTAGATAAGGCTTGTCAAACACGGAGATCTACACTGGCCCGGGGCACATGGTTATCACTGAATGAGCAAACTGGCTGTGATGACGTTGACATGACAACAACAATAACAACAACAAAGGAGGGAAGGCAGCCTGCACAAGGAGCACCCTGAGGGCATCTGCTCTGTCCAAGGGGGGGTGGCATGGGCTCCCTATGTCCTCCCCACATCCCCCCATGGGCTTCTCTCCCCCAGACAGTGTCCCACCTGCTAAATCAGCAGATAAGTGGGGGATCCACGGTCAGCATCCCACCCCTCTCTCTGCCACTTTCCAGGTGCTGGGAACCCCAAGGCCCTCAGTGCCTGGATGCCAGGCCACGCATGTGCTCCTCTGCCCACGGGCCCTGAGGCTCTCCGTGGCCTTGGAAAAGGAGGGACAGGGCAGAATGCTGTCCGAAGCCCACACTCCGTGCTCTCTGGGCAGCCTCCCACCCAGAGGTCAGCGGCTGAGGCACATGAGTCACCGGGAGCTGAGGGTGGGGTGAGTGCCAGTGGTCTATCACCACCAAGTCACCAGGGCTGGGCCTTGCAGACTCCCCCCTCCCTGCTCTGCCCCGCCTGTTGATTCGAGCAGGAGCGATGCTTCTGGGTGGGGGGTGGGGTGGGGGTGGGAGGACATGCCTCCTGGGATATCCCAGGGAGCCAGGGACACACAGTTGCAGCCCAGTAAGTGTTTGTTTAATCACGGGGGTGCCCCAGCAATTCCCAGAGCCTGAGTCAGGACTCTGAGATGGGAGCCAAATTCCCATAAGAGAGCCCTGAAGAGGCCCTTAGCGCTGCCCAGGAGCCATTTTCAGGGAAGTCTTTCAACTCATGCTGTACTAATGATTAACGTTGTGCACACACACTCACACACACATTCACACTCACACACACACAGGCTCTCACACACACACTCACACACACACACACACACTCACACACACACACACAGGCTCACACACACACTCACACATACACACACTCACACACATGCATGCACACACACACACATACACACTCACTCACGCACTCACACACACACACAGTCACACACAGTTACACACACTCTCACACATGCACTCACACACACACTCACATTCACACTCACACACACACTCACACACCCTCACACTCACACACACACACACACACACACACAGTTTACAAAGCATGAGCTTTATTAAAGCGTGCTGTAAACGGTAAAGAGTCAGATACATCTAGAATGTTTATTTATTTAAGCGTATAAACAGAAATACCCCGAGATAGGCCGCTATCTCTGTGGCTGGCAGAGAGGCTATGGAAATGGCCCAAGATCTCACTGGGCAGGAATCTAGATCCTCTGGCTGTTGTATCACACACACAGTTTAATAAAAAATTTACTGAGCCCCAAGTGCCAGGTGGGGGGAGGGAAAGAGGGGGTCACTTAGAAAGGAGCAGGCAGAGCCTCCTGGAGGAGCCAACAACCCGGAAGGAGGGGGCGCCCAATGCCCCCCCCCCCCGCCCCGCCCTGTGAGACGCCAGGGATCTGTTCTCGCCCCACCTTCTCTCCCTGCTCTACCACTTCTTACCGAATCTCATACCCTCCCTCAGCTTCAGGGACCACCAGGACCACAGCTCAGCCCCTGGCTCTCCGGAGCTGGCCCCCAGCCCCATGGCTCCTCTGAACGCTAGAGCTGTGGACCCCAGTGCCTCCTGCACCCTCCCCGCAGGGGTCTCCCAGGACCACCAGCCCACAAGTCCAAGGCTGAAACACCCTCTTCCCCACCAGCTCAGCATCCTCATCCCTGCCTCAGGTGTGGCTCCTCCATTTAGGTGTCATCTTTGCAGTCCCCCCCGCCCCCAACACACAGCCAACCAATTGCCAGGTCCTGCTTATTTTCCTCCAAAACATCCTGAAATCCAGCCCTTCCGCTGCTCCTCATGCCTCTCTCCCAGGTCAGGCCCCAACTTCTGCGTAATAATCTCCTGACAGTCTTACCTCCCATGTCCCCATTCTTATGCCCCATGAACCCATCCTCCTTGCAGCCAATCTGTGCAGGTCCCCCCCCTGCCTCAAACCCTTAAAACCCTCCAATGGTTCCTCTCTGCAGGGGTGAAGTCCAAGTTCTTCTTTTTTTTTTTATCCTCACCTGAAAATATTTTTTCCATTGATTTTTAGAACGAGTGGAGGGGAGGGAGAGAGAGAGAGAGAAACGTCGATGTGAGGGAGATGCATCGATTGGTTGACTCCCACACACGCCCTGATAGGGGCTGGGGATGAACCTACAACCCAGGGATGTGCCCCTGACTGGGAATTGAACCCGTAACCCTTCGGTGAGAGGGGCCGATGCTCTAACCACAGGTCATACCAGCCAGGACCCAAGTGCTTTAATGAGACGCCCCATGATATGACCATTTGACCTTTACAGTCTCTTCTCTGGCCAATCCATGCCTTTTCCTGCACAGAGGCTGGCCTGCCTGTAGGACCAGCTTCATGAGTGTGAGACCTATGCAGGGCCCTCTTGAATTTCTTCCTATTTTTTAGCAAGGGCCTTACACTTTAAAAATATATATATTTTTAAAAATTGAGTTTTAGAGAGAGAGGAAGGGAGAGGGGGAGAGAGAGAGAGAGAGAGAGAGAGATGTGAGAGCCTAACATTGATCAGCTGCCTCCTGCAAGCCTCCTACTGGGGATCGAGCCTGCAACCTGGGCATGTGCCTGACAGGGAATCGAACCAGCAACCTTTCCTTGCATGGGAGGATGCCCAACCCAGTCACACAGGCCAGAGCCAGGGCCCTGCATTTTCAGTTTGCACTGGACCCCACAAATTATATTGCCAGTTCTCTGCACCCCTCTTGCAGTTTGTTGCCTCCAAAGCTTTGTCTGTACAACCCCCTCCACCCGGAACACCCCTCCACACATCACCCTTCTTTCTGCAGCTCTTCCTTTAAGACTCAACTTAGGCGCTGTGCTTGGGATGCCTCCCTTGGCCCTCTTTCCTCTCCTTCTCTGTCCTAATGAGCACGGAGCAGGTGCTCAACACACGTCTATGAGATCAACTGAATGGGAAGGCAACGTGTGACAAGTGCTAGAAGACAGTTACAAACTACGAGAAACAGTGAAACGAGGCAAGACGGGGCGAAGGCAAGTCTAAAGGTCTCCGGTTCGCCAAGGCGGCGCTAGGATCCTGCCTGTAGACGCGTTAATCTGTGCTCAGAGGGTCCACGTGGCTGCGACCAGCTCTCGGGCGCCGCCTGCCGCGATCGTGCCGCCGCTGCAGCTCTTTCTGGCGCCCCGCCCCTCCCCGGCCCTGAGCCCGCCTCGCACCTCCCATTGGCTGGCTCCTGTTCTCCCGCCCCTCCTCGGTTCAGCCATTCGGAGCCCGGCGGTGGGTGGGGCTTGCGGCCAGGGGTGGAGCGAGCGCTCCGATTGGCTCCGAGGAAAGCGGCGACGTGGCGGAGGAGGCCGGTTTGGGCCTAAACTGAAGCGCTGCCGCCCGGGCGCTGGGTTGGTGGTAGGCGGGGCGTGCTGGGTCGTCGGCCGGAAGCTGAACTGGAGGAAGGATGCAGGTGGGGGAACAGGAGCCGAGAAAACGGGGGGCTCTCCCGGGACCCCTGGGTTCGGTTCCCCCCGTCCGTCCCTAACCCGCTTCCTCGGCCACCCTCCCGGGCGGGCGGGCGCAGCCCTCCCCGGCCCCTCGTTCTGGCCCCGCGGGTGCCCGTGAAATGAGCGCGCGAGCGGCACGCCCCCTCCCCGCGCTCACACCCCTCTGTCTGCCGTGTTTCCCGCCAGGACCATCAGCACGTGCCCATCGACATCCAGACCAGCAAGCTGCTCGGTAGGACGGGGCGTCCCCGCGCAGCCCGCTTTCGGGGGAGCCCGGCCCCTTCCCCCCCTGTCGCCAACAGCTGGGAGCCCTGACGCCCCGAGGCCCCTGTTAAATCGCTGACCGTCCCCACGGGTCTGTGCCCCGGCCTGTGGCCCGACCGGCCTCGCTAACAGCAGCGGGAGGGACCGTGCCTAGTCTGTATCTGACCTGCGTCTCCCACTTAACATCTGGAACATGTGTTGTCCAATCACATCCCTCAGGCGCAGGGAGGGGCGTGGCCTACTGAAAGTCAACACAGTGGCAGATCCGAAATGGGAACTTATGTCAGGCTCGTGTCTGTGCTTTTTGTATTAAGCTGGGGAAAACTCCCTTTTCTTCCTATCTATCTATCTATCTATCTAGTCATTCATTCATACATACATACATACATACTAGAGGCATGACATTCATGCACTGTGGGGGGGTTGTCCCTCAGCCCGGCCTGCAAAGGCGGGGAGCCCTTGGGGGATGTCCAACTGACAGCTTAGGCCTCCTCAGAGGAGGCTGGCCACTGGGCTTGCTGTCAGCCCAGCTTGTGGCTGAGCGGCCTCCCCCTGTGGGTGTGCACTGACCACCAGCAGGGGGCAGCTCCTGTGTTGAGCATCTGTGCCCTGGTGGTCAGTGCACATCATGGCAACCGGTCGTTTGGTCGATTTGCATATTACCCTTTTATTGTATAGGAAAGGATTGATTTCAGAGAGGAAGGGAGAGAGAGAGATAGAAACATCAGTGCTGGGAGAGAATCATTGATCAGTTGCTTCCTACACACCCCACACTGGGAATCGAGCCCACAACCCCGGGTGGGAATCGAACAGCGACCTCGTGGTTCATAGGTTGAGGTTCGCCCACTGAGCCACGCCAGCCGGGGCTCCCTTTTCTTTTTAGAAGCTTCCGTCTTCCCTGGACTTTAGGAAGAAGAGGGACATAGACCCAGTTGGAAATAAAGACCTGTTAGTGGCCGGGCCATCTCCCTGATGTCTGTATCTGATCCACAGACCCCCTCCCCAGTTGAGGGCAAGGGAAGGGCCTCCTCCTTCTGACCCCTGCAGGGCATTGCACAGCCGCTGGGTTTTAAACACTTACTGGGTTGATTGATTTGATGCCGTATCGTTTGTTAAGCTGTCTGCCTGACTACCTCATCCCTTTGCTTCTGGTTCTGGGACATCCACAGAAGTTTTCTTTCTGGACATTTTAAAGGAATACAGCAGAGGGAGTAGAATGAGAACCACTGTGGGGCCCCGTGCCGGACCCATTTATTAACCAGGGCCGGTTCTGGGTTTCCTGCTGTGGGCCGGTTAGTCGGTCCTGTGCAGTGGCCACTTCCTTGGCCTCACTTCAGGTCTGTCCCAGTTCTTCGGCACATGTGCACGCTCGGTGTATGAACTTGTCCTTGGCCATGAGGGTATAGCGCAGGCCCTCAGTCATTCACGGAGGGTCCGCGCTATGCCAGGTGCGTTTTCAGGCACTTGATATTGTAAAAGTGAAGATCAGTAGGATTTATGGAGTCCTTGCCATGTGCCAGGCACAGTGTTCAATGCTGTACCTACATTTCCCCTGATCGCTCAGTATCTTATCCCCATTCTACATGTGGGGAAACCGAGGCACGGAGGCGGAGAGACTTGCCCCAGGAAGTTGGTAATTAGAAGGCAGGACCGCCTGAACCACAAAGCCCAGCTCTTAGCTCTCTCCTCCTGACGACACATGCATGGCTCTCAGCCACCCTGACCCTCTGCGAACAACTTAAATCCAGGCCCAGCTTCCAGGAGGTCAGTCACACCGTATTCACGTGTGCAGGGCGGAGCTGCACCGGTAAGAACAGACCAGTGTGAGGTAGCCTTGAGGGCGCTGACGGTATTAGGGGCTTTGCAGTTGCTCATTCACCCGGCTCTTGGCAAAACCCTCTTGTGTTTTCCATTGTCGTGGTTAATCCCAGCCCTGAGGAAGTGGAAGTTGAACATCATCCTCCGTCAAGAAAGTTATAATTACCCCTGGAAGCAAAAATATTATGGAGAATTTAGAGTGGTCAGAAGTGGCGCTTTGATGTCAGGACTAGTTTAAAGTTTCTCTTTATCCTTGTGTGGAGCCAACTGCTCCGGGAGTCAGGTTGCCAGCGTCTGTTTAGCGCTTGCAGGCATCCCTTTGGGCCTGTCTTCATGTCCATCTTCCCGTGACCCCCACCCCTTAGCCAGTGTGAATACAACCCGTAGCCCCTGTCGTGGCGCGTCTGCCCGAATTGTGACCGTCTGAAGGGAGCGCTGTGATTTGGGTGTTTCTCACGTAGACTGGCTGGTGGACAGAAGGCACTGCAACCTGAAATGGCAGAGTCTGGTGCTGACCATCCGAGAGAAGATCAATGCTGCCATCCAGGACATGCCGGAAAGCGAGGAGATTGCCCAGCTGCTCTCTGGGTCCTGTGAGTGCCTTGGGGCCGCCTTGCCGGAGCCCTCGCTTCCCCGGGCGCGGTACAGAGCCGCTGGGCTGCTCCCCTGTCGCTTAGCCACAGCGGATCCCCAGAGAAAGGTTTTGTCCAGGGGTGTAGATGCCCGTTTCTTCCTACACAAACTGGTGAAGGAGAGAGCTGTGCATGATGGGAGAACCGTGCTTACTTCAATCACTGGCATGTGAGTCAGCTCTCGGCCAGAGTAGATGGGGAGATACTGGAATTCTCAACGTCTTTGCTCTCCCTTGCTTTCCAGACATTCACTACTTCCACTGCCTAAGAATCGTGGACCTTCTCAAAGGCACTGAAGCTTCCACAAAAAACATTTTTGGCCGGTACTCTTCTCAGCGAATGAAGGCAAGTGTGGGCGAGGGTGCTAATGGGATCAGAGCTCTGGGTCTCTCGGAGGATCCGGTGGAGACGCCTACATGGAACGCTTCCTGAACTTTCTCTCTGACCCCAGAGCTTATGCCAGAAGTAGCTCCTTTGGGGATTGCTCGTTGGCGCCACACTCTTAAAATCAAGTGGGTGGTCCAACCAGTGCTCAGAGGGGGACCAGGAATGTGTGTTTGGTGTGACGGGAAGACTGGGAGAGCGTGCCCTGCTCCGGGCTTGCGCTGGGACGTGACTGCTGAGTCCTGTCCTGGCTCACTTCCTGTTTCCGTTCTCCCGCAGGATTGGCAGGAGATCGTGGCCCTGTATGAGAAGGACAACAGCTACCTAGGTAGGTGGTCCAGCCTGGGCCTCCTGGTGTCCAGGGCACCACTGGGGATGCCCACTCCCATAGTCCCGCAACACTGAGCTTCTAGGAGACACAGACCGTGTCGGGGAGAGGTTGGGCTGTAGATGTTTGCAAGGTGGGAAAACACATCCCACAGTGTTGGGGGGAGCAGGAGGACCAGGCAGGTAATAGGTAAATGCCAGGCCTGACCCCGCAGGTGTGTGTGAGTTCTCTACCACTGAACTCTCGTAAGGTGAGTGTGGAACCCCATTCCCTCCGCACCCCCATTCTATAGTAGGCAGAGGATGCGTGGATTATCCTTGGGGCCATATCAAGTTCCTGAGAGAGTAACTGAAGGGCTGATTGTAGTTTGGGTGTGTTTTCTAATAGTATAAATAATAATAATGATAATAGCTAATATTTACCAAGCACCTACTAAATACCTAAATACAAGCCATTAGGCTTGCTGTTTTATGTGGATTCCCTCTTTTAGTCCTCACGGCAGATATTGTCGACCTTGTGGTTCAGATGAGGATTGGGTTAGAGACGTTAAATGGCCGTCTTAGCTGCTACAGCGAGGAAATGGAGGAGCTGGGAAGCCACCCCACGCTCTTCCCCACCAAACGAGGGTCCATGTGTGCATGTCCCGGGCGTGCTTGCCTGATGGTGCGGGTGTCTGAGGCGAATTTCCTGGGCCCTTCTCAGTGGAACTCTCTAGCCTCCTCGTTCGGAACGTCACCTATGAGATCCCCTCGCTGAAGAAGCAGATCGCCAAGTGCCAGCAGCTGCAGCAAGAATATAGCCGCAAGGAGGAGGAGGGCCAGGGCGGGGCTGCCGAGATGCGGGAGCAGTTCTACCACTCGTGCAAGCAGTACGGCATCACGGTGAGCGGAGGGCACCGGGCCTCTGCCTGCCTGCTGGGCCCACAGCTCTGCATCTGGGAAAGGCTCCCCCAGCCTGCTGTGCCCTTCGGGGGCCAGCTTCTCTCCGGTCGGCTCTGCGCACGTTTTCTTTCATCTGCTGGACCCCACTTCCCGGCACCCTGCCTTAGCCCCCTTCTCCCATCCCCTCTAGGGAGACAATGTCCGGAGAGAACTGCTGGCTCTGGTGAAGGAGCTGCCGAGTCAACTGGCCGAGATCGGGGCGCGGGCTCGGTCCCTGGGGGAAGCCATCGACCTGTACCAGGCCTGCGTGGGGTTCGTGTGTGAAAGGTAAAGGGGACCGGGGCTGCTCTGTAGCAGGGGCAGTGTGCCCATTCCCCTGGCTGTTGTCTCTTCTCCACTTGTGTTTTCCCCACATGACACTTGAGTTTCATTTTACGCACTGGAACCCGTGGGGGCTTTGCCCATCTGACCTTATGGCCCAGGCCAAAGCCCACTGTTGGCTGCGTGAGTGGCAGCCGGAGGGTCAGTTATGTCCCTGTTGCAGCCCCGAGGAGCAGGTGCTGCCGATGCTGCGATTTGTGCAGAAGCGGGGGAACTCCACGGTGTACGAGTGGAGGACGGGGACAGAGCCTTCCGTGGTGGAGCGGCCGCACCTCGAGGAGCCGCCCGAGCAGGTGGAAGAAGACGCGGTAAGACAGGCTGAGGGAGAGCTGCTCCCCGACCCCCCGACACACACAGCCCAAACCTCACAGCCTGAATTCAGAGTCCCCGAGGAAGAAAGGGATTTGTGTGAGAGACTATAGGTGGAAGGGCCCAGGGGCCCTACTCCCCTATTTTTCCGGCCGCCTTTTTAAAAATTGTTTTCTTTTTTATTGATTTCAGAGAAGAAGGGAAAGGGAGATAGAAATATCATTGATGAGAGCATCATTGATCAGCTGCCACCTGCACACCCCCCACCAGGGATTGAGCCCGCAATTGGGCATGTGCCCTGATCGGGAATTGAACCGTGACCTCCTGGTTCATAGGTCGATGCCCAACCTCTGAGCCATGCAGGCCGGCCTTTCTGGCCTTCTTGCGGTCAGAGTACAGAAGAGGGCCGGGAGCCTCAGCAATCTGCCTGGCTTTGAGCTGGGAACCCTTCAGTCCCTCAGCTCTCCGAGATGGGCCCTGCTTGGGGAGCTGGGAGGCCACTGCGTTTAAACAGTGGGCGAGCACAGCCCCTTACCGTCCCCACCCTCCGAGCTAACACATCCTTTCTCCTAGATTGACTGGGGCGACTTTGGGGTGGAGGTGGCCTCTGAAGGGACTGACCCTGCCCAGCCTGCTGGCATCGACTGGGGCATCTCCCTGGAATCGGATTCAAAGGTGAGCATGCCCTCTCGGTCCGCCTCTGAGGGCTTTCTGTGATTCCTGCTTCAGCGAGAAGAAGAGTCCTGTCTGCCTTTACAGGCATCGTTGGAAGCTCCTGGCTCTCAGACCAGGTGTGGCCGGGGGACGGCTTCCAAAGCGACATGTCAGAGCCTGGGCCACTCCTGGAGTTTGGGGCAAGGGGTGGGGCTGCCAGCAGGTGGTAACTCTCCAGAGCAGGGGTGAGGGTGGCAACGTCCACGGCCCCACACTGGCGTCTTTGCCACCGACCACAGGCCTGCGTGTCCTTCCTGCAGCTGAACTGTGCGGTTGTTGACTTAGGGAGGGCTTGGGTTGAGTCTGGCTCGCTTTGCTGGGAAAATTCGGCCAACATTCCTGGGGCTCTTTGCTTTCCACCCAGGAAGCTGGGGGTGATGAGATAGACTGGGGAGACGACGCTGCCGCTTTGCAGATCACAGTGGTGGAGGCTGGAACTGAGGGTGAGTGCACGGCCCCTGCCAGCAGCCGCGCGGGTTTGGAGAGGAATGTGGGCGAGGGGTCCCAGGAGTGCTGATGGGCTCTGCGTCTGAACTGACCCTCCCCACCGCTGAGAGGCTGTAGTGGCGACTGAGCCACTAGAGGGCAGTGCAGGCCGAGACTTCACCCCCTGTGCCCAGAGGGCTGGCCTCACTCAGACCAGCTGTGGTCCTCACAGGCTAGGGCTGAGATGCGGGAATGGGTGACCTTTCCCCCTGGGGTTGGAACAGGAAGTGGCTTTAGTTCAGTGAGTCCGTGTCCATATTAACCCACCAGAGCGTCTCACTTGGGGGAGGTCTCCTCCCGTCCTCAGCTCCCTCATCACTTCTGTTTCCTCCTGGCAGCTCCGGAAGGTGTTGCCAGGGGCTCGGATGCCCTGACACTCCTTGAATACCCTGAGACCCGGAACCAGTTCATCGACGAGCTCATGGAGGTACCTTCATCCTCTGCGAGGGGGGTGGGGGGCGCCGCATTGAGGGCTTGCTCCAGACCCCTGAGCCGGCCCCTCCTGCTTCTGTGAGGGACACCAGAGACATCTCAGACTAGGAGGCCCCATCCACTCGGCAAGGGTTTACCCTGCACTTTCTCAGCCCCTGGCACTGCCTGAGGCGCCAGAGAGGGAGCAGGGAATAAAACAGTCCAAGTCCTGACCCGGGGCTTATGTTCCAGTGGGGAATGCAGACAGGAAACAAGATGAATAAAGTAAGAGATGCGGTGTGTTAGGCGTTAACGTCAGTGCCACGAGGAAAGGAGTGCTGGAGGGCTGCTGGGCTTCCTGTCGGCCGACCAGGGAAGGCCTCGTGGTGAAGGTCACCAGTAAGCCAGGACCTGCAGGGGCAGGGAGAGGCCGAAGCCTGGCCGAAAAGCTCTCCAGGCAGAGGGCGCGATTGCCGAGGCCCTGAGAGGGGCGCCGGCCCTGCGTATCTGATGCAGGGAGGCCGGCCTGGCAGAGCGGGAGTGGGCAAGTGAAGGCGATCAGAGAGGTGAAGCTTCGGGACTTTGGCTTTTACTACGAGTGACTGAGATGCTGTAGGAGGTTTGGAGCCACATGATCTCACTTGTGTCAATACCATCCCTGTGGCGAAGCTACGAGCAGCCCAGAGTAAGGAGCCGGTGTTCTCGGTCCTTCCTGTGGGACTGGGGCGCTGGGGCTGCCCTTGTCAATCTGGGTCTTTCCCTCCCAGTGCCCTGCTGGCTGGGGAGGCTTCATGAAGATTATTGTCCTCACCAGATTCATCCTCTTTCTGTCCAGAGAGGACCCTCCCAGCCTCCAGGAGAGGAGGGCAGAAGTGATCAAGCTTCCATGGTTGAATAAGAGGACAAGATCTGGGGCTGCCTCTCAGAGTCTTCCCAGCCCTTCCTTATCCCAGGGATCCCTCTCCCTGAGTCTCGTTCCTCCCACGGAGAGAAAATACCTTCACGGGGGCCGAGAGAACCCTCTGAACCTCTGCGTTCTCAGTTATCTGATCCCCAGCGAGGAGGAAGCGGGGGTCCAGGCTAGAAGGGCCTGAGATAGAAATGGGTGATGGCAGAGTGAAGCAGAGGCTGCCGCAAGCCCTGACGTTATAGTTGGTGCGTTTCTAGCAACAAAAGTATTCAGAGGAAGGAACCCCTCCGCACCCAGAGCCTCACCCTCACATCTCACCCTTCACTTGGGGCAGGCTGGGGGCTTAGCCTCAGCGTTCTCTTCTTGGTTTGAACCAAATCCTCTTCGTCCTCAGCTCGAGATCTTCCTGTCCCAGAGAGCCGTGGAGATGAGCGAGGAGGCCGACATCCTGTCTGTGAGCCAGTTCCAGCTGGCTCCAGCCATCCTGCAGGGCCAGACCAAAGCGAAGATGGAAACCCTGGTGTCAGTGCTGCAGGACCTGATTGGCCGGCTCACCAGTCTCCGAATGCAGCACCTGTTTATGATCCTGGCCTCACCAAGGTCTGGCTTTCCCCTTGACATGGGGCTGTTCCGGGCTCGGAGCAGGACTCCTCCATCTTGAAGAGTCCTGACCCCTTGTATTCTTCTCCATGACCCCTTAGACCTCGTGCCTGCCTCCCATAGCTGGGCCATCCCAACGGGGGACCTAGATTCCCTGTGGGGCAGGGTGGGGTGATGTGCTGTATGCAGCCAGAATCCGGAGGACAGGGCAGCCAGGAGGTAGTCTTTACAGAAAGGTGGAAGGATGAGGCCGATTCGGGATCTGGTTTCCTGAGCTTCATCTTTTGGTTGAACGGGTGCTCCGGTTGCTCTGCTACACCACTGCCCTGAACGCCCTGCAGGTATGTGGACAGAGTCACCGAGTTCCTCCAGCAAAAGCTGAAGCAGTCCCAGCTGCTGGCTTTGAAGAAAGAACTGATGGTGCAGAAGCAGCAGGAGGCACTGCAGGAGCAGGCCGCTCTGGAGCCCAAGCTGGACCTGCTGCTGGAGAAGACGAAGGAGCTGCAGAAGCTGGTAAGACAGGAAAGGGAAACCTACCAGGGCGGGACCCCCGTTTCCGCAGATCGAGGCCCACTCGGCATCGCTGTCTTTCAGATTGAAGCTGACATTTCCAAGAGGTACAACGGGCGCCCTGTGAACCTGATGGGAACCTCTCTGTGACACCCGCCCCGTCCTGCTCGTCTCCTCAGCCTCAGGACGGAGGTGGGACGCCAGGGCTGATGTTGCGGGCCTTTCCCAGCGAGAGACCAGGCTCTGGAGGGTGGAAGGCCACGTGCGGGAGCGTCACCCAGATGGTGACCTTTGCACTCACTGTATCTCTGCAAGAAGCTGTCTTATGGGCCCTGTGGCCTGTCAGCCTGAAAGCCCAGCGTCTCCTTGTTAACCAGTCGGACTTAATAAAAGAGGAAGAGACTGGCTTTATCCTGACCGTTTCTGCTTCTCTGGGCCTGGAGCTGAGACTGCACACCTGTTTGCATGGGGTTCGTGATCCCCGTGGGCTCCCCAGGCCACCAGCTGTCCCTGTGCAGGCCCAGGTGAGGGACCTGTCCTCTGGGTGACAGGGAGGGCCCAGATTAGCATCTGCAGATGGCTCAGCAAGGGGCTCTGGGTAACTGAGTCAGGGGCCCCTTTTTCTGAGCCAGGCCCAGCCTGCCACACTCAGGCCAGAGCCCAGGAGAAGCAGTCAGGTGGCAGCCTGGCTGGAGCCAGCAAAGCTGTCGTTCCCTTTTAGTCACAGCTTACCCCCCGGCAGAGGGGAAATGCGGTTTGGGGAGGAAGGTCTGATGAACAAGGTGGAGACAGGAGTTGTCACCTTCACTAGCTGCCTGTTCACTTCCTACCCGTAACTGCCTGCTCTCTGATTGGGCAGAGCCCACCCCAAGACAGCACCCGTCTCCCAAGCCACCTACCCATCTCTGTTTCCCAGGAAGGGTAGGGGCTGGGGATGGCCGGCAATTCGATTTTAATTTCATAGCAGAGCAGTTGATTCATGGCTCTTTGTCGCTGGCGTTGACTCCCGTAATGACTTTCCATCAAAATGAAAAGTGGAGTGACACCACTCATTATTCCTGCTGCTTGTTATCTCAGTTCTGGGGAGGGCCGCCCCCTCCCTGCTGCCTTTCAGCCGTCCTGGACAGTGAGTGATGGCCCCTATTAATCACCGACCCCGCGGACTCCAGCGGACACACGCTATCCAAAGGAGAGAGAGATAAGGCAGCATGAACTGCTTGAAGCTGCTCCTATCAATTAATGTCAGCCCATCGCTTCCCCCCAATCTTTGCCTGCTCACCTTCTTTTGGGGGTATTGGGGGCTGAAACAAGTCTAGGAATTGGAAAGGGAAGATATTGGTGTGGAACGTCGAGGTAAAACTGTCCTTGGGATGGAAGGGCATACAGGGGCTGAGTGGGCCCTGTCCTGCCCTCAGCCGCTGGGAGGGCGCTGGGCCTGGGGAGCTGTCTGCGTCTCTTGGTCCCTTCCCCTCCCAGCGAATGGCGCTTCCTCCTGCCCGCCCTGTTCAGCTGCTGGCTCCACTGGCCTCTGGCCTCCCTCTCGCAGCAGCCACCAGCTCACCGAGGCATGCGGCCCTTGCCCACTCTAACGTCCCTCGTCCAATCACCAGCTGTTACACAGACTCCATTGCTTACTGGGCACCGAGCTTCAGGGAGAAGCCCTGTGGGTCAGGTGACTGCAGGCTGGGTTCGGGCCTCAAGAGCTCTCACTCCTGCCCTTGCAGAGGAGCGCCTCGCCGGCCTCTGCCCTCTGCCCACTGAGGCCGTGGGAGAGGCGTGCAGGCTGCGGCGTGGCCGTCTGTGCACGAGGGAAGTGGCTTTGGGTAAAAGATTTCTCAGGTTTTGGTGTCTTGGAAGAAGGTATGATTAGGGGACTGTTCTCAGGAATTCAGCCCCTTTCAATGCTTATCTGGTGAGAGGAAGGCCCACTGACTCCTAGGCTGATGTAAATGGTCTTTTAAAAGCCTTTAACCCCAGAACATGGGTTGTTCTGCAGATGCTTTAGCCCCATTTGCTTTTGGCCTCGTGCTTCGCTTCCTGGCGCCCCTTTCCCGACCCTGAAGATCTGCCTGGCTGTCCACTCCCAGTGTCGCTCGGATCTGCTCCTAGGTCTCCCTTACATCACTGATTGCATTTAGGTTCCTGCTTGTTTTTCTCAGAATTGCCTCAGGTGGTTGTGAGCATTAAATGAGTTAATGTAGCCCTAGCTGGTTTGGCTGCTCAGTGGATAGAGCGTTGGCCTGCAGACTAACGGGTCCCGGGTTCAATTCCGGTCAAGGACACATGCCCGGTGCGGGCTCGATCCCCAGTAGGGGGCGTGCAAGAGGCAGCCGATTAATGATTCATTCTCATGGATGTTTCTATCTCCCACTCCCTTCCTCTCTGAAATCAATAAAAATATTTTTTTAAATAAATGAGTTAATGTCTGCAGAGCGCTCAGAACCGTGCCGGGCACAGAGTAAGTAGTCGCTGGAAAAAACCTGCGCCCTTATTCTTGGTTTGTGAAGTAATGAGGACCTTTCATCCTTGTCTAACTTGCCTTCTTGGAGGGGAGAGGTGAGACCTCCTGGTGGAGAGGGAAGAACAGTTCTGAGCAGCCAGGTTTTTAGGATTGAAAAAACAGTTCAGGGAGAGAGGGAGGAGGGGCCAAGATTGCACCCTCAGACTCCTTAGCGTGATGTGGATGTATTGCCCAGAGCGCACCTCACTTTCGTGGGTAACTTCTATGCCACCTCCTTCCAGGGATCTAAGGCTCTCACTACTTGGCTCAGATGAGTCTTCCTGTTTAGATGAGGAAGCAGAGCCTTTCCAAAACCCACTCGCCCTGCTAACTCCTCCACTGCCCAAGCCCCACACAATCTCCGCTCAAAGGAAGCCTTCCTGCCTGCTCCGTGTCCTCATAGCCTGGCTCTTTACAGTCAGCAGAAGTAGGACCCCTTGGCGCTGCAGCCTGCGGTGCTGACCGTGAACGTGGGCTAAGTGCGGTGCTAACAACTGTTCATCGGGTTCTGGCCGCCCACCAAGGGAGATGTGGGGTCCTGCACATGCAGACCTAGTTTCCCATGGCCAGTGGGCTGGGAATTAGCTGCACGATTCAGCCTGGAAACCTCGCCCATCCAAAGAGTCACCTGCTCCAGGGAACTGGCCCGGGCTGAGGACCAAAGGCAAGCACCTCCCAGGCCCTCGGGGCAGGAGCTGGTCCTGCTCTCGGGCATGTACGCCTCCCCCACCCCTCTCGCCCTTTTCCTCTTTCACTCCCAAGGTTTTGCCTACAATTTCTCCTCTAGAAACACAGGCCCTAAACTCTTCCCTGCCTTTTAATCCACACCTGCCTGTCCTATTACTAATTTTTTGGTTGTTTTTTTAATCCTCACCTGAGGACATTTTTTCCATTGATTCTTTAGACTCTATGGCAGTGGTTCTCAACCTTCCTAATGCCGTGACCCTTTAATACAGTTCCTTATGTTGTGGTGACCCCCAACCATAAAATTATTTTCGTTGCTGCTTAATAACTGTTATTTTGCTACTGTTATGAATCGTAATGTAAATATCTGATATGCAGGATGTATTTTCAGGGGTTGCGACCCACAGGTTGAGAACTGCTGCTTTAGAGAGAGAGAGAGAGAGAAAGAGAGAGAGAGAGAGAGAGAGAGAGAGAGAGAGAGAGAGAGAGAAGAAAGACACATTGATTGGTTGCCTCTCACACACGCCCAGACCAGGGCCAGGGGATCAAACCTACAACCGAGGTACACGTCCTTAACTGGGACTCGAACCAGCAACCCTTTGGTGCACCGGCCAACGCTCTAACCACTGAGAACTCTGGCCAGGGCTATCCTGTTACTAATTTTTATTTCATCTTTTTTTTTCTGCAAAAACTTTATTGTTTCCATTTGGTCCAATGCATGGGACAGGGCTTCAGGGAGAGGCTCAGGTAAGAGCCAGACACCAGGGGGAAGCAGAGGGGCCCTCAAAGGCCTCGGCTCCACAGGCTCCTAGTCGTGCTGGAGGGGGAGCCTTTGGAAGAGATACTCGCCCAGCCCAGCCTGGGGCCGGCAGCCTGCGGAGGTGAGTCAGGTGTCGCCCATCTTCTTGATGAGCATCTCCTGCTCACCCAGGAGGTGGTTCTGCAGGAAGTCACGGAGCTGAGGGTCTGCGCGGGCAGAACCAGGGCCTGCGACTCCCAAAGGGCCTGGGTCAGGCTCCTCTCCAAGGCCAGGGCGGCTTCCATGGCTCCTGAGTGTTGCCCGCTCACCTTGGCTTCAGCGCGTCCTTTAAAAGACGCTCAGCGCCCTCGGCTTCTTCTCCACCAACTCGCAGAAGAAGCGCCCACGCCCTCGGGAGCCACGTCGTCACCGTGGAAGTAGAAGCCCGAGAGAGGTAGGTGTGGGCGCCCGCAGATGCAGGTTGGCCCGGCGGTTGGGCGCAGCCTCCTCGGTGGAATAATTCCGACGAATTTGGGAGCTCATGGTGGTTCGGCAATCAGAGGAATTAAGGTAGAAAAACCCCGGTGTGTTGGCTGGTCTCAGAGGTGGTTCCGGAGGTGGTTCCGGAGGTGGTTCCGGAGGTGGTTCCGGAGGTGGTTCTGAAGGTGGTTCTGAAGGTGGTTCCGGAGGTGGTTCCGGAGGTGGTTCTGGAGGTGATTCTGAAGGTGGTTCCGGAGGTGGTTCCGGAGGTGGTTCAGAAGGTGGTGACTGGATAAGAGGCTGGAGAGAGGTCGGAGGCTGGAAGAAGGGGCGTCCCTGGGTCTGTTCTGTCCAAACACTGTTGAAGTGGGAGACAGATCTGGGACCGCTGAAGGCACTTCTTGTTTCGCCTTTTAATTGTCACGTGTTTACTCTCCTCCTCTCCTTATGCACACATACGAAAATCTAGTACCAGTAATAGGTTAGGAAGGGAACAGGAAAAGCAAGGTGGTGGCGACCTGCATGTCTCCATCTGGGAAGCCTGGGTCAAGTCCTGGCCTTTTCTTGCCGTCTGAGCGACCTTGGGCGAGTCCCCGGCCCTCTCTGTGCCTCCTTCCCTTCACCTGTAAAATGAGACAAGGGCACCACCTGCCCCGGGTAGGGCGCTGCCGTGGGTGTCTGCGCACCCAGACGGGGGCTGGCACAGTGCGCCTCACCTGCCAGCTGTTGCGAGGGGCTGGTGGGCCGGAAGTATCCTGGCCTGAGGTGAGAAACTTGCGCTTGGGTCCTGGCTCTGTATGTCCCAGATATTCCAACACATCTCCACCCAGCCCATCACCATCCCAGCCCACACCTCTCCCTCTCTGCCTTCTCCGCTCGCTCCCCTCTAACCCTCCTTTCCTGTGCCACGGGCTTTGTCACCCTAATCATCCCGCTGCTTAGAAACGGATGACCCCTTAGCTCCCCAAATTCCTGTGTAGTCGGCCGGCTGGCTCTTAATATTCGGGGTTTCACCTGCCTTCCAGCCTGGGGATCCATCCAAGACACCACGGCCTCATGGTCCCCAAACACCCCCCTCTTCTTGGCCCCTCCTAGCCTTCCGGACCAGAGACCCAAACATGTCTCCCCTGCAGAACAACCCTCCCTCCTCAGCCGCACCCCGCCTGCCTCTCAGTGCCCTCCCGGTGCCTGTCCCCAACTGAGCTGCTGAAGGGCTGGGCTGGGTCCTGCTCATTTTCGTGTCCCCTTTGGAATCGCAAACGTCTCCGAACATCAATGGTCTTACTGATCTCTGACGTGACCGACCTCTATCATACTGTGATCATATGGCTCACAAATTATAAGAAAGAACAGTCCCACAAAACACGATGTTCAGGAAGAAAATTGGGTTTACGCAGGCTTTTCAACGGGACTGATGGTGATTGAAGTCCTGTCTCCCAGCCATCCATGAGAGCGCCGCCCTCGGTATCGTGTGGGCCTCGTCTCTCGTCTTGCCCTGTTTCCTGAGGACCAGAGGAGAGAGCAGGGAGGGAGGGGAGGCGATATCGCCATCCTCTGGGAGATATCGTTGCTTCACAGCCGGGTTTGCTACCTGAAGCTGGGGTCAGCCCCCACTTACTGAATGTCACCCATACGTGGCTCCGAAGGAACTGCTCTGCCCCCGAGGGATCAGGCCCCCGGAGCCGGAGCCGCTTCCAGGCCGGCAGAGCCCAGGGCCCCGCAGGAGGGCGTCACGCAGCACCAGGGAGCGGGGGTGCCAGCTGACCGCAGCGCCTTGTCCTCCAAGGGCCCCTCCTCCCTGGTGAGGGCAGGGCTCTGGGGCACCTTGGCCCTGTGTAAACTCTCACTTACCCTGCCTGCCGCCGCCTCTCGCTCCCCAGGCTTCACAGAAAACCCGTCTGAATATTTAAACTTCTCCTGTGTGTCTAATAAAAAGTTCTGCACTATTTAACGCCCCGGCTATCCATTACTGTCGGGAGCTGCCCTCTCCTTCCCAGCCTTCCCCTCCCTCCCTCTCGTCCAAACCACGCGCAGCAAAGCCATTTGTCAAAGCTCCCTCCGCAGGCTGCGCTTGGCTGTGTCTGAAAGGACAAGCCGCCCCACCGGGGAAGGTGGGGATGAATAAAGGGGCTATGCAAATTGCTGCTTAATCTGCAGAGGAACACCCAGGCTTTGGGGAGACACTCATTACTTCTTTTAACTGTGATTAACGGGCAAATTAAACCCAAGCCCTTAACTCTCTCCTGGCAGAGGACTCGAACGCAGAGCCCTGAGCCAGTGCAGGGAGAGGGAGGCTCTCGTCTGCAGTTGTCTGCAGCCCCGGAGACTGGGGCCCAGAAACCCCAGTGCTGCCTCTCAGTTGGTGGTGGTGGTGTAGGAGGGAGGGGCACCCGGAGGTGGGGAGCGGATCAGCACCTTCACCTTCTCACCTGGGGAAGGGAGGCCTGCTGCTGCCTTTCTTTCCTTTCAGCCACTCAGGAAAGAACAAGATCAGTGGCTCCTGGATTTGTCGCTCGCTTTTCTCCCACCGAGAAATAAAAACAAAAAATGAGAGGACCCCTGGACCTCACCCGCCAGAACCTCCTGAGGGTGTGGCCAAAGCAGCTTGAGCCCCACACTGAGTTCAAGGTCAGACCAGCCCCAAACCTAGAGCTGGAAACGTGGGTAAAAGGAACTTGTCCAACTCAAAACCCAATCTTGAGCCCAGGGTTGGGGCAAAGGGCACAGAAGTAGGAGGTGAGGGCGGAGTGTTTTTATGGGAATGGAGACCCTGGCAGGAGTCCTGCTGCAGGTTACAGGCCTAGGCTGTGGACACCCAAGTTGGTATCCAAAGTCTCTCTTTGTTTCTTAGTCCATCTGCATGTGTGTGTGTGTGAAGATATCTGGCCCAGCTCATTACATAAAATTGACCATTCAACCCCCTTTTTGAGTGTACAATTCAGTGGCGTTAAGTACATTTCCATTGTTGTGCAAACCCCCCCCAACCCCCCCATTCCATCTGTTTTAGCAGATGATCCTCTAGGCCAGCGGTTCGCAACCTGTGGGTCGCGGCCCCTTTGGCGGTCGAACGACCCTTTCACAGGGGTCGCCTAAGACCTTCGGAAAACACATCTATAATTACATATTGTTTTTGTGATTAATCACGATGCTTTCATTATGTTCAATTTGTAACAATGAAATTGGGGGTCACCACAACATGAGGAGCTGTATTAAAGGGTCGCGGCATGAGGAAGGTTGAGAACCACTGCTCTAGGACCTATAATCACCTCACAAACAGCAACAGGTGAGGCAGAGAGAGCTCTCAGGTAGACGAGTTCTGTTTGAAATCTGGAAAACGAGAACGCCAGCCGGAGCGCCTGGAATGGAGGCCCGATGCTTGGGGGAGGCCAGTTGGGTGGAAATCCGGTAGGGACTCCCCGTTACAGGCAGGTCCCCTAAGCCTGAGTGATCAGGAGGTAAAAGATGACATACAACGGTGACAGACTGTCTGTCAGCCTGACGGGGCCGAGGAGAGACACGGGCCCGTATTTTATTTTGTCATCGAGTCGATCAGTAGGTCTGTCATAGAAACCAGGCCTGACAGCTCGCTCAGCAACTCCGCTCTCTTCTCTTAACTCGGGCAGCCCCGCTCCACCATCTATTAAAACATCCCGGGCTGTCAGGGATATTAAAAGGCTCTGTCACTCCTTCTTAAAACAGTCATAAATACAATCTGGACACGAGCATTTGGGCAGGAGCCCCAGTGCTGAATGGGAAGAGACAACAGCAGGTACGCCTGCCTTTCCTGACAGCCGAGGCGCGGGCACCAGTCAGACGGCAGCAGCAGGCTCACCTCCCTTCCCTCTCTGATGTGGAGGCAGGGCCGTCTCCAACATCTGCCGAGGCCTGGCATTTGGAAACAACGCGCATAGGATGTGGCCTTTGTTAGCGCGCCCACAGCCTCAGCTAATCTCTGGCGCCTGGTGCACCTAAACGGAACCCGTTCGGAATGTCTGCCTGTGCAGCCTGCTTCCTAGGCCTCCCCAGGCAGAAACCAAAGGGGCAGAGAGAGCCCTAAGTTCTTCCTACACAGCGGACTCTGCCTCCTGTCCCTCTTCCATCCTCCCTGCCCCTCGCATCCTCATGGCTGACCCACCTGGGGAGGAAGAGTCTTGTAGGGGGCCAGGAGGAGACCCGAGGCTTCCCAGGTGGGTCCCCCAGAATGCAGGCTGGAACTCTTGCTGGTTGGAGAATCTCCCCGCCCCCCCCCCCAACTCCACACACACACACACCTCAGCCCTGAATCCTTATTTCTATCCAAGTTATGGAACCACACATTTTCCCACTTGGGAACTTATCGAGGGAGGTCCCTTCCTTCCTACGTCTCCGATAAGAACACGGGGCCTCCGGCTGCTCGCTAGGAGCCGGCCCCTCTTCAAGAGCATCCTATTTGGGATGGAGGACGTCTCTCCAGCTAGTAGCAGGGATACCGAGGCACAGACCAGAGACAATACCCTACAAAGGTCTGATTCCAGGCTCCATTCTGTCCATGGGGCTGGTTGTTCATCAAATGCCTAGGGTGCTGAGAGACCCCGGAGGCCCTGCCCATGACCTTCTTGTGACCACAGGGCACCCAGGGCCCTGCAGCTCCATCTGTCCTCTGCCCGTGCAATGGGATCCCAGCGGCTGGAATTGTTTTTTAATTCTAACACAATTACCTGCTCAACAACTTTTTGCAAATATTTCATGTCAAGAAGTGCTGGACTTGTATCCTCTCTGTCTGCCATGTTTATTAAATGCCCACCCTATTCCGTTGTGCGGTCCCCGAGGGCGGATCGGCCTGTGTCCAAGGGGGAGACAGGTTTCTACCCGACAGAAGGAAGCCCTTTCTGACAACCACCCCTGAGGGCCTGAGGCCGACACGGGATCCGTGTCTGGTGGGGACCTTGCCGAGGGTGGATGACTCTGAGGGCACTTGGTGTGTCCAGGAGCTGGACAAGGCCCAGCAGCTGCTCCCCAGCTGCCTTCCATGCGGCCGTCCTGCAGTTTCATCCCAGATGGCCAGACCCCTCACCCTCAGAGGTCAGAGGGCCAGCTGCAGGGGAGTGGGCAAACCTCCTCGGCCCGGGGCGCCCCGGGGAGTGTGTGATGCCGCCGCAGGCCGCAGGCCGAGTGTGGAGAGGAAGCGGTGAGAGCGATCCCACCAGCCGCTCGGATTGAGGCCGGGAAGGGCTCTCCCCTCTCGCCCGGTCCCCTCTTCCTCCTGCCATCTTCCTCCTCACCCCCTCTGCCATGGCCCATTTCCACCTGCCTTGCCTTCTCCCTCCCTTTTCTGCTCTCTCCATCGCCCCCCCTCCTCCCCATCCTCCCACCCTCCCTCATCTCCATGGAGATAAAAGGGAGGTGGGGTGGGCTGTGCCCTGTGTTTTGAGTCGCTCCATAATAGGCGCTTTCTCTGGAGACACAGGGGCTGCCCGTGGAACGAATCTCCCCCTGCCCATCCCTCACAAAGGGCCAGGGAAGCCCCTCCCTCAGCCAGGCCGCCCTGGGTGACCCCGAGCCGTTTCCGGGTGCGCCTCCAGCCCTCCGGGGCCTGCAGCTGGGCCTCTCTCGTGGGATCCTGCACACAGGCAGGGTCACCCCGGCTGACCTCCCCCGAGGACAGAGGTCAAGCCCCCTCTGGGGGCTCTGATGTGATTGGAAGGGAGCGGAGGCAGGGGGTGAGGGAGAAGCTAGGGGGAGGGGACTTTGCTTTTAATGTAAAATTAAAAGACTCCCTGTGCCTTCCTGTCTTGGCCTGTGTCTGGCTGGGTCGCCTGGCCGAGGACCACACCCTTGGAATCTGGGCATCTGAGAAACGGGATAAACCCCTAGCAACGGGGCTTGGTCACACTGGACCCTCAAGCAGTGGGTCTTTCCGAGCCTTGGTCTGCTGACCTGCAGAGTGGGCACGAGAGCAGCACCAACCGCACGGGCAACGGGACAAGTGAGATGACGCGCATAACACGTGTCTCGGCCCCGGGCCTGGCTCACGGAAGGTGCTGTGGCTGCGACTATGTGAGGCAGGAAGGAGTTCTCAGGCCGCAGGAATCATCTATGAACGCAGGGCAGGGCATGTCCATCTCAGACAGTTAGCAACGAAGAAGGCACATCCCCAGCGAAGACCGTCTGAGGCAGTGCAGCCGGTGGGAACACAGTCGGGAAGTCGGCACGGCTGGGAATCAATCCCAGATCCACCACCTACCAGCTGAGAGCCCTCACTCTCCTGGTGGGTAGAATGGGCAGAACCGTGCCTGCTGCCTGGGGCCATTATGAGATCAAACGGGTTAACACACCAAAGTGCCCAGGAGGGAAGCTGGCCCTGGTCCATGCGACATAAATGTTGTGATGGTTACTGATGCTGTTATGATGGGGTCTCTGTGGACCTGACTTTCTAGAACAGTGCTTATTTCAAATATTCAAAGCCTTTGTCCCTACAAGTCCCCCCTCTTTTCCACGGCACGTTCTGATTCCTGGCAAAGAATAACAGATGATCTCTCTTACTTGCTTGGCTGATGAAAAAGCGCCCATTTTGCCCATCTAGACAGCAGCTCTAAACAAGGGACACAGCCAACCCAGAAGGGAGTAATTGGCCCTTTATAAAGCAAGGCCAAGTGAAACAGGAGTTCAGAAAGGTCACTGGAGGTCTGACGGGGGCTGCCAACAGTCCTCCTAACCTGCCCAGCTTATTACCGGAATCATTTCGCGAGATAATTTAATGTTCTCCCTCTGTGGCCCCGTTTGCTCCTGAAGGGAAAAATAAATAAATAAACAAACCCAGCCACCCCGGCCAGCACGTGCTTTCCGGGAGCATCGCCGGCTAGTTTTTAATGGTGCCATTATTAATCTAACTGCTGGCACCCCCCTACGTCTGATCGCTGGTGAATGATGGGCCTCAGATTCTGGTTGCTGCTCTATTATCGCAAACATTTCCACTCGGTCCTGACAGGAAGAGAGAATCAGGCTTCCGCAGGCAGGAGAGCCCAGCGGCTAGAGAGGGGCCTGTTAGCTCAGCGCAGGGAGCAGGAGCCGTGGGGGGCCAGGGTGGGGGGCCAGAGGGTGGGACAGAACCCACCGAGGGGGGCAGGCAGGGCAGGATGGGGCCTGTCGGTGTGGGGGTGGAGGGAGCACTGAGAATCCCGGGACCTCACTGCTGCACTGTCTGCTTCTGTGATCCAGCCCAACCTCTCACCTTCTAGGACCCCGTTTTCTTCATAAAGTGCCTTTTCCCTTTGCCGTTTTTTCAGCATTTATAATGTGCCAGGCACTGTGCTAAATGCTTGAAGCTAGAATGACCTCCTGTAGCAAGTTCTCATAAGCCACAGATATGCTGATGCTAGTTTAACCCCCATCCTATATAATAAAAGCGCAGTATGCAAATTGTCCCCTTGACCGGGAGTTCGTCTGGAAGTTTGACCAGGGGGCAGGGCTGGCTGGGGGAAGGGAGGGAGGCCCCAGCCAGCAGCCAGCAGCCCCTAGGCCCCCCTACCAGTGCACGAATTTTGTGCACTGGGCCTCTAGTTTAGTAGATAAGGAAACTCAGGCTCCCAGAAATTCAGCCGCCTGCCAGAGGTCACACAGCCGGAGGTCACACAGCCAGAGGTCACACAGCCAGAGGTCACACAGCCAGAGGTCACACTGCCGGAGGTCACACAGCCAGAGGTCACACAGCCGGAAGGCAGGGATGCTGCTTGGCAACCGGGACTTGCCGGACTCCAGGGCCACACCCCTGGCTGTTAGGCTCTGCTGCCTTCAGGGACAGTAGCACCTGTCCTCCTAGCGGGCAGGTGGGGAGCCGCAGATTGGCCCCCAGTGTGAAGGGGCTCTGCCAACTGCATCGCCATCTAACGCACAGCACACGGTGGTCACAGGGCTTTCCCAGTGGAAGGCAAAACACTGGGGCGGGACGCCCTGAGACTGAGGCATGGACCCCCAGAGTAAACTGGCACAGGCGGCAACATCCCAAAGGGAACGGGATTTAGCACCAAGCAGGCCACTTCGCAGCAACACGCCCTCCGGAACCACGAGGCCGAGTTGACTTCATGTGACAGTGGTGGCTGGACAGCGCCAGGGAGGAACAGTCTGCTGTCCTGAGTCCTCCCACTGCCATAGGGGTGTTTTTATTCTGGTCTGGTGGGGCCGTCCTCAGAGGCTCTGAGCTCAGCAGGATTCTGGTCCAGTCCATAGGGGCAGATCCTGCTGGTTCCTGCTCCCCATGACCCTGGCACCACACAGGCCGGCAGCCTGGGGAAGGTGAGGCACCCCAAGGAGAAGCCCCCAAGGCCCTGGGAGCGGGTGGAGCTGGTGGAGCTGGCACGAGGGTCCCGAGGTGGCTGGGGGCTGTGGAGGGTGGGACGGCCCCCTCCCCTGCTGCCTTTACTGGCCCCGCCCGGCTTTGCCGAGGCAGGCTGCTTGGCACTCCGCTCAGGCCCCTGCACCCGCCTCCCAGCTTCCCTGCCAGCGGCCTCCTCCCCCAGCCCAGCCTGGGCCATGCATTATCCTCGCAAGATTGAGGACCTAATGGAGGCGATCAGCACCCGGGGGAGCCGCTCCATCCAGGCTCCCCAAGGAGGGCAGAGCAGCCCTCATTGGCGGCTTTGCCCACCCCGAGATCGGGGTGCACTTGAGCGGTCCCTGGGATTGAGGAGGGGCTCCCGGCCCCCTTCTGGGAGAGCTTTGGACAACTTCAGCCCAGGCAGCATTGCCACAATCCCTCTCCCCCTCCCCATAGGACACCCTCAGCATCCGGGGCCACTGTGGGAGGCCACCATGGCGACCAGCTCTCTTGGACCTTTTGCTTGCCTTGGGAGGTCATGCCCCCGCCCCCCCCTGCCCCTCCCCACCTCCACCCCACACCCTTGCCTGACTGCCAGCTGTCCAGCCTTAGAGCCAGCCCTCCACTGTCCATTGTTCCTCCACTCTCCTCCCACACAGGGCGGCCCCTCCCCCACCTGGGGCTTCAAAGGCCACTGTGGGGCCTCCCTCTGGGCGTGGTGAGGGGGACAGCTGCCCCCAAAGCAGCATTCAGCAGCTCCTGGGAGTGAGCGGCACAGGCCGGGAGGGGATCCTGGGCATGAGGAGGTCACAGGAGGGAGGGCCCGGGGCAGAAGGCCTGGGAAAAGCCTGGGGAGGGGGGAGAGGCCGCCACGGTGACACCAGCATGAAAACACCACCAAGAGCAGCCGTGCTCCTTGAGCACACAGTGGGCCGGGCGCTGCTTTCCACGCATCGCGCCGTGTCCTCCTCTCGGGAGCTGGTTCCACTAGGTCCGCGGTCAGCAAACCGCGGCTCGCGAGCCACATGCGGCTCTTTGGCCCCTTGAGTGTGGCTCTTCCACAGAATACCACATGCGGGCGCGCGTACAGTGCGATTGAAACTTCGTGGCCCATGCGCAGAAGTCGGTATTTTGTGGAAGCGCCACACTGAAGGGGCCAGAGCCGCACGTGGCTCGCGAGCCGCGGTTTGCCGACCACGGACCTAGGTCTGCACTCCACAGATGGAGAACCTGGGCTCAGAGAGGTTAAGTCACTTCCCCGGACTCGCACAGGGAGGGTCGGAACGGGATGGGGACCCCACTGTTTGACCCTGAACCTGGTCCCTCGCCACAGGCTGGGCCCCGGGGACACGCAGCGGGCGGAAAGGGCCATGGGCACCCACCCCAGACACCACGACCTCACACCCACCAGCAAAATATGCGCTTCTTGCCAAGGAGCACCCAGGCATTCGAGAGGCTTGCTTTTTTACTGATTTATTTATGTTTATTTCCTGAGCCCACATCGAGAGGGGCCCCCTCCCCCCAGCTTCCAGAACTTCTTCCCCTTCGCAGCTCCTTCATTCCTCTTCCTCCGTGGCTAACAGTCTCCCCTCCCACCATCTGCTCCCACCATGGCCGATCCTGCCCACCTTGCTCCCCTGGGGATGGAGGGGCCCAGAGCTCCCCCCTCCCCCAGGGGCTGTAATTTGAGGGGCTGCCCAGCTGGAATGGACCCCGGGCCTCCCCGGGCTGCCCTCCCGACACTGTGAGTCGGCTGGCCTCTGCCCTCTGCCCTCTCCTGCCATTAACCCTGTCACCTGCCGGACATCAGCCCCCGGGCCCAGTCTGTCATCCGTGGCCAAAGATGGATGGGGGGCGGCTGGGGAGCATAAGCAGCGACCCCTTAATGAGATCTGGCGGGGGAGGGCTGGGCTCTATCAGGCAGCAGCAGGGCCAGGTCGGCGATAACGGCCCTTGTTCTGCCTGAGCCGTTTTCCTCCGTGGAGGGAAGACAGACAGTGAGAAGGTGCAGGACAGGCTGGCGGGGGGGTCACAGGATTCTGCCCCACCTCCCCCACCCGCCCTCCCCTCCACGGGCAGACCAGACTGGAGGGAGGGAGAGATGGACAGAAGCTGGGGGGGAAGATGACCCCCCTTGCATTCTTCTTGGCACCGTGACCCCAGCTCCCTGGGAAGAAACAGACACAAAGAGTCACTAGGAAACAGGAGACCAGCTGCCGACTGGGGCGGCCCCAAGGCGGCCCTGGAGACTCGGTGTCTCCTCTCCGCGTGCAGAGAAACCAGAGCCAGGGAGCCCTTCTGGGGTGCTGTCTATAGAGTGGGGAGCATCTTCAGGGGAGAAGCGTGGGGTGCAGGAGGTGCAGGAGGGGATGCAGGGGCCTCCTACACATCCCACCCCCCCCCCCCCCAGCGATTCATGGATTGTCCAAGAAAGAGATGCTGAGAAGCATCCATTCCAACTCTCCATCGCGCGGCAGGGGCGGGGGCAACGGATGCCTTAGGCAGGGGAGACAGCAGAGCCAGAGCGGAACTCCGCATCCTAGAAGATCGTTTTCCTTGGCATCCACCCTCTCACCTTGCTTCTCACCCAGGGAGAAAGTGTAACAGCTGCTAAGATCATCGCCCCTGGACGTGTCTGAATGGGCTTGTTCCTTCCCAGTTCCTCCCCCCTCCATCCCCCCCACAACATACAATGCACTGCCCCCGGGAGAGGCCTGGGAGATAGGCCACTTGGAGACTGTGGCTGAGGGTGCTTCCTGTGTCACCCCAGCGGGAATGGGGAGACTGGAATGAGGTTGGATCCCCCTCCCCGCTCCCCGTCTGTGAAGAGTAAGGAGAGGCAGAGGGAATACAGTCAATAACATTGTAAGAGCTGTGCATGGTGCCAGGCGGGTACTGGACTCATTGGGGGATCGCTTCGTATGTTATTTAATGTCTAACCACGACGCTGAGCACCTGAGGCCAATATAAAATAACACTGCACGTCCACTGTAATGGAGAAAAAACGTTTTTAAAAGCAGAGAGAGGTTCAAACTCAGGGGAAGAAAAGAAAAAGAAAAAAAAAGGAAGGAGAAGCACAAATGGCACCCGCCAAGGCCGCTGCGAGATGCTTTGGCCACTTGCTTTGACATTGTTGCTGCCAGGCCTTCCCAGAGCCACCGCCTTGGTGCTGACTGTGATGGTTCTGGTTTCCTGCCCCCTGCCCCCCAGCGTCCGGGCACAGGCTGAGCAGCATTTGTGGTTTTAGGAGATTGGGGGTCAGGAGGCTTGGCTGCTGGTCCTGGTTAGTTCTGGGACCCTCAGCAAGTCTTTAAATCTTCCTGGGCCTCAGTTGCCTCCTCGTTAAGAGGGGATGTTAGACAGCGGTCCTCACACTTCTTTTAGAGCAGTGGTTCTCAACCTTCTGGCCCTTTAGATACAGTTCCTCATGTTGTGACCCAACCATAAAATGATTTTCGTTGCTACTTCATAACTGTCATGTTGCTACTGTGATGAATCGTCATGTAAATATCTGATGTGCAGGATGGTCTTAGGGGTCCCCTGTGAAAGGGTCCTTCGACCGCCAAAGGGGTCGCGACCCCACAGGTTGAGAACCGCTGTTTTAGCGCAAAGGACCAGGCCTTGCTGGCTTGCACGGCCCCCAAGAACCCATCATGCCGGTTTCCCAACTTTGCATGGGGTGACTTCCGGTCCGTAGCTTGGACCCGGCTTTGGGAGGAGGATTTACTCGACAGAAGCTGGCAAATGCTACAGATCGGGGCTTCTCCGCTCCGCCCCCCACCCCACCCCCGAGAATTGAGACTCGGCTGTAAAACCTTTGCCAGCGCATCACTGACCAGACCCTGACATGTTCTATAAAAGCACAGAACAGCAGAGCTGCTGTGGCTGAAGCTGGAGCGTCCCCTCTCACCAAGCTGTGGCCAAACCCAGGACTTGGAAACCGTCACACAAGAAGAAACCTGAGATTCATGCCAGGCTGAATTCTGCGAGTCTGCGTTACAGGCCACAGAAGGGATGCAGGAGGGAGGATGAAGAATAAAGAGGCTTGGGTTTTACAACTGTATTTGGCTGATCAAGGCTTGGCTGTGAGCCCCGGCCTGCGTGGCTCAGTTGGTTAGAGCATCGTCCCGTACCCCGAAAGGCTGCGGGCTGGATTCCGGTCAGGGCGCATGCCAGGGATTCGGGTTCAATCCCCGGTGGGGGCGTGTGTGGGAGGCAGCAGATCAATGTTTCTCTACTTTCTTCTCTCAAAAATCTTTAACCAAACACACAAAAACACGGCCCAGAGTGGAGCTGCTTATCCCTGAGGTCCCAAGGCTTGTGGCAGCTCTGAAAGCAGGGCCCTCACGAGAGGTCTTGCACCAGGAGGCCTCCCACTGGGGGGCAGGAAGGTGGGATTGCTTGAGGGGAGAGCATAGCACCCATCTCCTCTCCTGGCCTCCCCTCCCCCAAGGCGGCCCCCTGACCTCCTGGGGAAGAGAAGTGACGGGCCCCCTGGGTGCGTTCAGGTGCAGAGAGAGCAGGAGCGGTCTGGGGAGGCCCAGTGGCCTTATCAGCACGTAGTGGGGACGATGCCAGTCAGAGAGGTGAGACCAGAAATGAAAGGCGGGGCTCGCCCTGAGCGCCAGTCTGAGTTACTGGCCTCGGCGGTTTCTGAGTGTCGGTACCATTTTGTGGGACGGGGCTGCTACTCGTAAGTCAGGGTTAAAGTCATATTCATCTTAAATGTGGTCTTTTCAGTGGGGAGAGTAGAGGGCGGTCCCCAGGGACCATCACCTCATTCCGCTTGCACCGAAAGGGCGCACTCGACCAGCAAGGTCCACAGTTACCTCATGTCTGTGAAGGATGCGAAGTCAAGATTCCCAACTTCCTTTCTCAGGCCCTGTTGGAATCAGCCAGACTGATTCACTCTCTCGGGGGTGGGGCTGGGGGAAAAGCAAAGGAAAAGAAAGAAAAGCTAACATTTGTGGCCGAAAGAATAAATCCTGGCATTTAATCCAGTGGTTTCTAAATCTGCCAATCACCAGAATGACCTGGGAAGATCTAAAAAATACAATTTCTTGCCCTGACCGGTTTGGCTCAGTGGATAGAGCGTTGGCCTGCGGACTCAGGGGTCCCGGGTTCAATTCCGGTCAAGGGCCTGTACCTTGGTTGCAGGCACATCCTCAGTGGGGGGTGTGCAGGAGGCGGCTGATCAATGTTTCTCTCCCCCTCCCTTCCTCTCTGTAAAAAAAACAATAAAAATATATTTTAAAAAATACAATTTCTTGCCCCTGCTCCTAGCCTTACTGATTTATTTTATTAGTTTAAGGGAAAGAGAGAGAGAGAGAAACATCAGTGCTGAGAAAGAATCATTGATCCACAGATCGGCTGTCTCCTGTATGCCCCAAACGGGGGATCGAGCCCACAACCTGGGAATGTGCCCTGATTCACTCTCCTGGCTGCCCGCAGTGGAGACGGCGCTGCCATCAGTGCTGACCATCAGTTAGACTTTGTCTTCTTTCTATTTCCAAGAGATTTCCTCGTTCTCCCCTAGCAAATACTGAGCGATCGTGAAAGCTCTTCCCTACCGCTAACCTGCACCTCCGCTGCAATCTGAGCCCCTCGTGTCCGTGTCCGTGTGCCTGGCCTGCGGCTCTCAGAGCTCGCTGCACACTGAATGCTCTGGGGTTATTTCTTCATCCCACAGACATTCATTCCTTCAGCACCTCGTCGCCAGGTCCTACCCTAGGTGCCGGGGAGACAGCAGCGGATGAAATGGACATGATCCTTGGCCTCTGAGCTGACAGCCTACAATATTGGGATTTGGGAGAGGGGAGATGTTGGCTCAGGGGGCTAAGGGGTGAGGAATAAAGTCCTGAAGGAATGAGGGGGAGGCTGGGACCTAGGCACAGTCCAGAAGGGGGAATGGGAGGGTGGTGGGGAGCATAGCTCCTGGCAGCAAGAATATTATGTGAGGGGATGAAGGTAAGACAGCAACGCCAGCCTCGATGAAACGAGTGCAAACCCATACAGCCAGGCATTGTGCCTCCTGAACCTGCCTGTCACTTCCATGGCCCTTCCCAGAAACCCCTCTCAGCTCTTCCCTGACTCCGGGCCCCAGGGAGCCGGGAGCGAGACAAAGAACTTTCTGTCTGATCAGCTGAGCTCTAATGAGAGAATGACCCCCGGTTCTTATTTATGCAGCCAGCCCGGAGCTGGCTTTTGTCAGAGCGGCCCTGGGTGTCGCTCACAGTCCGCCATGCATTTCACGATCATTCCACAATGCCGGCCTTGCATTTTATTTCTGCCGAACTTCCCTTTCAGCTCTCTTTTTAAAAGCCTCGCCTTGTTGCTCTCCTTTTACTTTTCTCTGTCTTTGAAGTGGGGCATGTCGAGAAGATGTGGGTTTCGGGGAAATCTGCATCCCAAGGGTCCTTCTCCAATGAAATGCAGGTCAAGCCGAGATTTGGAGTTGAAAGCTGATTCGTCTAAATGCCCACATTTTAGAGTCAACCAATCTGCCCATCAAGGCTGCTGATCCCATCCCGCCTGGTCTGCCGCTGGGAGGGGGCGGCGGGGGGAGCGAGGCGGGGGCAGAGTCAGCACCAGACAGTGATGTGCCGGGCAGAACAGACTCTGCACCGTGGCTCCTGGAAGGGAGGGCGGTGGGGAGGGGGCAGATGCTGAGAGGCTCCTGGGAGCCATGCCAACAGATGGGCCTGCCTGAGCCCCTGACTAAAACCAACTAGCCCTTCCCAAGCCGATCAGTGTGTGTGGGGCCAGCGCCCCCTATTCTTCCCTGGGACCCCGAGTGGAGCAACAGGGGCCACGAAGGAATTCACTGGTCAAAGCCAGTTTGGTGGGTGGGAGCAGGGAGGTCAGCGAGGGGCAGGCGCGGGGGCGGGTTTGCTCGCCTTGGCCCATGGGAGCTGAGCCAGCTCGGGCGCGCAGGAGGGCTGCTTTGGCATTCTCCTGCAGTTACCAGGCCTCCCGCCTGCCAGACTGCTGGTGTGCAGGATGGGGGGGCGGGGGGGGGGGCGGGGAGGGGACAGCCCCCTCCCCAAGGAGCCCCAGAGAGGGGCCAGGAGTAGGGGGAGGCCACCCGTGGCCTTTGAGGCTGAAGCACAAGCGCCTTCCTCAGCTGCCAGGGAAGAATTTAATTACCAATTAAAGCCCCTCCATCTGTTTCGGGCCTGCCAGCGAGCTCTCCCTACCCTTTAATTACATCTCTGACAACAATTTAACTCAATTAGCTGGTAAACACAGAGAATGCAGGCAACCCGGGGCACCCTCGTGTCCCTGCCATCTGTCTGTCTGTCTCAGGCTCTCCCCACTGGCCCCCAGTCTGTCTGTCCTGCCCCTGCGTCCCCAGCTTGTTTTGACCCCACCCCCCAGCCCCTGCTCAGCATTCTCTTTTCCTTCTATCTTCTCCAGCACCTCTTGTCTGTCTCACACCAGCTGGGTGCCTGCCCCCTGATCTTTGTCATTCCACCTTCTGTCTGTCCATCCCCGTCCCCCTTTCTGCCTCGTTCCCGCCCGCGCAGGCCGGTCTCCAGCGGGCCCTTCTTTTCCTTCCTTCCTCCCAGTCTTCTCCTTTCTTCTCTGCACCCCTCCTCCGTTTAACCGAGTCCAGCCCTTTCGGCGTCTCTGCGTTTCCTTCCTGGCTGGTTGCCCTCACCTTTACCATCTCTTTTTGTTTTGCCCACTCAGCAAAGGTCAGGCCGGGGAGGAACGGTTGCCATAGTTTGAGGACTTGCCTTGCCCATCGCCGGCTAAGAGCTTTACGTGTATTATTTTGTTGACTCCTCACAAAGATTCCGTGAAGGAGGTATAATTGATCCCACTGTACGACGGGGCATCACTGAGCCCCAGAGAGATTTTGCAACCTGCCCAAGGTCGCAGAGCTCGCGACACTAGGATTCCAGCCCAGGTCTGCTTACTCCAACGCTGAGTAAGAGCAATGTGAGGGGAGCGGAGAGGCTCTGAAAATTTGGGGAAAGGTTCTGTGTGGCTGCAATGAGGGGCAAAGCTTCCCAGTGAACACGGCAGACAATTAGGGGTGATTTCTGAGAATCTAGCCTCACTGTTTCTGCTGGAGAGAACCTTCCAGATTCTAGTTTGCCACAGTATTGATCAAATTTCTCAGTTCCTTGGGAAAGTAAAACACGTCTAGGACCCCAAGGAGTAGGAGAGAGAGAGAAACAAGGAGGCTATAATTATCCTAGCAACCCTCGCCTGGAATGAGGGGGGTGGGCGGTGGGAAAGGGCAGCCTGATCCGTCATGTGGACAGACGGGGACATGATGGAGACCCCAGGTCAGCCAGGTAGTCACATGGCTGCGGCTCGGGCAGACCCCAGCCAGATAAAACTCATCTGCTTTCTTCCCCAGTCCTTCCTCGGCTGACTAATCATTCTTCCTGTGATTAAAACAGACCAGACTTGGGGGCAGGGGGAGAGAGACTATAGCCGAGAGGAGAGGCCTAGCTCTTATCTCTGTTTCCTACCTTCTCTTGGTTTTGAGGTTTGCAGTCCATCCTCAGAGGTGAGTTGCACTCGGGGTTTAGAACACATTATGCCACTGACACACACCTCTCTCCACACTCTGCCACCTTCAGCAGCAGTGCTGGGGTCCCAACTAAGCTCCCCAAATGCAGCAACTGCGCTCTGAGAGCAAATGCCAGCGGTGGGTTGAGTCGGCCTGGAGAGGGGGAACGGTACAGCACCTAGAACAGTGGTTCTCCACCTTCTGGCCCTTTCAATACAGTGCCTCATGTTGTGACCCAACCATAACATTATTTTCGTTGCTACTTCATAACTGTAATGTTGCTACTGTTATGAATCATCATGCAAATATCTGATATGCAGGATGGTCTTAGGCAACCCCTGTGAAAAGGTCGTTCGACCGCCAAAGGGGTCGTGACCCACAGGTTGAGAACCGCTGACCTAGAATGTCCCACGGTACAAATCTCTCAAGGGACGTCCCATCCTGCGGGCAGATGTGGGAAGTTCTCAGCAGAGGCAACCGCGGGGCAGATGGGAGACTGGAAGGGAGGCAGGACCAGAGAAGCAGGGAGAGCTCAAAATGAGGAGGCTCTTCATTCGCGCTTCCCAAGCCTTATGCAAGCGCTGGGTTTACAGGCAGTTCTGCAAACATGACATAATAAAGACCCCGGACTAATGAGGTTGGTTTATTTGTTGTTGTTGTATCTAAACAGACCCATGATTACCTAGAATTTCAGGTCTATCTAACCCCGAGTCCTTTCTGCTGCAAGAATTCCTGTTACAGTCACCCTGGTAATATCCTCTTTGGAATAATTCCTGGGACAGGGAACTCCCTGCCTACTGGGTAACCCCTTTTCGTTTCCAGACTGTGTCAATGTTCAAAGAATTCTTCCTCAGATTAAGTCTCCTTGTAATTCCCACCCGGCTGTCCTATTTTCACCAAATGAAGCAATGTAGAATGTGTAAACCTTCCTCCCCAGTCCGAATGCCAACCCAAAGTCTGTAGAAGGCAGCCAACAGGAACCCTTGCAGATTTAAACATCCTCATTTCTTCAGCTGTTCCTCAAATGCTCTTATTTCAAAAGCTCTCTCTTCTCCTTCTCGGTGCCCCTTGTCATTAGCAAAGCTTTTCTTGATAAATTAAATGCCCTCAATGAGATCCAATGGGCACAGGACAGAGCACAAATATCACCTCCCTTGTTCTGGATACCGTATTTTCAGTGATGCAGCTCAGAATCTGTAAATTTTTAATGGCCGCCACGGGTCATAGTGGTTTCTGTAATATCATTAACATATTGAGGTTGCAGTCAACTCAACTTGTTGTTTTGGGAAGATGCCACCCTGAGGCCATGACTTCCTCATCCCTGCTGAATTAACACTTTTGGTGATAAGTATAAAGCATATCATCTATGTGTCTTAAATATTATGATAATATTTTAACCGTTTTAAATATTATTTACTCAAATCACCGTGTGGGGCATATCATGTTTCACCGCATTTGACCTGCATCAGTGTTCCCATCCGGCCGAGGTTGGGATCCTGTCACCCATCACATTAACCAGCTCTGTGTCACCCACAGATGCGAGGAGCTTGTCTTCCGTATCTTCGTCCAATCCCCAGGAAAGTACTGAAGAGTACCGTGCCTCCTGAGTGGACTACTTAGAAAGAATCAATGTCTCAATGAGTCTCTCTCCTACCAATGGAGGCTATAGCTGGTTCTTCTTTGGTAACTCTTCATTTTGATAAATTTCAAACTTACAGAAGAATATAAAAAATAGCACCAAGAACTCCCTTTACCCAGATTCACCCACTGTTTACAGTTACCTCTGTTTGCATCATCCTTCTCTAGCCACATGTTTACATAGGCATATTTTTTTCTGAAATTTAATTTCATGAGATTAAGTTAGAGACATCTCTTTACTCTAAATACTTTAGTATGTATTTCCTAAGAACAAAGGCATTCTCTTACACAAACAACCTCAGCGTAATTATCAAAATCCAGAAATTTGACATTGCTGCAAGACTACTATGTAATTCACAGTCCATAGTCAAATTCCATCAGCTCCCCCAGTAATGTCCTTCCTAGCCACCCCCACCTCCACCTCCCGGCACCCCCAGTCTAGGAGCCAGCCCAGGCCCGTGCATGGCATTCAGTTGCCATGCTCTTCAGTGGGAGGCCATGGTTTCAGTTCAACATTTTGTTAAAAGCAGTTAGGACACTTTTCTGAAAAAAATGCCAACATAAGAAAACAGCCAAACCATCACATCTTCCCAGGATGAAGAGCTGGTAGCTCTGAGGACAGCAAAACAATATGCTTGCTGCAGACTCTGAAGGTAATTCCCATGAAGACTTCACACATGTTTTAAGCAATGGAAGCATCTGGAAGAAGTACAGCCAGCCTCCTGCTAAAATGACTTTAGAGGGAAAATCCTCAACGAAAGGAATGACTCCTAGGGCATTTGCTTATAAATTTGCCTCATTACTTGGTAGTAAACGGCACACCATCCTAGAGTTTCAGCTCCCGGAGAATGGGGCCTGTGTGAGAGTTGCTTTCTCAGATCATTTGTTAGAGTATGGGGCTGCTGGGGTGAATCCCAGGTTTAGCCCCAAGAAAGGGCTATTTCTACCTTCCCTGGGATGAACCCTTAACCTCTAAGATCAGCCATGGAGGATGTAGATGGGCAAACAGATGTGCTGGGTAATCAGTTCCCAGCAGCTCAGAACAGAGACAGACTGATGGAGGATGGGTAACGTTGACTTCCCGCCATACTCACCCCATAATGGACACCCAGTAGCAGACACACATCAACGAGCACCTAGCAGCAGACCAGACAGTCACCTGCTACACTAAGGCAACTTGGGCCCCAACCAGAACTCAAGGTAACAATGACCAATGTTTCTGTAGATTTCCGCCCCAGCACCCGGCTCAAAGCCTTAGCGCTTAATGCGTAATTGTTCCTTTCCCCCCCTCTCTTCATCACACCCAGTCAGTCAGCACGTTTATTCACACCGCTCACGTTTCTTCTCGTCTCTTCCTTCTGGTCCAGGTCCTACTGTAGATGTGTCCGTGTGCGAATACTCTCCTCAAGCTTCCGTTTCCACTTCAGAGCAGTCAAACCCCTTCATCCATGAGCAAGCCATCCTCTTAGCCTTTGCTCTTGACATCCATTCCCCTGTCCCCTCCACTCCACCCCTCACTTCCTCAGAGACCTTATCTCCTCGCCTCCATCGCCCCCAGCCCGGCAGCCCTTCCCTCTGGGCTGAGCGCTTGCATTTGGCATCTATACCACTTACTTGGCACTTGGCACCTGTCTCTTTAGGTGATCTGTAACTTCAGTGCATCTACTCTTTCTCCCAAGAAAGGCTGTAAAGCCGTCATGTTTTTGCCTCTTCCTATCTTGTATGTAATGTAACACCAGTTACGTAGTTGGAGCACAGTGTTCAGTGCCAGTAATCGTGGAACCTGTCTGGAAAGGGTCTAGGACTGTTAAATAATAACAACAGCCAGCATGTATTGTGCACACATAACCGCCACACACGGTGCTACACATTTTATGTGGATCATCTCACATATCACAGCACCGTGATCTAGGGACAAGTATGTTCCCCGTGTGACTGATGAGGAGACTGAGGCTCAGAGACGCTAGCTTGCCCTGGTCATCCAGCTAGTCCTAGTAAGTAGGAAACCCAGGATTGGGCCCTGGTAGTCCGATGGCAGAGTCCCTGCTCTTAACCACCACAGAGAAGATAACCCCAACCCCAAGCCTACAAGTAGTAATTGTGATGCTGATGGTAATAAAAACCTTCCCAAGAGAGCGAGGCTCTGATCTGCCCGAGTAGGTTTTACTGTTTGGTAACTTCATGTTTGCCAAGCTCTTCAGAAGGACGCGCTCGATCCCTTCTTGTTCGAGAAGAGAAAACAAGCTGCAAAGTCGCATCAGAATTCGGCCTGGGCTCTAAAGGCCTCCCCTCTTCCTTTATATTGTGTCTTGTCCTGGGGTAACAAAGAGGAGCCTCTCCCCTCGGATCCGTCTAGTACAGGCCTCTCCTGGGTTTCTGAATCCCAGGTTCGCCAGAAATCGGTCCTTTTCAGCTCCCACCCCACATTTCTAGTGGGCCGGGCGGAGGAGGGTTTGGTGAGGAGGGCAGAGGAGTCGGGTTGTGTCTTCCCATAATTCGGGTCAAGTTTGGGGCCTCAGTGGGACCCTCAGTTCACCCAGGACTCGGAAAGGAAGAGACAGAAAGCGGGAAGCACTAGATTTGTTCCGACCGTGCCCACAGCTGACATCGGAGCCAGGCAGACCCGATCACAGCGGCGGATGCCACCAGCAGAGGAGGGGACGGCGCCGGAGAGAAACAATGGGAGGAGAGACAAAGAGACAGGAGGGAAGATGGGGCCAAAAGTAGAGATGGTAGTGGGAGGGGGTGAGAGCAAACTCAGGAGAACAGTGGAGGGAAGAGAAAAAAGGAGAGTTCGAAGCCGTAGCCTTCTGCCCACCTCCCCCCTCGCATCCCTAACCCCGCGGGTGGAAAGCCTCTTTGCTCTCCTGTAACCAGAAGGGACATCCGCCCGCACCACCTCGCGGGCCGGCGGCTGCAAACCGGGGAGACATGTAAACAGTTGGTGCAGTTCTCCCTCGGTGTCCCCAGGAGTTGCCAGTTTCCCGGGGCCATTCCTCCCCTTGCAGCCTCGGGAGCACCCTCCCCACAGACCCCAGCCGGGCTCCAACGACCCCACCCCCTCCATGCCCGGCCCTCCGGGGGGCTCCGTCTCCCTGATGCGCGCGGTATCTGTCTGAGCCATCCATCAAGGGTGGCAGGCGGAGGGAAACATGAAAAAGAGCCTATTTGGCTATTAACATCCCCTCCCGCTTTGTTGTCTCTCTCCTCCCGACTCCCCCTCCAGCCCCCCCCCCCACCCCACCTCTCCCTTCCCCCCTTTTGCGGGAGACAAAACCAGACTGACAAGCTGAAGACTCAAACATTAATCAAACTGCGCTCCGGAACAACCTTTCCCTCGCATTAATAAATACATTTGCGGCCCCTCATTGGACAGTTGGCCTAATTTGTTTCTTTTTTGCGGGGTGGGGGGAGCAGCCAAGCCCGCGCCCCCGGGCTCCCAACAGCCCGGTGCAAAGCAGATGTTCCGCCGCGGACGCAGAGCGGCGCGGAGCCGCGCGCCCCGGAGGCCGCGGTTGCCATGGCGACGGCCGGGCCGCCTGCTGTCGCGGAGCACGCTGTCTCGCCCGCTCAGTGATTACCTCCATCTCCGCCGCGGTCGCCATACGGCCCGGATTCTAATCAGACCCCCTCCCCTCCCCCCTCCCTGCGGCCCGTGGAGCCGGCTCTCCTCTGCCCAGCCCACTACCCTCCGGCTCCCGCGTCCCTGGGACTCATTAAGAGCTGCCGCTGCGTCTCTGATGGTGTGGAGGCAGGAGGGGGGTGGGGGGAGGTGCCCGGTCCTCCCGTGTTTAGGAATTACTCGCCCCAGTTGCGCACCTGAGGCCATCGGTGGTGGCGTACTGTCCCCTGGGGACTACCCCTCCTCTCCCGACTTGGCCATGTTGAGTCAGGTCACCTGAGGTCCCTGAGAGGTCAGGCAGGTAATCCTGTCACCCCCCCACCTGGGCAGGACTCTCCCGTTCTGCACAGATGGAGCGGAGGAGGGTTTTTGGAGCGACCAGAGTCTCAGTCCAAGCTGTGCCCCTGGTGCTAAATCCGGTAGTTCTCAGACTCAGGGAGGGAAGGAGAGGCAGCCGGACCTCCAGGGATGCGGGCCTGACTGAGTTAGGGCCCTGGTTCCTCTGACCCTCCCCATCACACACAGTAGGCTTTGCTACTCGCGGGCTGAGGGTGGTTTGCTAATAGGCCGGCTCCGATGCACTATGGCAGGCGGCTCACCCAGCAAGCCATGCACTGGGTCCCTTCTGCAGGGTGGTATGGGCTCGGGTGGCGGTGAGATATTTCTGCTGGGAAAGGAGGGTTCTTTCCCTGGGACATTGAGACTTCATCGCAAGATCCCAAAGCAAGGCCCCCTTTCCAACCATCCCTGGCTCCAGGAGAAACAGGTAATAACAGAGACCACAGGTAAAAGAGGACAGGGGCTGGGGGAGGCCAGCACGGCCGTGCAGAACGGGAGGGGTAGGGAGATGAGCCTCGTGTGGATTCCACATTCCAGGCAAAATCCCAAACCAGGAAGTTGAAGGCGGTTGGAGCAAAAAAGTAATTTTGTTTACAGGGTGGGACCCCCCCTCGGAGTGATGAGAAGTGGAAAAGTTCTCAGTGCCAGGGAGCTTGCTTAAAGGCTCCCACAACATCCACAACGCCAGCTTCCTCCCCGTGTTTGCCTGCAAAGCCCTGAGCAGTGGCAGCGAAAGAGAATAAATGCTACTCAGGGGCCTCTCTCCACAATCTGAGAATCTTCGTGTCGGAGCCGCAAGGGCCTTTCGGGGTCTAAACCGATCCTTCATTTTACCGATGAGGAAACAGACCCGGCAAGGGACGGAACGGGCTGAGAGCCACAGGATAAGGGAACCAGGCTCTGCTTTCTGCTACAGGGGCCCCTGCTGCCCTTGCCTTTCCTCTCAGAGGCCATGACCGGGTGGGAAACTGGTTTCCAAGAGGCACAGGCAGAATCCCAACAATCTCAGGCCTCCCCGCGCCCGCGTCACCCTGTCTCCTGAAGGCAGCCCCACTGGAGTGACAGCTCCCGTTGGCCTGGCCCGCCCAGGGCCCCTGTGGGGGTGGTGGGTGGGGAGAGAGCTTTTGTGGGGCCTCCTTCAGTCCATTGTCGGCAGCTCTGTCTTTGTCTGTCTGTCACTCAGAAATGAGCCGCTATGGGGAGAGGTCAGGCTGGTTGGTGGCGAGGAAGAAAGGCCTGTCCCTGTCAGTGAGGGGTGGGGAAGAATGGGGGCAGGGCGAGGGGTGCAGGGGTGCGGGGGGCGGGGGAGAGGGGCAGAACGCAGCTCCTCAACCCTCCTCAGCTCCTCAGCTCCCCTCAGGAATCCGGGCTTTGCTCATTTGAGGACCAGGGCAGCAACTGCCCACAACGACCCTTCCCTTCTTGCCAAGTGAGAGAGATCCGTGGGTCCCCATTGGAGATCAGTCCGGAAGAAGGGGCTTCGAAGGACTCTAACTCACACCTTCTAGGGAAGGGGTTCCATGGTGCCCTGTGCCACACAGCCACCCCTTGACTCCTCTCCTGTGCTTGCCTGTCTCCCTGCCCCGCCCGCCTCATATTCCTCAGGCTCCCCCTGCTCCCACTGCAGCCCACACGGATCCATCCCCTGAGAGCCCCAGCTTTCGGGGCGCAGCTCCTGCTGTACACTGCCACATCTCCCCAGATCGTGCGGTTTCCAGTCTCCCCTTGCTCCCCGCCCCCCCCACCCCCACCCCCGCACACGAATCTGCCTCCCCAGCTTCAACTGTTTTCAGGCTTCTCCCTCGCTGCCCCCCTGTACACCAACTGTCTCCCCTGTTCCTGCTGTTTCCAGCTTCCCCTATGTTTCCCCGGTACACAAATTGGCCTCCCTGGGTTCGACAGTTTCCAGAACCCCCTTGTTCTCTCACTAGGCAGTTCCATCTCCCCAGCTTCAGCTGTTTTCAGGCTCCCCTCATTTGCCCTGTACACGGACACCTCTCCCAGGTTCTGCTGTTTCCAGGCTCCTCTATTTCCCTGGTACGCGTCTCAGCCTCCAGCTTATGCTGATCCCAGCTGCCTAAGGGACTCGGCGGGTTTAGGGAGAGTGGAAGGAAGAAGTGAGTCAGAAGAGGAGGAGAAAGAATGTTATCGGGGAGGCTTCTCTTGTGACCCAGAGCCCTAAGCCGCTTGCAGCCTCTGGGCCTCTGGCTGTACACATAGGTCCCTTGAGCCTGCCTGCCCTGGGACACTCCAGTTGCCCGCTCCTTGCTGCTGCCCAGGGTCTGAGCTTGAAGCTAAACACCCTCTGGGCAGCCCCATCTTGGAGGGGGTGCACGTGCACGTGCGCCCGGTGGGCAGTTAGGAGCCTTCCCCAGCCCGGCCTCCCTGTCTCTCCCTGCTATTCCCTCCTTACATCCCAGGTCTCTTTCCCACCTGCTGCGCCTTAGCTCCTCTCAGTTTATCCAGATACAACTTAAAGGGGCCCTCGCTGGTTTGGCTCAGTGGATAGAGCATCCGCCTGCGGACTGAAGGGTCCCAGGTCCGATTCTGGTCAGGGGCACGTGCCCCGTTCCCAGGTTATAGGCTCCATCCCTGGCAGGGGGCGTGCAGGAGGCAACCGATCAATGATTCTCATCATTGATGTTTCTTTCTCTCCCTCTCCCTTCCTCTCTGAAATAAATAAATAAATAAATATTTAAGAAAAGAACTTAAAAGAGACGTCAAATGCACCTCTTCCCAGAACAAAGTGGGTACAGAACTAGAGACCTCATCTTTTTTTCAGTTTTCAGGGTGAAGTAGTATTAATCTCAGGTCCTGGAAATTAACTGTGCCTGGACTAGCATCCTGGCATGCTCCTCCAGCCTTCATGAACAGTCCTTTCATCTTTGTTGCAGAAAAGCAGGCTCCCTGCATCCTAATCCTCCTTGGGGGAGGGGACTTGGAAAGGGGTGCAGCGTTCTGCATCGTTTTCCAGGATCCTTACCTTCTCTGATTCGTTTTCATATTGCCCCCAAAGTTTCTACTAGGATCCGGGTATGTCTGCTTCTCATCTCCTCCCTCCACTCACTCACCCACCCACCCACTGGCCTCCTCCCAGCCATTTTGTCAGTCCCGATGCGCTATCTTGCCGGCTCCAGCAAACATTCTGGGTTCACAGCGAACAAGTAGGAGGGGCAGGCCCACTGGGACCAGGACAGTGTCCTAACAAAGGAGAGGCCTTTTTTTCCAAAGTGAAGCCCACTCCTGGGTTCAGACGCACTGCTTCTGCTCACGGCTGTAGTTCCCCACCCGGCAGGTGGGGCAGATCATACCTGCCTCCCTCGCCGCGGGAGGGAGTGCAAATACGATTACCTTGTGGAGGACAGAGAATTCTTTTTTTTTTTTTTTTAATATATTTTATTGATTTTTTACAGAGAGGAAGGGAGAGAGATAGAGAGTTAGAAACATCGATGAGAGAGAAACATCGATCAGCCGCCTCCTGCACATCTCCTACTGGGGATGTGCCCGCAACCCAGGTACATGCCCTTGACCGGAATCAAACCTGGGACCTTTCAGTCCGCAGGCTGACGCTCTATCCACTGAGCCAAACCGGTTTCGGCGACAGAGAATTCTTTTAAAGAACTTGACAAGTGTCAGTTATTAGCATAATCCTGCTAAAAGAAACCTGTGCAAGAAGCGACTCTGTATTTGGTATATAAATGCTCCTTCCTTTATTTGAAAATAAATGCAGCTAAAGGCACTCATTTATTATTTAATTATTTTAAGAACACCATTGGAGGCCCTGGCCAGGGAGAGCATTGTCTGGATGTGCCAAGGCTGTGGGTTTGATCCCTAGTCAGGGCACATACAAGAATCAACCAGTGAATAAATGGAACAATAAATTGATGTTTTTTTTCTCTCTCTAGAATAAATAAATAAATAAATAAATAAATAGACACTATTGGAATCAGTGTACCTAGAAACTATAGCACATATACAGTTGTTAATACTCATGAAATGTAGGCTAAACATGAATGAATTTTAATGTATGTCAATTATCCTATATAATAAAAGCCTAATATGCTAAGTGTCCAATTGGCCGGTCGGCCATGCAACCAATCAAAGTGTAATATGCTAATGATATGCTAAGGCTGCTCAACTGCTCGCTATGACATGCACTGACCACCAGGGGGCAGACACTCCAACCAGTAGGTTAGCTTGCTGCTGGGGCCCAGCCGATAGGGACTGAGCAAGACTGGCTGGACAGGCCCTGGAGCCCTCCTGCGGTCCCTCCCAGGCTGACCAACCTCCCATGTCCCTCCCCAGCCCCAATGGTACATCAGTGGGATCCCTCGGCCTAGCCTGCGCCCTCTTGCAATCCGGGACCCCTTGGGGGGTGTCGGAGAGCTGGTTTCAGCCCAATCCCGCAGGCCAGCCCTAGGGACCCCACTGGTGCACGAATTCATGCACCAGGCCTCTAGTACCTCAATAATTCTGATTGAAAACATGCAAAGAAAATGTGATTTGAGGCTCAAGTCAAGAACCCTGTTATTTTTTTTAATTGCCCAGAAATGCACTCCTTGCGACAGGAATTCTATTTATAAATGTTAGATTCTGAAGCTATGCAGGAAGCATAGGGCAGTGGGACACAGGGAGCTGAGCAGGGTGTCAGGAAACCCTCATTCTTGTCTCAGTTGTCACTTGTGAGCTGTACAACGTTGGGTAAGTCATTCCTTTGAACTTTACTTTCCTCATCTGAAAGTCTCTAGCTTGTTGTCCCAGAACCAACCAACTTCCTCTTTCCACCTCAGATTCTAATCCTTGTTCAGTGCCAAGCCCCTCGGACCCCTTCTCCACTCCAGCCACCTGGGGAGTGGGGTCCTGTCTTGAGTGTTGAAAGGGATGTCTGGTTTTCTGACATGCATCTCATCAGGGGCCCCGTGTTCTCAGCACAATTATCCCGGTTCCTAGAGTCTCTCACCTCCTCCTTCCCGCCAAGGTGCTCACACCTCTCACATAGGACACCCCTCCCTCCAAGGTTATGCCCTGTGGTCTAGGGGATCCCTGGGAATGGATTCTAACGCTCAGCACCGTAGGAATAACTGCCACCAGGTAGGTAATCGATAAAAATGCCCTCTAGATCTGGTTCCTGCAGGCCTTTCCACTGTCCCATCCTGGTAACTGGGCAAGGAAGGATGGAAGTGGGGCTTGTCTTACAGCGCCATCTTCTGGACAGACCTGTAAACGCGGATTCTTGTTGCCCTGCAGAGAGCGCTGAGATATTTTTTGGTCTCAGTCAGGTTTTTGGCTTTTGGTTTTTGTTTTGAAATCCCACCTGTCTCCCCATAACTAAGTTCTGAATTCTGGACTTTCCTAGCCCTCTCCTAGAAGAGAATGTTCCAGGAGCCTTTCAATACAGAGCTAAACCCTCTAGAGTGGCAGGGACAGTCCCTAACCCACTGAAATCCAGATGCCAGTCTTTTCCAATCATTCCATCCGTGAGCCCCTGTCCCCTCATACCTACCCCTTATGTCCCTAGCACACACACCCCAGGAATCAGGAGACAGGGCTAAGCCTCCATGACCTTCAGAGTTTTAGCCTCAAGTTTTCCTGGATGAAGGCTCCTTGACAGTCATGAGAATAAGATACATACGTAACTTGTCTTACAAATCAGGTGTCTGGACAAAGAGAAACTGTGGTTTTGGTCAAATGAAATCATCTCTCTCTTGCTACTTTTTCTTTCATTTGGTCATGTGTGTGTGTGTGTGTGTGTGTGTGCGTGCAGAGTGGGGATAGGTGAGGGTGATAGAAGGACACCCCATATATAAGCTGTAAAATGGATGTATTACTCTTTAACATACTTTTCGTAACCTAAATGTCCAAATTATCATCCCTAACAAAGTGGTTCCTTTGGCACCCCCTTTGGGAATTATTGCTCACAATTATCTAAATTAATTCAAACTCTGGATGGACTTGATTTTTGCAAGTGGTTTGGCAACACAATCAAAGGTCAAAGCTGCAGGGCACTGTTTTCTATAAAGAATGAGAAGCGACTGTAATGAAAACAGTTGCTGTCTGGGCCCTGGCTGGGTAGCTCGGTTGGTTAAAGCGTCATCCTGATATATCAAGGTTGCAGGTTCGAACCAAGGCCAGGAATTGAATCAACCAATGAATGCATAAGTAAGTGCAACAACAAATCGATGTTTCTCTCTCTCTCAAATTGGATAAAAACAAACAAACAAAACACACACACACACACACACACACACACACACACAACACCCCAATTGCCTTCTGTGGATCATACATTGACCCTAAATTCTTATTCCCCCTCTTTAGTCCATCTTTCGTGTCACTGATAGTTCCTTGCTCAAAACACAGAGTTGATATCACGTGACTGCTTGAAAATCGCCAATGGCCCCATTACCTTCAGAATGCAAGCCAAGCTCCTTAGCTCTGTGGTTGGAGCAAAAAGCTATTGGCAATGGAGTCAGACCAGCAATGGGTTTAAAATCTCACCTCTGTGCCCTGAGGCAAATTACCCAAACGCTTTTGCCCTCGGTTATAAGAACGGGCGACCAACACCTACTTTGTTAGGTTGTTTTGAGAACAATGGTATTTCTAAGGTGCACAAAGTAGTGAACAGCAAACGACAGTTATTCTTCCCCATGTCGCTCAACACTCACCCTGATCCCGTTACAGCCTGCCCCGGGAGAAACCTCCACACACCCAGCTTTCCCGCGGGTACACACATCCTTCTCCTGCTACCTATGCCTCCCTGCAGCCCCCTAGACGGGTTCTCTGCCTCCTTTCTTTGCTTGTATTGTTGCTCCCCGTTTAGTGTCTCTTACACTGACTTCTCTCTGTCAAATACCATGTAATACGCCATGTCCTCGGTCAATGTTTATCATTTCATTCAGGACTTTGTTCCAGTCCGGTTGTAAGCTTCTTGGGTCAGGATCTGTCTTCCAATTCAGCTGAGCAGCCCCCACCAAGCCCCAGCCAGGTGCCTGGTTCAGGACAGCCAGTTAGGAAATGTCTGTTAGAAGAATTTATTCCAAAAGAGACTTTCTTTTACTAGTACTTCCATTTTTTTTAATTAATACTGCTTTCCCCCCTCCTTTTACCAGCGAGTTCGCTTTGAGGGATGGCACTCACCTGCGTGTACAGCGTGAAGTCCACGTGGGTTCCACCATCACTCCCATTTCTTTGGATCCTCATCTAAGATATTTCCCAGTTTTAGTTGGGAGAGAGGAGGAAGAGAGGAGGAAACAAAGGAGGACTATACAAATGTTGTTGATAGAGTAAAATTTGGCAGCCATTGGATTTTTTTTCCTTTTTTAAATGAAATATGACTTACCTACAAGAAAGAACACACATCTTAGATGTAAGTGGAGAAACATCGATTTGATGTTACACCACTCAGATCAAGGCATAGAACGTCCTTTGAGTTAAAAAGGTATTTCTACCTTGAAATATCTCTCAAATCCCTTCTCTCCTTCCAACCTTTCACCCCCATCCCACTACCACATCTGGGCCCAATCACTGGTGAGTCAGTCTCCCTCCCTCCCCCTCCCCCCCTCCCCGTCACCCCCCCCCCTTCCTGGCTTATGACAAACACTCAAATATTTGAATAAAGGAATGAATGAATGAACAAACGAATGAACCAAAGGAACGCACGAATATTGCTAAGTGAATGAGACCCAGTTTGGAGGGAAAGGGAGGTCTGTAGGGCTGTGCCCAAAGTGCTTAGGGTAAATTATTCTACTTTCTACTTTGCCTACATCAGGTTCAGGAGTTAAAGGGTTTCTACTGGGAATTCAAAGATAAGATATTTTCTCTGTGTAGCGTTTCAAATGGAGATTGAGGGCACAGAGAGTTCGCACTATAGGGGGGTCTCCCCAGACCTGGCCAGCCCCGCCTTCACCTAAGCGCGCTGCAAGGTAAAGACACCGCCGCCCGCTCCAGGGGGTCCAGGCAGCAGGGGGCCATTCATCACTGTCTGGATGCAAGCCAATCGGACCAGCTCTGCTCCCTGCCAGCCAATGGCTGCGAGGCAGGGGGCGCGGAGAGGCGTGGCTGGCGCACGGCGGTATAAAGAGGCACCACCACTGTGTCCCCAGCCCAGTGAAGGTGGGGCTCGCGTCCCCCCTGCACCAGAGCCCCCCCTCCCCCAGCAGTGCCTCCGAGTGCGCCCTCTGGCTGGGCCCAGGCTCAGGGGGTCTCTGAAGTGCCCCGGTGCCAGTTCAGCAGGAGGAAAGGGGTTCCCAGAAGCCCCTTCCCCTCCATGTACTCGAGATCCTCTGGGTCGCCCAGGAGATCAACGGGGCGAGGGATGCAGAACGACGGGGCGGGGCCTGGGGTGAGAGCAGCCGGGAAGGCAGGCCCCGGAGGCCGCTCGCGCCGGGAACCGCCGGCTGCTCTTCCCGAAACCCGGTTCTGGGCAGACGGCGCCACGCCCACCCGCTGCTCCGCGATCCCTCCGCGCCCGTGGCTCGCGCCTGCGGCCGCGCTAATGAGGCCGTCTGAGCGGAGCCGGTGCCAGCGGTCAGCTCCAGGCAGACGGCCAGGCCCGCCGTCCCCGGGGCTCCGCGGGGCTGCGGGCGCCGAGAGGGGGCCGGGGACTCAAAGGGGTCTTCCCCCCACCCCCGGGGGGCCGGGCCTGCACCCTTGGGCTCCCTGGGAGGGAGCAGCGTCCCCTCCCCGCTGGTCCTCCCGGGTTCAGCCCTTTTTGCGCCGCCCTCTTTCCCGCTGCGGGCTTGGGTCGGCTGCAACCGCGGGCGAGGACACCTGATCGCCTCCCTGCAGGCTGTCCCCTCGGCTCATTCCCCTTAACCCAGAACAGTCCCCGTGTGGGCGAGGAGTTCGGGCGGCCCGGGGCAGGGGTGCGAGAAAGACACCTCTCTCCAGCAGCGCCCTTCCCGAGCCCGCTCTGCGGAAACTGCTGCAGACACTTTGACCTTGCCGGCCCTCAATGTGCCCCTCCGCGAAATGGGGGTAGCGTCGCACAGTCCGCAGGATTCAATGAGCCAGTGTGTGGGAAACGCCAGGCCCTCTCCGTCCTGTTCCTGCACAGCTGGGATTGCAGGGCCCGGGAGGGCGCGACCGGGTTGCTAGGAAGCGAATTTGCCCTTCCCGTCCTTGTGGTCTTTTAGGGGCGGTGGATGGAGCCGGACACCGGATGAGGCCGCATATTTGCCAAAGTATTTCTGGAAAATTTCTCATTTCCCGTCGCCACGCTGGCCCCTGAACTCCACGGCCTTTAATTGCATACTCTCTGTTCCCTTTCAGAGTTGCCGTTTGGCATTATTTACTGGAATGGGTTCTACACTGTATATGTTTCTATAACTACATCTTGATCGTTTTCTCCAATTACAGAAATAGTCGTGCCCATTATAAAAGTCCCACCTTAGAGGGGCTTGTAATGAAGGGCGTGGAACCCGCAGCGACAGCTCCAATTAACACCCAGGGCTCGCGGCGTATTTACTGTAGCTGCTGGCGGAAGTCCCTGCGCCCGCGCGGGCGGGGAACTCGCGGGGCGGGTCCAGCGTGGCGGTTGTTTGTGCGAAGCTCAGTCGCGGTGTAGGAGCCCCTGCAGGATCCGGCAGGAGCGGGGTGGGTCCCGCCCTGGGGGGCGGGGTTAGCCAGGGGAGCGAGACCCAGAGGGAGCGTTTCCCCCACTTACCTCCAGGTGGCGCTACAG